>NW_023270624.1:1603071-1651028 GCF_011800145.1 Mirounga leonina
TGGGCACTTTTATAAGCACTTTACATGGGGACCTACTGTAATCCGCAGCTGTGCGGTTTGCACTACTAACAAGAGAAGTGAAGCACCGAGATGCTGAGTGTCCTGCCCGAGGCTTCGTGTCTAGTAAGTGGAACCCGGAGTCCTGGCCCTGGTGATAGAGGACAGCTGCAGAGACCGCCCTCCTTACTTGTTGCCCAGAATGACCGAGAACTGACATACAAGGGCCTAAGGCTTCCAAAACTCCTGAAAAAGTAGTGCGACCTCCATGTTAATGACCCGTTTCTCCAGCTGCCTCCTCTAAAGGTTAGTATGTCACCAAATTTTGAGTTATTGCATCTTCTTAGGCTTCAGTATGTTTCATTCTTCCGCACCCCCTTGTCCGGTGCCATCCTTCTGACCCTTTATTTTGCTTTATCATTTTCATCTACTTTCTATCCATCTCTTCTCTCTGCCTCCTCTAGAAAAAAATATGTGAAGGCAAAGCAGGAAACTAGGTATAAGGGACAAATATTAAAGATCTAAGTTTCCGAGGATATGGTTGTTTCATTCCCCTTCCGTCTTTGTTCCAGCTCCCAAGAGTGAGAGCTTAGGGGTCACATAGCCCAAAGAGCCTGACCTGCCTGGGGACCCAGCGTCTATGGGGAGCCTCTTCCATTGCCACCCACAAACATCTTCTGTACCCATCACTTATTGATTCCCACCTCTCCCAATGAAAAATTTCCTTCCTTTGAAAAATGTTCCTATAGGGGTGCTCGGGTGGCTCAATCGGTTAAACAGCTGCCTTCGGCTCAGGTCATGATCCCAGGGTGCTGGGATCGAGTCCCGCATCAGGCTTCCTACGCAGTGGGGAGCCTGCTTCTCCCTTTGCCTGCCGCTCCCCCTACTTGTGCTCTCTGTCAAATAAATAAAATCTTAAAAAAAAAAATGAAAAAGGCTCCTATAGTTTCTACCTCTGCCCCACTCCCGTTCTCCCACTTTGAGCTGCCCGTCCCGCCATGCTGCACCTTTGACTCTCCACACCTTTCTTTTCAGTGGTCATATAAACATACTCATGCCAGATTGTTCATTGGCCAGATCAACACCTTGCTCAAACCTCCTTTGTTTTGCCTACCTCCACTTTAGAGGCTGGAAGAGTATTTATTTTTTCAGCCTCCTTTGCTACTGGCCTCCATATAACGCAGCTGTGGTCAGTGAGATGTAAGCTGAAGTTTGCTGAGGGGCTTCTGGGACAACCTTTCTTGATAAAAGGCACAGATGTGCTGGTGCTTCCCATCCCCGTTCTTCCTACCTTGAATGCACATACTTTACCTGAAGCAGAGCAGCCATCATGTGACCGTGGTGGAAAAGCCATGGAACTAAAGACATTGAATTAATTTTGTCTTTGAAACGATGCCACCCACCTCCAGATTTGTTATGTGAGGAAAAAAAAAAAATCCCTGCTTGCTTATAAGCCTTGTTAACTGGGCTTTCCAGTATTTGTAGCCATAAATCTCTTCTGATAGATACACCCGCTCTCCATGCTGGTCTCCCTCTAGTTATCTCAGTGTCTCCTTTCTCAGGTAAGTGAATGAGTCCTTTTCAGCCTTTAACTTACTCTTTAACCCACTAATATTTAACAGAGGTTATCAGTAACCAAAACCAAAGGCCATTTTTAATTATCTTACTTTAACCCTCCACGGCATATGAAAATACTAACTATTCTTACCTTATGTGAAATTCTTTTACTTTTGTGCCACCATCTTCTAATTTTTCCTTTTGCGTTTCATTTTCGTTTTGGTTGCTGTTTCCTCTCAGCTCTCACTGGTTCCACTTCCTCCACTTCCCCCATTCAGTGACAGTACTCTCAGAATACCCTTCACACCTGCCCTGCCACTTAGTCTAGTGTCTGTCAGGAATTTTCACTTGGATTCCCACAGACTCATTAAAATGCCCCCAGACTGAACTTACCATTTCCCCACAAAATCGGTCAACTTTGTGTGTTCTTAATTATGGTACTCCATCCACCCAAATAAATTCAGGTTCCTACATTTAATCAATTACCACGTTATCTAGATTCTGCCTCATTATTGCTTGAATTCTTCCTTTCCTCTCCCATGCCACAGCCAGTGTTTTAGTTTAGCCCTTGAAAAGCAAAGAATATATCTTATCCATTTTGATCTTCTCATCATATTTATCACATATTTAGCACTTATTATGTGTGAAATAAATGAAATTGTCTTAACTACTGTCATCACTAGAGATCTATAAAACCTACGATTGTTTTGAATACATTTTGAGTTGCAAAGATTTTGTTAATATGTCACATTTTCATGTCTATTAGTGTTTAACCCTTTCTCCTTTTCACTTTGATACAGAGTATGGTACAAAGATACATATTTGAATCCTATGTACTTAGAGACTATATTTAAGTTATACTGTTTTCTAAATAATTAGCTTACTTAACAGTAGTTTAATGACTGTTAATTGAGAACTCAAAATAGCATGCTATTGCATTAAGATCTGTACAATTGTTTCATCACCCGGGTAGCAACCAGCCTAAGTTTTAGGGGAGAAAATAACAGTGCAGGAGGAGGGGGAGGGACATGGATGGATAATACTAGGATTTGGTAGAGGTAGAGAATTTTGACTCAAAACATCCAGGTAAACCAGATTGTGAAATAGGAGCATCTAGGTAACATTTATAACATGGTAAAAGATCAAGGATTTCCCAGTATTGGTTATATTTATAGGTTTATAGCATTTTAGAGCTAATAGGGATCCTGGAGACCTTCTAAATTCAAAATCCCTCATTTACCAAATAAGGACACTGTGACCTGGTGAAAGTAGGTGACTTGTCTAAGTTAGTGGCAGATCAGGACTACATACCAAGTCTTTGGGCTGTCCAGTTTAGCACTCTCACCTTTTCTCTCCAGTGTGAAGTCTCTGATATCCAAAGAAGATCTACAGTAAGATACAACAGAACTTACCTTCAGCATGAATCATCATTGTTTAGAACATTAGCTATTTAAACCTTCTGGTGTAAAGGAATGTTTTACATTCTGAATTAAGATTTCTCTATTTTATATGGTTTCTTTGTGGTGGTATTATCTGATAGAGAAACTTAAACTTCAACTAAAAGATTCCTACAATCATTACATTTATTAGGTTTCTGTGTTACATGACTTATCTGATTATCACCAAAGAGTTAATCCTGGTGAAGGGTTCAATGAAAAAACTCAGGTATGAGTTCTCTGATGTCGTGTAAGGTTTGTACTCCGACTGAAGGCTTTCCCACATTCGTTACACTGATAGGGTTTCTCTCCTGTATGAGTTCTCTGATGCACTATAAGGGATGAATTTTTAATGAAGGCTTTTCCACACTGATCACATTCATAGGGTTTCTCACCAGTATGAATTCTTTGATGTTCAATAAGGTATGCACTCTGGCTGAAGGCCTTTCCACATTCGTTGCATTCATAAGGTTTCTCTCCAGTATGAATAACCTGATGTACAGTAAGGGAAGATCGCCCAGTGAAATGTTTTCCACATACCATACATTCATAAGGTTTCTCTCCAGTATGAATTCTCCGATGTTGAGTAAGAGATGAATTCTTGCTGAAAGCTTTTCCACACTGATTACATTCAAAAGGTTTTACTCCAGAGTGAAGTCTCTGGTGTTCTATAAGGTATGTACTTTGGCTAAAGGATTTCCCACATTTGTTACATTTGTAGGGTTTTTCTCCAGTGTGATTTCGTTGATGCAGAGTTAGGGTTGAGCTTTTACTAAAGGCTTTTCCACATTCACTACACTCATAGGGTTTTTCTCCAGTATGACTTCTCTGATGTACAATAAGGTGCATGCTCTGACTAAAGGCTTTCCCACATTCATTGCACTCATAGGGTTTTTCTCCTGTGTGAGTTCTCTGATGAACTGTAAGATTCATGCTTTGGGTAAAAGCTTTCCCACATTCATTACATTTGTATGGTTTCTCTCCAGTATGAATCCTTTCATGTTGAATAAGGGATGAATTCTTACGGAAAGCTTTTCCACACTCTTTACACTGATAGGGTTTCTCTCCAGTGTGAGTTCTTTGATGAACAGTAAGGTTCATGCTCTGGCTGAAGGTTTTCCCACATTCGTTACATTTGTAGGGTTTCTCCCCAGTATGAATTCTTTGATGTACAGTGAGGGAGGAGCGTTCAATGAAGTGCTTCCCACATACATTACACTTATAGGGTTTCTCCCCAGTATGAATCCTCTGGTGCTTAAGAAGAGATGAGCTCTGGCTGAAGGTTTTCCCGCATTCATTACATTCATAGATTTTCTTTCCTACAAACATACTTTGAGTTTTAATTAATTCAGAATTCTGTTTAGTGTCTTCTCCATGTGAATTCTGATTATGGGGCCTTTGTCCCACAGGAATACTTTGTTGTATATCAAGGATTGACCCCTGACTAGAACATCTTTCAAATTCATGACCTCCACATGCCCTCCTCTCAGGGAGGGTTTCCTTATGAGTAACGGCCACTTGGCGCAGATGTCTGTCCTGGTTTTTCTGTTGCCCATCTAACCAATTATCAGGTTCCCAGGCTTCCCCTAAAGAAGAAGGCCAGAGACCTTCCCTTTCCATCATTACCCCATAGGATAAATATTCAGTAATGCTGGGCTTTATAGTTGATTCTTTGGTTTCAAGTCTTGTCTCCCAGTCTGAAAAAAATAAAAATTCAAATACACATCAGTTTCTGTGCTGGAAGACAAAAAACTGTCTAAGGTGGGAATGAGAGAAAGAAACTGAGAATAACTGTGGGGCACATGTGAGAGTTTTCAAAGATGTCCCTACAATGAGGAAGAAAACCAGAAGGGAGGGAAAGAACAGTGAACCAGTTCATAAATAACAGGAGAACTAGAGGAGGCAGTAAGCAGAGAAAAGAGTAAGCCTGTGTATGCAGGAGGGATGGACACTGAAATCACTGACCTTTGGACAAGGCTGAATAATGAAGATGGAATGAAGGGAAAATATACAGACAAGCTGGGATCGGGGGAGGCAGATCAGAAAGCCCTGGTATTCCCACCAGCAATTTCTTCTCCCCTGCAATGCTGCCTCTAATTCTGACACTAAATCTTTGTACAACACCACAGTGTGACACCGTGAAAGATTGTTGGCTCTGGAATCAGACACACTTGGGTTTAAACCCTGACTGTTAACTTACCCTCTTAACTAGTTGTTTCTCTGGGTTTTAGTTTTCACAGACCTAAAATAAAGATAAAAATAATCTGATGAGGATTAAGTAAGATAATGCATATAAACTACCCTTCAGGAATATGCTTGTTTGGAACATAAAATACCACAACCTACTTGAAACTTAAGGGAGGATGACACAATCTAAAGGTTCACCCTACCACCAACTTTCAACAGGCTATAAGTTTCTCATTCTCTCTTTAGGTAAGAGGGTCATACAGGGCCCTACCATTTCCTACTAAATACCCATTCGTTAGAGATGTGAACTGCCCTCATTCAAAGATTTGATACACAGAAAGTAACAAAGTAATGATACACAGAAAGTAACAAATTTGGAAACTATGTAGAGGTTCAAGAAAAAAAATTGTAAAGTAATAAAAACAGGCAGGGAGAGGCAAAGCAGGATCTGTTGAGCTGCTTGAGATGGGGCTGAAGGAAGGACCTTGTGACCACTCTGACTTTATTTTATCAGATCCCCCTTCTTATCCTAGACAAAGTGGCTGGGGGTGGGGACCGGGCAATGAGAGGCAGAGGACAGAAAACTACAATCTGAGAATCAGCTGTCAGCTTGATCAAAATTACCAGAGCCAAGATCAACACTGAACCAACAAACCAAAGGCCTGTGAGCAGGAGGCTTTACTATGAAGCATGAGGTATGCATTAACCGGACCACCTCCTTGCAACCTGACCTGCTTATGTAAAAAAAGAGAAAAAGTGGAAAGCCACGCAGGCTCCTCTTCTAAAGCCACCAGGTAACCCCAGAAAGGACCTCTCCAATTGAGTGTGAATATCAACAGGTAACACATGAACTGGAGGCTACCTCCTGTCCTGTCACTATATCACATCCAACTGTGCAACCAAAGCTCTACCCAATAAACAACATAAAGGGCAAAGGAGGAGCCATTCACACTGTTAGACAAATATAAACTCAAGACAGAACTGCCCTCATTCAAAGATAAATGATACACAGAAAGTAACAAATGTGGAAACTATGTAGAGGTTCAAGAAATAAAATTTTAAAATAATAGTAACAGGAGAATGAGGAAAAAAACATAAAAACCACCTGGAAAATAAACACTGGGAGAATAATGAAATGCTTCCAGTCATCAAAAGGCGTCAAAAAGGAAGTAAACAAAAACAGTGACATACTGGAAGGAGATCTTTGCAACACACGGCCCATACAGGAGGACTAGAACCTCGATCTGGAAAACAGTGTCGTGGAACACTAAGCCCACCAGAAAAATGGGCAAAAGACTTGAATAGGCACTTAAGAAAAGGAAACAGTGGTGGTGAGTAAACAAGCAAAGATACCCAATCTCAACAGTAACCAGGAGAAGGGAGATTAAAGCTCTAATGAGTAACATCCACCTGAGTAAAAAAATTAAAAAGTGCAGACTGATAGCTTCAGATTTTAGAAAGATGTGCTGTAATGCAAACTTTCACATACTGCTGGTGGAGATGTAATTTGGTTCCGGTGTTTGAAAAAGTTTAACACTACCTAGTAATGTAGAACAGGCACACAGACTGTGATTTAGCAAACCCACTAGTAGGTACATACACTTAGGGAATCTGCTTTGCAAAGGTACACCACAATTCATAATTTTAAAGGTAACATCGTGCACAAGAGCAAAAAACTGGAAACAACCCAGTTGCTACCAACAACAGAATGGATAACTAAGTTGTGAAATATTTATAACAACAGGATAACTGAAAACAGTGAATGTTAAGGATGTCATGTTTGTGTCTCCCCAAAACTCACGTGTTGAAGCGTAATCCCCAATGAGATAACTTTAGGGGGAGAACCTTTGGAAGTCATTAAGTCATGACGGTAAAGCCCTTATAAGAAGTGACAGATGACAGAGCTTGCTTCCCCTCTCTCTGCTCTCTACCATGTGCAGATGCAGTGTGAAGGCAGCTGTCCATGAAGCAGGAGGAGAGCCCTCACCAGGAAGCCAACCATGCTGGCCCCCCCATCTCACACTTCCAGCCTCCAGAACTATGAGAAATAGATGTCTGATGTTAGAGCTACCAAGTCTATGGTGTTCTGTGATAGCAGCCCGAACCAACAGAGAACATTAACTAAAGCTACGTAGAATAATCAGAATTAATAAGTAATTTAAGCCAAGTCACACAAAAATGTATATAGTAAGAGGCCATTTAGATAAAGTTTAAAAACAGGCTAAAACTAAATGTATTGTTTAGAGATTGCTTTATGGATGGCAATACTGTAAGGAAAAGCAAGGAAAGACAATTATCACAAATGTGGGAAGAATGGTTATGTCTTGGGTAAGAGGATGTGAATGAGAAGGCTCAAACAAAGCATTTCTAAGATACAAGCAATGGGGGCGCCTGTGTGGCTCAGTGGTTGAGCGTCTGCCTTCGGCTCAGGTCGTGATCCCAGGGTCCTGGGATCGAGCCCCCCATCGGGCTCCCTGCTCAGCGGGGAGCCTGCTTCTCCCTCTCCCACTCCCCCTGCTTGTGTTCCCTCCCTGTCAAATAAATAAATAAAATCCTAAAAAAAAAAAAAAAAAAAGATACAAGCAACGTTCTGTTTCCGAATCTGGGTTCTAGTGTCTGGGTGTTTGCTTTCCTTATTATTTGTTCATCTTTATCATCGTGAACTATAAAGAAAAGCAGTATGGCATAATGGCTACGACAACTTTGGAGCCAGGCTACCTGGCTCCACTTAGCTGTGTGACCTTGGGCCTGTCCGTGTTCCTGTTTCCTCATCTGTTAAATGGCACCTATTGTATATTGTTGAGGTAAGAACAAAAATTAGTTAATACTTATAAAGAGCTTAGAATACGTAGATTTTTGCTAAATAGTACATGTATTTTACATATTCTTCTGTATATATGACATTTCTTAAAATGAGAACAATAAAATATTTCCTATTTTGGAAAATATTAACAATTTTAAGTTGAAACATCACTATGTACTAAAGAAAAGAGACAGTATATCTTCATGGAATTTGGAGATCTAATTTAAAAGTTAATTCTGGAGATTTGCTGCAGGAAATGAAAAATGGATTACCAACAGTTTTTTTAAAAACTGACTGAAGTGATCGCTCCGGGTACATGGGATGCCAAAAACAGGGAAGCCATGTCTACAAGGGACTGAGGAAAGACCAATGTGACTCAAGAATTGCACATGGCCAGTACTCTATACATGTGTAGAGAAAACCAAAACACATTCTTAAATATGAAAGATTTAGTAATTATAGAACTCCTATGCCATTCCTGAAATACTACTTAGATAGGCGATTTGAACAAAGGATTTATCCAGGAGTTCCAGAATGCTCACTATTAGGAATCTATTAATATATTAGTGGGACATGGGAAAAAGGACCTGTGACCAACCCAAGGGATGCTTCAGAAGTATTTGATAATATCCAATGTTGGATCCTGATTCAAAAACAAAATTATAAGCAGTGTACCAAGCATACACATAAAACTCTAGAATTCACACTAGCAACAGAATCAAGGAAAGGATGCTTACTATTTAATATTGTTCCCAAAGTGTGACCAGTACATTAGACAACGTAGAGGGGAGGAAATTTTAGTTTTCTCAGATCACATGACTGTCTCCCTGGAAAACATAAAAGTGTTAGGGTAGCTGTACTCAGAATTAGTGAAGTGTTGAAGGGCTGGGACCGGAGCACTAAGGATCAAAAACTATAGCTCTTCTAGGATTGGATGAGGTTCAGATGCTTGCTATTTTGCTGTCTCATTAAACAAGGCCCCTGTAACGTGCACAGCAATGTGCCTGGCCAGGATAAGCGTTCATTGATTGTTAGCTGTTACCATTACCCTTATTATTTTGTGTTAAACAATATACAGCCCCCTCTTCCTTTTTCCCTAAACAGGACTTTGGAGTGATAGCCCATTCTCCCTTTTTGTCTTAGAATGTCTAGTTATAGGATTTATATAATTTTGGTACTCATCAGGACATGAACAAGAGCCCCCAGGACTGAGGCATCTGGGAGAACACAGATCCTTCAGTCTTTATGGCTGACACTGGCCATAGTAGAGGCCAAGAGCTTGCAGAGAATTGGGGTGGGTACAGCTCTCGGGCAGCAGGTCCTGCTCTTCCTATGGCAAGTCGATTTATTTCTTTTTGTCTTCCTTCAATCCCCTGTGTAGTAGGTAAGTTACTCCTTCCACTCCACCACTTATTCACCTGACTGGACTTCCTACTTAACACTCTTGGTGCTGTACAGTGCATTCTCCATATAGCAGCCAGACGGATCCTCTGAACATGAAATATCTCTTTAAGAAATATCTGTTGAGCCAGGTGCTGATTAGGGTGCTAGCAATGAACAAAACACATTTCTACCCTTAAGGAACTTATATTTCCATGAGAGCAAGAAGGGCAATCAACATAATAAGTAAAATACTTAGAATGTAAGTGGCATACCTTATGGAAAAAATAAAAGCAAGAAAGTGGAAATAGGGAACATGATGGGTGAGGGGAATGGTTTGTAATTTTACATAGAGTCTTCAGGAAAGGCCACAATGAAAAGGTGATATTGAAGCCAAGACTTTAGGGGATGAGGAGGGAGTCACAGGACTATCAAAGGGAGAGCATCCCACACAGAAGGAAATCCCAGTGCTGAGGCCCCGAGGCAGATGTGGGCCTGCCCTGTGTAAGGATCAGTGAACTGTGGATACTTCTATATTTATTATGGTCTTTTAGGTTAGTTTTCCTACTAATGGAGGCAAAGACATGTGTCTGTACTATACATGAGGGAGGCTCAGGTTAGCATGAAGGTAAATAGGGACTCTGTAACAATATATAAATTCTGTGTGTATGTTAACACACGTGCACACAGACACAAGTAGTCACCCAGTACATTTCTGAGAATGATACAAAGTCGTGTATAAAACACAAATAATAGGTTTCTGTGTTTGGGGTAGTAAAGGGTGGCTTCCTGGAGAGCTTAAAATGTTACAGAATCCCTAACTATCTTATTTTATAGACATAATCTTTGGTAATAGATTTTAATACTTTGCACATGTTCTTGTTTGTATCCTTCATGACTGTACTTCACCAACAGATTTAAGTCTAATGACCACTGACTAGAGGGTAAAAATTCACTGCTTTCCACGTTACTAATAATTCCCATCTCTATTTCAGCATTAACAAGTTTACTAGCAATAATGCTGTCTCTAACAGAACTTCTATCTCTACGTTTTCTACTCAGCTTTTATAAAACAGAGGCAAAATCTAATGAAGCATTCAAGAACTGTACACATGAAAACCTTAGTACAGAAAAAGAAAACAATCATCCAGGGCGCCTGGGTGGCTCAGTCGGTTGAGCATCCAACTCTTGATTTTGGCTCAGGTCATGATCTCAGTTGTGGGATTGAGCCTGTGTCGGGCTCTGTGCTGAGCATGGAGCCTGCTTAAGATTCTCTCTCTCTCCCTCTGCCCCTCCCCTCGTCCCTCCCCCCACAAGCTCACAAACACACTCTCTGTCTAAAAAGAAAGAAAGAGAGGAAGGAAGGAAGAAAACAATCATCTAAAAGAAAAATTGGGCCAGGATGTAGAGGTTCTATTTTTGCTAGATGTACTTGGAAATAAGAAGTCACAGCAAGGCAGGGAAAGAAAGTTATAACTTTTTTGTTTCAGAATTAGCATTAAACTCGAAGGCAGAAACAAAACAAGAAACCTGTGTTCAACTTCGGGCATGTCATTCCCCCTCTGAACCCATCTGTCCCACTGAGGGGGCGCTGGCAGTACCTACCCCATAGGATGGTTACGAGGAGTGAGTCATGATGGCTGGAGAAGAGCTGAGCACAGCATTCAGTCCTCCACACTTTCTTGTCTTGGTTTTGAACAGAAAAAGACTAAATGGTAGCTTAATCTGGCAGTTACATCAAAGAAAATCTGGAAAAAAACAAGACCTGGAGTTAGCACACCACCAATTTTCCGGGCTTCATCCTCTGGCTCCACTTTTCTCAGTCTTAGGTTTCTCCTCTCTGCTCCCGTAAATACACTTGAGTCTCTTCGCTGGTAAACAAACCAGAGGCACTCGACCTCTGACTTGTCTCAGCTCTTGCCGTATCTTCCTTTTCCTCTAAAGTGAACCCTATTGAAACAACTGTCTGTAATGTCTTTACTTGTTTGCTTCTTTACTCATCTACCCACAGCACATTTCCCTCTGCACCAAGAGTGCTCTTCCTCAGGCCACATCCTTAGCATCCTTCTGGCTAAGGCCAACAGCACCCTCCAGTTCTTGGTTGGCATGCAGTACTCTCCCACTGCTTCTCTCTTCCCTTGGCTCTCCCTACATTCTCTTCTCCTCCTTTGACAACTCTTTCTGTCCTCTTCACTGGGGCATCTTTGGCCTCAAGTCAATCTTACTGTCCTTTAGGGTTCCATCCTTGCTACTTTGCCCTTCTCATTCCCTCCTCCTGATAATTAATAATACTCATTGATATGAATGTCACGGATAGGATTATAACTTTCAAATCTGTATTTTCACCTAATGTCTAAAAATTCTACTTGATGTCATTCAATATTCATTTAACAAACATATATTAAATACCTACTCTGGCAGGCAACGTGCCAGGCAGGGATATAAAGCAGTTAGCTCAATCATGACAATTCAGTGAGCCTGCACACTGGTGGCTGGACAGACATTCAGAGAGACAAGGCAAATATAATGTGAACTGCAATCATAAACAAATGAAGAATCTTTAGATTTAGCCGTGGAGAAGCCTGAAGACCAGTAAAGAAGATAGAGGAAAACCCAGGATTAAGAATATATGTGTTCACCTCTGCTGCCTCCAGAAAACCCACCAAAATGACAGTGGGATAATTAAAAAGGCATATATCAACCTACTAAAATAATCTAGAGAATAAGGGAAAAAATGCTGCATACATATACCAAAAAACAAAACAAACAAAAAATATTCTCATACAGACAAAATAAATTAATGCATGCATTAAAAAATATTGCTGTTAAGAAAGAAGGAACACTCAGAATGAAAAGAAGGCTCATAGAAATTTAAAAATAGAAATAAATTTTTTTCAGAGAAGGACTGAAAGACTTTAAGGAATTTATTTAAGAAATATTATTAAGAAATAATATTAAGAAATATTAAGAAAGAAAAATTCCTTTAAGGAATTTATTTAAGAAATAAATTTAAGGAAATCTTTACATCTCCTGGCACTCTTCCCTTCAAACAAGACCATGCAGTCGCCCACAGGGTCTTTGCACCTGCTGTTCCCTGGACCCAAAATGGTCTACATGGCCTATCACTTTGTGAATTATCTGTTCAACATCCACCTTCAAGGAGAGGCCCTCTCTGATCACTCCCTCTAAAATAAAGCTGCTGTTAACTGATCCAGTTCCTTTATTCTGCTTGCTTTTTCCACATAGCACTAGGACTCTAGACTATTCATTCCCTTCCTTTCCTTTCCCTTCTCCCTCCATGCTTGCTTTCTTTATTAATTTACTTTCCCCCCACTAGACTATAAGCTCCATGGGGAAACTGCCTGTCTTGTTTATTACTACAGTGCTAGGAACAGGGCCTAGTGCTCACAAAATGTTTGTTGAATAAAAAGATTATTTACATAAGAATAAATACAAATAGCAATAGTAGGGCGCCTGGGTGGCTCAGTTGGTTAAGCAACTGCCTTTGGCTCAGGTCATGATCCTGGAGTCCCTGGATCGAGTCCTGCATCGGGCTCCCTGCTCGGAGAGGAGCCTGCTTCTCCCTTTAACCCTCCCCCCTCTCACGTACTCTCTCTCTCATTCTCGCTCTCTCAAATAAATAAATCTTTAAAAAAAATACCA
This sequence comes from Mirounga leonina, assembly GCF_011800145.1. Lineage (NCBI taxonomy): Eukaryota > Metazoa > Chordata > Mammalia > Carnivora > Phocidae > Mirounga > Mirounga leonina. Next base: position 1,616,095 of record NW_023270624.1, read on the forward strand.
ATGATAATCAAACCACAGAATCTATAGTAAAGGCAATTAAAGCTACCTTAAGGGATCATTTTATACCTAATAAATTACCACTAAAAGGCATAAAAATATCCAAAGTTGTGCAATGTGTACAAGAGCCATAAAAAATACATCTTTTGACCCAGTGATTCTTGTAAAATCCTGTTCTTTAGAAAGCTTACTAGAAACTAGCAGCAATGTTCGTAAGATTCTTTTTTTCCTGTCAATATGTTCTTTTACTGATTTCTTTTATTGCTTTATACTTAGGTAGTCATACACTATTCAGAGATAAAAATATGTGCCTAATATCTCTTTAATTTAAAAGATGTGTTAGAAGAAATGGTGATCAGTGCTTTCATATTGAGTAGAGAATATAAGGCTGTAAAGTGTATTTTTTCAGAGGAAATTCAGCGATAACCTCTAACAGAAATTTCATTTGTGAGGGAGATTAGGGGATTAGAAACTGGTTAACAAAGATTCAGAGGCATTAAATGCTTAGAGTAGCATGGGATGAAGACTGAAAGTTTAGGAATGAGAAAGGGAATGCATAAAACATGAGGTTACTAGTGAAAATAACAAGGCTAAAGTCTTCTTCATTTGTTTTTAAATGAAGACTATAAAACATGTATACATGTTTGCAACTCAGGGAGAAAAACACTAGTTTCCTTTAAGAAAGCTGACAAAGGCTTAAATGAATGAGGGAAAGAAAGCCATGGATAGAGGTTATGGCCGACAGGAGAGACTCGTGAAACAGGAAAGAGAATATAAAGTGGAGGAAGACAGAAAGACAGGGATTCAAAATACAGATGGAAGACAGAAAAGCAATAACTGGTAACATTTACTGATATTCACAGCAATTAATAAGTGCTACAAATGTAGTAACTCATTTAATCCTCCTACACTATTACTTCCCTCCATGGTGAGGACTTTTGCAGGACAGAGGGAGGAGCGGTGACATGAGTAATGCAGAGGCCTTTGAGAGAATATATGTTGGGGGGTGCAGGTCTCTCCAGGAGACCCAGGGGGGTCCGCGGGGATTTCTCCCAAGTGGACACACTCAGGTAACAAGTACCTGCTGCCTGATCTGTATCTGGAGAGAGGCCCACTGGAAGTCCTTTTGTCATCCAGCTCAGTTCTTCGAGTTCCAGCTGAGAAATCACATTTGGTTTGGAAAGCTGATGCCCTGCTCGGGAGGAGAGCCACTAAATGTGGGTTCTGAACTGAGTATAACAACCACTCCCGGTACCTGTCCTTGTCCCTTGCCCGTCAGGCCTTTGGAAGGTTCTGTTTTCCATTCCATGTCCAGAGAGGACACCAAGCAACCACCCTAAAACAACGACCTATCACAGCAGGATAGCAAGTGCGAATTCTTGAATTTCCGCAGTTGTACAAGGTGTCAGTAGGTAGGGAAAGATGTCAGTAGGGAGGTTTTGAGTTAGAATGAGAGGTCCTTACCCTGTGAAACCAAGTCCCTGTAGTTCTCCAGCATCACTGTCCCATACAAGTTCCTCTGAGCAGAATCTAGACAAATCCACTCCTCCCAAGTGCAATCCATAGACACATCCCTGAATGTCACTGACTCTTGAAACTATAAATTCCTGCTCAGAGGATTATGCCAATAAAACCTCCTGAGGGAAGTGAAAACAAACAAACAAAAACAAGCAGCATTAGAAGGGAAGGATAAAGAGATCAGTGTGAGAAAAATGTCTTATCTGCCTAAAGAAACTAAACAAAAATGTACATTATCATGAAATGATCAGAGATAAATGTAATAATAGAAAGTGCTTTGGGGCACCTGGGTGGCTCAGTCGCTTAAGCATCCGACTCTTGATTTCGGCTCAGGTCATGATCTCAGGGCCCCAAGGGCGTGGAGGGCATGGAGCCTGCTTAAGATTTCTCTCTCTCCCTCTGCCTCGTCCTCCCCCCCGCCATCATATGCTCTCTCTCAAATAATTAAATAAATGAGTAAATAAAAAGAAAGTGCTTTGACATGTAAGGACAGGCAGAGGAGCTATTAGAGAGTAATAGGGAAGGCTGCTCTAGATTACCACTGGAGAAGAGTAGGTACTGTTCTCATGGCCTCCCATTTACCCCATTGGTGAAGGAGGGATCGCGCGCCTTACAGAGCACAAGATGACTGAACACACGACACCCAGCACCAGACAGAAGAGACTGACAGCAGTTTACCAGTCACATGTTCTCATAGCCTGGGCAAGCCTACCCACCATGCAGGGCCACTCAGGGACTGCACTGGTAAGCCAGCTGGGGCTGCAGGAAGCAGGCTTTGTAGTGACAAGAGTGAGGGGACCCTTGGTTACCATGGGAACATGCAGTCGGCTTGTTTGAACAATTTCACGGGCTGGGAGGGAGGCAAAAGCCATTAGCTTGAGGACTGGGAGGGCTGCACCCGGTCTGGCTGATGGGAGGGCTAGCTAGTAGGGTGCTTTTCCTGTTGGGCTGGGGCAGGGAGACCAGGGGAGCTCACAGCCAGGTCTTTGGAGCCCTGCGAGGCTCAGCGTCGTCAAGGCGGCACATGGAATTTCAGGCTTTATAATACAGGCGGAGTCCCAGGTAATGGAGGGAAAGCACGTACAAACAGGATACATTCAGAATATGGTTGTGCTCGCTTCGACAGCACATATACATGCAGAATATGGTTAAGAGGACCAAGAAAACACCCAGCTTGACCTGAGAGTGGCATTTTGAATTGACAAGCCCATTTCAGCATTGTTCTTCTAGCCCTCAGACTAGAAAGTAAAACACAGTAGGTATTCAGTACCTGTTTAATGAGTGTGATGGTTAATTTTATGTGTCAGCTTGACTGGACTAAGGTATGCCCAGATAGCTGGTATAGTGTTATTTCTAGGTGTTTTCTGTGAGGGTGCTCCCGGTGAGTCAGGAGACCGAGAAAAGATCAGCCCGCAGCAATGTGGGAAGGCATCATCCAATCCATTGAGGGCCCAAATAGAACAAAAAGGCCGAGGAAGGACAAATATGCTGGCTCTGCTTGAGCTGCGGCAGCCCTCAGACAGTGCTCTTAGCTCTTGAGCCTTCAGACCCTGGCCAGGACTTACCCCTCAGTCCCGGATCTCAGGCCTCTGGGTTCTCTTTCTTTGAAGAAGCCTGACTAGTACAAGGAGGGAGCACTGATTGAGTGCTCACAGTTATACTGAGTTTTGCACTAATAGGAGAGTCACCCACCTCACCTCATTTAATCCATATGACAACCTGCCAAATTGTTAGCACTAAAGTCATCATTTTACAGAGGAGGAATCTGAGGATCAGAATGGCTAAATAACTTCTCCACGATCACACAGCTGGGACTCAAACCCAAGGCCATCTATCTCCTGGTGTTGTGAGAGGAAAAGGCCAAGAAAAGAACCCTCGCAGCCAACCCCCATCAGAGCAAGTGAGTGTGGGCTGGGGGGTGGGAGGAGGGAAGGAGATTCAGGACTGAAGGTCCAGGAAGAAGGAGTGGGTCAGACAGAATGATGACTGAAAGGAGAGCTGCTGGTTGGAAAATGAGCTAATTTCAGCAGAGTGATGAAGGCAGAAGTCAGCTTACAGTGGGTAAAAGGCTAAATGGAAGATAAGGAATCAGAAGCAGCTGTGAAATTACTTCAGACTTATGTGGAAAAGATAAGAGAGGACGATATGGAAAGAAGGACAAGGAAATGGGGATAAAGCCATGGAAGAGGCTTTCATTTAAGGACAGAGAGCGCTGTGCTATATAAGTGGGCAAGGGGAGAAACGTAATGGAGAGAAAAGGCCTGGATACCAGAGATGGGATGAAGCCCACGCCCAAGAAATATGTGTATTTTACATCCTGCTTGCTGTGAACTTCTAGAAAAAGTGTTAGCACTGAAGCAGAGTTCATTCTCTTTCTGCCTCATTATTTTTTGCTAATATTTATTTAATCAACATATCAACATAACGTTAAAAATCACAAATATTGTCAAGAAATGTAAAGGTAGCTTCTAGTAGGACATAATTATATGGCTGAATTTCCATTTTATGAAAGGAAAAAAAAGGAAAGAAAAATCAGTTTAATAAATGTAAAGAAAGGAAACAAGAAAGCATAATAAACATCAATCCTTAAATAATCAGGAAAAGACATGATACTTGTATAACAACATATGTGAATGAGTTGACTTTCTCTACTAAAAGACAAAAACACTAAAATTGGTTTCAAATCTAGCATATACAAGCACAAATCAGAATGTTAAAAAGTAAGGGGGGGAGGGCGGGTAGAGACAAGATATATCAGGCCAGTGTAAATAAAAAGAAAGCAAGGAGAAAAGAAAAAAGAAGAAACTGCGAGGAGAACAAATGAATATCAGATAAGGTATAATGTATGTGGAAACAAAGCATAAGCCCCTTCTTTGGGGAAAAAGGTAGCAGAAATAGGATATTCTCCTTCCAAAAATTAATCTACTTTGTTTTTTCAATAAATTGCCTTGTTAGAACATATTGAGCAAAATTAAAAGCCCAGATTCAGACTCCTGTGGGCTGTATGCCAGTCTTCCCCACTTCCCTGGATCCTTGTGGGCTTCAGTGCAGAGCTTGTCTCTATTATGAAATATCCTGTGGCCCCCTGAGCTACAGAAGGGCTCCTGATGACTGATTTAGAGAAGTACAGAAGAGCACTTTCAAAGGCTAATGTGAAACTTAATGATACTGTTCACAAAATGTATTTGTTGTTAATCTCTATTGTCCATAAAACATATTTGTTGTTTATCCCTTCAGAGGTTTTTCCCTTTTGCCTTTCCACTTAGTATGGTCTTTTCTCTCCAGCGCTACATTAAAAGCACAGGGTAACTCGTGGTGTTTGAAATAAGCAGCTTCATGGGTTTGTCTCGTTTGTGCAAAAAGTTTTCTTAAACCTAAAGACATGGGTTTTTTGGTATTGTTATCCTTTGAAAAGGTTGAGGATCAAATGGAATAAATTGGGATATTTTAAATGATCAAAGTATAATTTATAAAGAAGGTATGACGGTGATGGACTTTGAGGCACCACAGCAACACAATGTCTTCAGATATAATTCTTAGCAATCTGATTTTTATTTTATTTTTTTAAGATTTACTTATTTGAGAGAGAGGGAGGGAGCACACGCACGATTGTGAGAGTTGGGGAGGGTGCAGATGCAGAGGGAGAGAATCTTAAGCAGACTCCCTTCTGAGCACGGAACCCAACATGGGGCTCAATCCCACAACTCTGAGATCATGACCTGAGCCAAAATCAAGAGTTGGATGCTTAACTGACTGAGCCACCCAGGCGCCCCAGCAATCCAGTTGTTTTTTTTTATATAATCTCAATTGTGTTTAAATCACAATCACAATAGCAACAAAAAATGAAACACCTCAGAATACACTTAATATGAATATGCAAGATCCTTGTGATCAAACTTAACAAAAGCCATTATGAAGGATCTGAATAAAATGAAGGGTAGTTTTTTTATTCATTAGGAAGAATAAACACTGTAAAAATGGTAGTCTTCCTCATATTGATATAGATTTAATGGAATTCAAATCAGAATTGCATACTTTTTAACTGTTACTGTTGGAACTTGATAATAGTTAATACAATTTAACTATAAGGATAAATGTAAAAGAAAGGTACAGTAGGGGCGCCTGGGTGGCTCAGTCGGTTAAGCGACTGCCTTCGGCTCAGGTCATGATCCTGGAGTCCCGGGATCGAGTCCCGCATCGGGCTCCCTGCTGAGCATTTCCAACCTATGGAGAAGCAGATTATTCAGGAGATTACATCGGTTGGAATGCCATGTCCTCTGGGGTGCCACTCTGGCTCTGCCCAGCTAAAAGAGATGTCACACTCCACCAGGCCGCCCTGCTCTGTGGCCTTCACAGCAGCTAACAATGTCCTCAGTAATTATTTCTTCTCTGCTGCCTCCCATTTCTGTAAGATAGGATCTAGGAGAAAGGAACCTAGCCTGTCTCACTGCCATCTTCCCAGCGTCCAGAATACTGCCTAACACGTGGTAGGCAGGTGCTCAATCCCTGCTTAGTGAACGGATGGATGATGAAATGCTACACCACATTGTTAAATGAAGTAAGATTCCGACCTCACTTATAAATGATAAATTCTAGATAGTTCAAGGATGTCAATTTAAAATATAAAACTAATAGAAAATGTAGAAAAATATTTATATAATCTTAGGGTACAGAAAGCCTTTCATAGCATGATTCCAAAGCCAAACAAAGGAAAAAGAAAGTTAACTGCATAAAACTTCAAAACTTACACGTAGCAGAAGAGGTTATAAACAGATTTAAGAGAAATGACAGAGAATAAATAATATTGGCGATTTATGGCAAAGGATTAATGTCCACACTGCATAAAAGGCTTCTTTTATATACAAACCACCCAGTATAAAACTGGGCAAGGATGTAAACAGATATTTAAAAGGCCAGAAGAATGTATGTCCATGCTTATCTCTGAGGGTTTAAGACCTGCAAATATATATTATAGTCTTAAAAAAAATTTTTATGATGACACAGCTAGTATGTATATTCAGAAGAAGAAGATATAATTTAAAGGCAAACACAAGTCCTACTTGGGCGATTCATAGTCCCATGACCAGCCTAAAAAGGAAAGACGGAAAAAGGGGAACAGCTCTAATGCTTCACTGATACATCCCAGGTCTAGGTGTCAAGGTCATCCAAAACAGAGACTGAGGAACTATTCCAGGTTAAGGGAGGCTAAGGAGACGTGACAGCTGAATGCCAGCTGTGATCCGGATTGGGTCCTGCACCAGATAAAGGACCCAGTTTGTGGCGAAATATGTGTAAGGTTTGTAGGTTAACTAACAGTATTGCGTCCACGTAAGTGTCCTCATTTGGTAATTGTATTCTGGTGATGTAAAACGAGAGCTTGTTTTTAGGAAACACATACTGAAGTATTTAGAAATCAAACCAGTGATTGCCTGGGGTGGGGGTTGTGGACTGGAAGGGGGTGACGACACTTTCTGGGGTAAGGAAAATGCTCTATAGCTTGATTGGGGTGGCGATTATGTTAGTGCATAAATTTGTCAAAACTCAATGAATTATATGCTTAAAATGGGTTATCTTATGTAAAATTACACCTGGGAAAAAAGCTGATTTAAAAAATTAATACTGGGGGGCATCTGGGTGGCTCAGTCGTTAAGCGTCTGCCTTCGGCTCAGGTCATGATCCCAGGGTCCTGGGATCAAGCCCCACGTCTGGCTCCCTGCTCTGCGGGAAGCCTGCTTCTCTCTCTCCCACTCCCCCTGCTTGTGTTCCCTCTCTCGCTGTGTCTCTCTGTCAAATAAATAAATAAAATCTTTAAAAAAAAAAAAAATTAATACTGGGCGCCTGGGTGGCTCAGTTGGTTGAGCGACTGCCTTCGGCTCAGGTCATGATCCTGGAGTCCCGGGATCGAGTCCTGCATCGGGATCCCTGCTCGGCAGGGAGTCTGCTTCTCCCTCTGACCCTCTCCCCTCTCATGTGCTCTCTCTCATTCTCTCTCTCTCAAAGAAAAAAAAAAAATTAATACTAGTTAAACTAAATAAAATAAAATCTAGGCTCCTGATAGCCAAACCACAACCTTCATCAACCAAAATCTTCTGAATGCTCCCCCTTTAAACCTTCTTTTCTGGAAACTCCCTCTTTCTTCTGCCTATTTTTGTGAGTTATGTTGCCTTTTATAACTGAGCTGATAATACGAAGGAGAGAAAGTAGTACAAACGGAAATCACAACAGTTAGTACTTGTCTTCATGTAGCCTTCTTTAAACTGGTTCTGTTGATAAATAAACCAGTGACATAGCTGAGAGAACCCTAATACATGATCTTATGAATAGAGAAAACACCACGAGTCCCGTGGGATAGCAGACAAAGTTAAATAAGCCTAACCTTAAAAAACAAAACAAAGCAAAACAAAACTCAGGGTCTCCTGGGGCCAAGTCCCCCGATACCTTCTTTTTCCAGAGGAGCAACAACTCCAGGTTCTAGTAAAAACTAGCAAATTCCATTTTCTTTTCTTTTTTTAAAAAAGATTTTATTCATTCATTCATTCATTCATTCATTCATTTGACAGAAGGAGAGGGAGAAGTAGACTCCCCACTGAGCAAGGAGCCCAATACCGGGCTCGATCCCAGGACCCTGGGATCATGACCTGAGCCCAAGGCAGATGCTTAACCAACTGAGCCACCCAGGCGCCCCTAGCAGGTTCCATTTTCAAGCCATCTCTCAGGGCAAAAAACCCCTGGGCTCCTCACTACTTTTACACTGCATGAATTTCTTTAGCGATGGACACTGCTTCTTTCTTGGAACATGCCTTATCAAAATTCCTCCTCATCCTCCACCCCCATGCCTACCACCCAACCAGAAGCACAAACTCCTCCTTCCTGGAACTTGACCCCAAACTTTATATCTGATTCCCTCTCATCACCAGTCACTGCTACATTTGCTCCACCTCTAAAACTAAAATACCAAGCTAGAATAATGTTAAGAATGCCTTACTGAGTACCTCTAACATTCTAGTAACCATGCTGGGCACTTTTTACATATGTTATTTCACTTGAACTTTCAACAAACCTATAAAGTATGTATTATTAAATGAAATCAGCCATGTGAAATGCTTACTAATGTCATGTAGGTGGCAAACACTCAGTTAATGCTCTTATTTCTATCATCACCATGAGGAACTTCAGGGAAGTCAGGTTACTTACCCAAGACAATGCAGCTATAAACGGTAGAGTCGGGATTTAAACTCGGGACACTTTAACTCCATTATAGCAAATCTTCTCCAGTTATCCCTATCTAACCCTACTGCTCCTGGTTGCCACAAGTTTTGGAACACTGACAATCTGAGTACCTGGCCATACTTGTTCTTATTATCATGTTCACATATAATCATCACGACTGTATCTTGTAGAGATATAACCTCTCTTATGTTCCCCGAGGGTCCATAAACCCTATAAGCGCCCAGATCATCTTTCATATGATTTTTATTCCTTTGATGATGCTTGAATGGCACCAAAAGTTCAGGAAGCCAGGGCTCCCAGCTGAATAAGGAAGTAGACTGCTGAGGACAGAGCTGAGGGACAGTAAGGGGGGCTGTATGGGAAATATGCAACATTCCGAGATCTCAGTAGCCCCATCCTCTGCAGTGAAGCCCACATACGGTACAGGAATAAGTGCTAAGGAGTAAGGGAGAGTGTTCAGTGAGAAATACGAGCTCACCGGAGCTGCCAGTGGCAGAGGCCCAATAGCCATTGCCTTCCCTTTCCTTGCTGCATGGTCCTTCCTAGGGGATGGGCAGGATCCAGAGGAGGCAGAGCTGACGGAAGGAAAAGAAGCCATGAGAAATGAGACTCCTGCAACAACAACAAATAAAATACCCACAGATCAACCAAGTAAGAAATGCATGGTACCTACCTAAGGAAAACTGTATTTTTAATTCATGAAGTTTATTTTGCTGGGCTTATTTAGATATATAAAGGATGAACAGAGAGACATACCATATTCCTGGATAGGCTGTCACAATATCTAAGTTGTCACTTCTTTGAAATTAATTTATAAATTTAGCACATTCCTAACCAAGTTATACCTAAGTAATAGTATTTTAAAGATAATGATGGAAAAGATCTTATTTTAAGTTAATTGTGTCATTTAACGATAGCCAGGAAACATCTGAAAGGGAAGAGTGGTGAGGGAGAACCTGCCCACCAGATATCATAAAGCTACAATAATTAGAACATAGTGTGATGGAACAGGCTGAGTCATTGATTCACCAGATATAATGCTGACCACCTGCTGTGTACCTGGCACCATTCCTACGGGAGAGGGTAAATACAGCCGTAAACAAAACAGATAACAAGTTCTCCATGCCCTCGTGGATTATAGTCTAGCAGAGAAAAGGATCAGTAGAACAAATTAAAATCCTACCAACACAATTCAGAAAACATTTTGTATGTAAGAATTCAGGATATGAAAAAGTGACATTTCACATCAGTGAAAAAAGAATGAATTAGTAACTTGGAACAAGGACTTACCATTTGGAAAAGAATAAAAATTTGCACATTAAATCAATTAAAGTACTAGAAGAAACTGCAGATGAACATTTTTTGTGGTAATGGGATGGAAGTCCCCCTAACAGTGATGTCAAACACCCAAACGTGAAGGGATGGTTTTCATGTCTAACCATGTAAAAATGTAACATTTCTGCCTGGTAAGAAAACACTGTATCAGATACAGAATTTAAAAACAAAACTCAAAATTGCATAAAATATTCATAAGTGTTCAAAACATACATTTAAACAACCCTATTGCTCCACCTCACGGGAAGTTGGAGAATAGGAACACCCAGACTTGGTGTGGGTCCATTAGGCACCCTTATATTGCAAATGTTTATAAACGACTACTTTTCTGGAGTAAGATGGAAGGGTATCAAGTCTTACAGTATGACCCAGAAATTTCATCTGAAGAGACTTAAAGAATGAGACAGGAATGCAAAGATGTGTGTAGCCAAATGGTCTATATGGTTTATAACATGAGGGGAAAAAAAACAAACCCGAGAAGGAATGCAAAGGCCTAAAGGGAGGATTGAATATGGCACAGACATACTTTTTCTCACGCTCTTTAAAATGACAATTGTTTTCCAGATATTAATGTTTTTTAAAAAAGTTTATTCTCTACCTGGTTCGAGTGGTACTTACACCAGATAAAAACATTTGTAAAAAATCATGGAGCTTAATATTTGTGCACTTTAAACCCTTTCCAAATGTATTTCAAAGCTCAGTTTTAAACGTAAATGGAGAAAAGGACACTAATGTCCACATCTTTGTGTAAAAACAAAGCCTTTCTCTGTTTATACGCCGACGTGCAGATTTTGACAGTTTTCAGATAATTTTTTTTTAATGCTCCTCTGAAATTTCTCGTTTTCCTATAGTGAACTTATTCTTTTGGGGGGGCTGGGGGAAGCGGAGAAAAAATTGCTTAAAAAAAAAAAAAAAGAGTCCTGAAATAGAAACCTGCACGGGGTCGAACTCCCCATTCTCAGATGGATCAAGGGGAGTCCACGCCAGCGCCGCTCGGAATCGGAGATCACAGAGGGCGCGTCCGCCACACGAGGCGGACACAAAGGGCAGGTGCTGGAGCCCCGAGACCGCGCACCAGGTGCAGCATCCCCCGAGACTTCCGAAGCGGGGCCCGGGGAAAGCCCGCGGCGGGGAGGAACCCAGGATCTGAGCGACTCCCAGAGCCCTCGGGCCCGGGGCCGCCGCACCACGTCCCCCGCCCTCGCCGCTCCCGACAGGTGGCGGCCCTCAGCTCTCGGTGTTCCCACCCGGCCGGGCTCCCGGGGCGAGAGAGGGCGCACCTGGAGCGAGCGGCCCGGCGCCGCGCGGGGACCGACAGGACGCGGCCCCCAGCCCATCCAGCGCCGGCCCCGCCCCTCAGGGGCCTCGCCCGGCCGTCCGGGCCTCCGCCTGCCTGGGCCTTCGCCCGGCGCCAACCCGATGCGGTGCGTCTTACCGCGGCCCAGCACTCACCCTCTCCCAGCTGGAGCGGGAGCAACCAGTGCGGACGCAGCCCTGCCCGGCGCCTACGCCCTGGGCGCCAGACTACATTTCCCACAAGGCTGCTGGGGCGCGGCGCGGCGCGGCGGTCGGAGTGCGCAGGCGCGAGCCCGCGGCGGGCGGGGCGATCCCAACCGTAGAACCGCGGGGGCTTCCGGCGTGGCTGCGCCTCGTTGGTCGGCTGTTGTCTTGGGAAGCTGCGAGGGGACCGGGTGACGACCTTGCCCCGGCTACCCCAGAGAAGCCTCTCCTCGTTGGAGCCCGTCGGTGCTTAACCCCGCGGAGGGGAGAAGGGGCAGAGCGCCTTAAGTGAGCCTCACTTCTCTTGTGAGATGAGTCCCCGGCAAAGTTGCGCCGTGTACGCGGTGGCCCCTCGGTGGACGGAGATGACTGCGCCCCCGGCGCTGGCTCGCTGTCGGCGCTGCGCTAGGAGCTCAGTATCGCACAGGGTGGAATGCGGCGAAAACGTCTAGTTAAACGTATGGCCAGACTTGGTTCAGCTTTATCTGTCGCCGGAACTTGGAGAAATACGTGACATTCGGGACTTACCAATATGGTAGCGTAGATTGCGATACTTGTTTTTATCAAGATAAATGCTGATTTTCTCTGCCTCTTTCTATAGTTGTGACAGTTGACCACGAACTTCAGTTTCCTCCGAGTCCCCTCTCTCCTAGGCCACACTGGGCCCAGTCCTAGCTGCGGTGCCCTGTTTTAGCAAGAGTCCTGCTAAGTCAGTTCAGGTAGAAACCCCGTTCTTGGCATCCGATCAGTTTCCTTATCCGCTACTCTTGATGTCTACGTCCTTGGCCTGCCTTTAACAAGAATCCTGTTGAGACAGGTTTGCAAGAATCCCCCAACTTGCTGTCTCCTTTTGCTAATTTTCCATCCACTGATCCCCTTACCGTGTTACTGTAAATCCCCAGCTGTCTTTGCTGTATTGGGAGTTGAGTTCAGTTTTACTGAAGCCTCTCTCCCCTATTGCAGTAGTACTGAATGAAATATTTCTTTACTACTTTTAACTAGTGCCTTAATTCATTTAACTAACTTTATTTCCTCTTGAGAGTTGTGTGAACTATTGCAAAATATTGAAAAATATGAAAGTTTTCACAATTCATTTAATCAAGCTAAAGTAACCCAGATAGCACCAAACTAAGTAAAAATATGTCTCTGTCGTAAGACAAATACCTTGAACCAGTTTCTCCACCATTACAAGTCATTCTTATATTAGAAACTACATGAACATATTCATCATAGTTGCTCTGATAGAGAAATGGTCCTTGATAAAACTCACAACATAGAGTGTGCAGTTTTCAAACAAGTAGGCAGAGGGAATGGGGTAGGGGAGAGGGAGGACAAAAAAATGTAAAGTAAAATAAAATAAAATAGAATAGAATAAAATAAAATAAAATAAACCACATATGCAAAAAACCCAGAAACAAAAATTTGGACAAATTAAAGGTACATAAGGAGATGGTAGCAATAAATCCAGGTCTATCAGTAATCACTAGGTATGCACATGGACTGAACTTTCCAATTAAAAGTAAAATACTGTAAGACTAGATTTTTAGAAACACAGCTATATGCTAAAACAAGGATACACACATCTTAAAAGTAGAATGTTGGGAAAAGATACATCTGGTAAATATTAACCAAAGAAAATTCATGTGGCTACATTTAGTTAAATAAAAAATAACACATTAAGAAAAAAATATTACTAGAAATAGGAAAGGTAATTACATATCAATAAAAAGTTAATTCACCAAGAAAAAATATTAATGAAATCTTACATATTTAACAATGTAGCTTCAAAATATATAAAGCAAAAATTGACAGGAGAATTGACAAATCCATTACAGAGGGATTTTTAGCCTGTCTTTATCAGTAAGTGGTAGAAAAGTTGACCCCCTCCCCCCAAAATGTCACTAAGGATACGGAATTTCTGAAGAGCAAAATAAACAACTTTGATTTAATGAATAGACATAGAATACTGCATTCAAAAATTAATGAAAACACATTTTTATTACACTTTAAAAAAAAATGACCTCATACTAGGCTATGAAGTAGTCTTAAACATTTCAAAGAATTGGTATCATAAAAGCCATATAATTTCACAATGCCAATTAGATATTTTTTTAAAGATTTATGTATTTATTTTAGAGAGCACACAAGCAGGAGAAGGGGCAGAAGGAGAGGGAGAGGGAGAGAATCTCAAGTAGGCTCCAACTCCCTGTTGAGCATGCAGAGCCTGATGCAGGGCTCGATCCCATGACCCTGAGATCATGACCTGAGCAGAAATCGAGAGTTGGCAGCTTAGCTCTCTGAGCCACCCAGGCGCACCCCAATTAGACATTTTTAAAACGACTAGAAACTTCTTTAAAAATTTAGGTAAAGGGACTATTTAGAGATTGGGCCAGTCATGCTAACAGATTCTTTTACCAAACTCCCATTGGACTCCTCTGATATTTTTTCAACTTCCCCTCGTTGCAGCAAGTACCTCCTTGGTAGTTGGACCCGAGGCTGCCTTTCTCTCCTCAAATTATCATCCCTGTTTCCTTAGCTCAGGGGGACCCCCACTCTCTGCCTGGATGCCCTCCTCACTGCATCCTGGAAGCTCTGCAGGCTCTGAGCTGGGGCAGCCTTGGAGCTCCTGTCATTTGGTTCCTGCCTCCAGACACTGTCCTGTTCTCCTATTGTTACATTTCATATAGTTCATCTGGCTCTTTACTCATTTGGTGCTGGAAGTCTGGATCTTATGCTTTCATCACAGGCAGAAGGGGAAGCTTGGGACTCTTTATTACTTTAAAATGACATGATTCTAGGGGCGCCTGGGTGGCTCAGTTGGTTAAGTGTCTGCCTTCCGCTTGGGTCATGATCTCCGGATCCTGGGATCGAGTCCCACATCGGGCTTCCCCCTCAGCAGGGAGTCTGCTTCTCCCTGTCCCTCTGCTGCTCCCCTGCTTGTGCTCTCTCTCCCTCTCCCTCTGCCCCTTCCCACTGCTCATTCTCTCTCTCTCAAATAAATAAAATCTCTCAGATAAATAAATAAATAAGTAAAAATTCTCTCTCTCTCAAATAAAATAATAAAATAAATAAAATCTCAAATAAAATAAATAAAATCAGTTGAGCGGCTGCCTTCGACTCAGGTCATGGTCTCAGGGTCTTGGGATCGAGCCCCGCATCGGGCTCCCTGCTCAGTGGGGAGCCTGCTTCTCCCTCTGCCTCTGCCCCTCCCACCCTTCCTGCTCGTGCTGTCTCTGTCTCTCTTTCTCTCAAATAAATAAATAAAATCTTTAAAAAAAAAATGACATGATTCTAGCTTACTTCCTAGAACATTAGATTATTATTTTCAATACTGTGACTTCCCATATTTTAACAGGTTCGCAGGTCAGACATTAATAGATTGCCTCATGTTAAAATAACTTTTATTATTAAATTAAAAATTTTTTTAAATTAATTTAAAAAAGGTGACTCCACTGAGATATTAAAAATCTTTTTCTTTTTCTCAACTCGAGTATAGCTGACATAATGTTCCATTAGTCTCAGTGTGTAACATGGTGATTTGACAAGTTTTTACCCTTGTTCACCACACATGCTCACCACAAGGGTAGCTCCTTCTGTCACCATTTAATGCTATTACCTTATCATTGAGTATATTCCTTATGCTGTGCCATTTATTTATTCCAGTGACTTTTCATTCCATAACTGGAAGACAGTATCTTCCACTCCCCTTTACCCATTTTGCCCATCTCTCCACTCCTCTCCATCAGTTTGTTCACTATATTTATATTTTTTGGTCTGATTCTGCTTGTTTGCTTATTCATGTGTGTTTTTTTTTTTTTAGATTCCACACACAAGTGAAATCATATGGTATTTGTCTTTCTCAATCTGACTGAAGGAACCTTTGTGCACTGTTGGTGGGAATATAAATGGGTGCAGCGACTATGGAATACAGTATGGAAATTCCTCAAAAATTAAAAACAGAAATGCCATATGATCCAATATTCCCACTACTGGGTATTTACCCAAAGAAAACAAAACCACTAACTTGAAAAGATATGTGCACCCCTATGTTTACTGCAGCATTATTTATAAGAGCCAAGATATGGAAACAGCCCAAGTGTCCATCACTGATAGATGAATGGATAAGGAAGAGGTGGTATATAAACACAATAGATTATTACTCATCCATAAAGAAGGATGAGATCATGCCATTTGTGACAGCATGGATGGACCTAGGGCATTATGTTAACTGAAATATTAGAAATCTTAAGGCAGCAAAGGAAGAAAAAGAAACTCTGGGACAAGAGCAGCCTTCTGGTCACAACAATCTAACAGCCACTTTTCTTTTTCTCCATATTTCCCACCCTAGCCTTAGAACCTTCACCAGCCCTAAGTTCCTATCCTGGCCCACAGGGCAACTCCGTGGATGATAGGCGTGACTCTGGGTACCTGGAGCCCTGTCTTTGCCCACCGAATCCTGGTGAGTGGAAGGTAAATGAGGCCCCTTGCAAGGACAGGTACCACATTCCCTAAAACAAAGGAAGAGCCCCCTTCCAGGCCAGGAATTCCTTAGTTAAAATCCTTTTGTTCAGTCAGTTTTCAGATTTTTTTCATTCATGAACTTGAATAATATCCAGACACACAGATGCTTCCTGACAGGTTTATGAGTATGGGGATTGGACATTACTTGGCCCAGTGATGCTGGTTCCTGACCTTCCCATTTAAGGATTTCTCATCTCCCACCAGCAGACATAAAGGCATATATGGGCCTTATCAGCCATATTATCTACCATATAGAAGGAGAGTCTCTGAAAACCACTCACATATCAGGAGTGAGTCATGCCAAAGAGCATCCACATTTCTCTGTTCCTTCCAGGCCAGTCCTTGGAGAGATCAGGAAATCCAGAGTTTCCTACAAGAATGGGGAATACTTGGAAATGAGTTTCATCTTGAGTCAAGGAAGAAGAATCACATCCTTTTTTTTTTTTTTTTAAGATTTTATTTATTTATTTGACAGAGACACAGCGAGAGAGGGAACACAAGCAGGGGGAGTGGGAGAGGGAGAAGCAGGCTTCAAGCCGAGCAGGGCGCCTGATGTGGGGCTCGATCCCAGGACCCCGGGATCATGACCTGAGCCAAAGGCAGACACTTAACGACTGAGCCACCCAGGCACCCAAGAATCACATCCTGACAAGGACAGTTGCTTTGTGCCCAAGCCCAGGGCCATGAAGAAGAGCTGGCAACAATGTCCCCAGATGCTGGTGAGTTTGCAGGACTTACCTTGGACTGACTATACATGCGGCCAACAAGTGAACCCTGGCCTGTCCTTATGGAGAAGCCCTGAAGCAGACGCTGGGCCAGAACTGGGAGGAACATATCTCCTCAGGTAGGTCTCTTCTATATTCGACTTTATGGCCCTTAAGTGACCAGCGTGGGCTGGCCAACCACACTGTGCCCTGAACAGGGTGGAGAATTATGAGACCAGCTTCTGCCCATGGTCCTATCTGCATGAGACTGGAAAGGATTTAACACTCTGAGCTTGTCCCTGCCTCTCTTTCCTGGTTCCTCCTCAACAACTTGGGCTCAAAGCAGTGGCGCCATGGGATTCTGCTGCCAGCCTGTTCAGAGTGGCCATGGCCCCTGTGGAAGGCAAGTCTTGAGGCAGTAATCCAGGGACAGAGGTCTGGGCCACCTAACCCAGCCCTGGAAGTGTCTGTTCCATATAGCTCTTCCCTGTGCGCATGGCCATGTCCCACTTCCCAGGACCAGCTCCAGGCCTTGCCTGTTTCTATGTTCCTGAGGGTCAGTTTGGGGTCCCTCGCACAGAAAACTATATTGAGGACACCCAAGTACTGGGATGGATTCTGGGAACCTTGGGTCCTGGCTGGTCACATCTATACCCATTTTCTGTACTTCTGCTTGGAGACCTCAGGCCCCAGCAACAGTGGTGGTCTGACTCTGAACCAGATCTAGGACTTAAAGATGGGACTTAAAGTCATTTAAACCTGGATCCCACTTCTGTTTGAGAGGCCAGGGTTGCAACCATTGAATTGCAATATGAGAGGTTTAACATTGTGTGGGGTAGAGTTCACTAAAATAATCTAGCCAGTTAAAAAAATAAACCAGCAAATAGAAATAAAGATCTTGTGGGAGTGGTAAGTACTCAGATTTGCCACAATATTATCTACCATATTGTCACACATTATGTACAATGTCCAGTTTCCAACAAAAAATATGAGACAGGAAAGGATGCCCCGTATGTACATTGGGAAATAAGCAGGCCCCAGAAACTGCCTGTTAATAGATGTTGGATTAAACAGAAAAAGACCTGAAAATAGCTGGAAGGTACAATCGAAATGAAAAATTTACTAGAGGGTCTTAACAGATTTGAACTAGTTGAAGAAAGAATTAGCAAACTTGAAAATTGATTGATGGACAGAAATTATGTAATCTGAAAGAGAGAGAAGAAAGAATAAAGAAAAATGAACGGAGACTCAGGGAAAATGTAGGTCATGGTTAAGCACATCCACATATGTAATGGCAGTACCAGGGGAGAGAAGGGAGCAGAAAAATATTTTGAGGAAGTAGTGACTGAAAATATCCAAAATTATTGAAAAACAATAACCCACAGAGTCAGGAAGGTCAACAAACTCCAAGTAAAATGAATTCAAAGAGATCCACAATTAGATACATTATATTAAAAATACAAAGAGCCAAAACCAAAGAGCGAATCTTGAATACACCAGGAGAATAATCACTCATCACTTAGGAGGGAAACTTAGTAAGAATAACAGCTGTCTTCTTATCAGAAACAATGGAGGCTACAAAGCAGTGGGCTAACATATTCAAAGAGCTCAAAGGAAAAAAAATCTGTCAAAGAAGAATCACATATTCAGCAAAGCTATCTTTTTTTTTTTAAGATTTTATTTATTTATTTGAGAGAGAGCACACATGAATAAGCATGGGGAGTGGGAGAGGGGGAAGCAGGCTCCCCACTGAGCAGGGAGCTTGATGTGGGGCTCAATCCCAGGACCCTGGGATCATGACCTGAGCCGAAGGCAGATGCTTAACCGACTGAGCCACCCAGGCAACCCTCAGCAAAGCTATCTTTTAAAAATGAAGACAAAGGGACACCTGGGTGGCTCAGTCGGTTAAGCGACTGCCTTCGGCTCAGGTCATGATCCTGGAGTCCCGGGATCGAGTTCCGCATCAGGCTCCCTGCTCGGCGGGGAGTCTGCTTCTCCCTCTGATCCTCCCCCCTCTCATGCTCTCTCTATCTCATTCTCTCTCTCAAATAAATAAATAAAATCTTTTTAAAAAATAAATAAATAAAAATGAAGACAAAAATAAAGACAACCCCAGATAAACAAAAATAAAATTTGTTCCTATGAAACCCATCTTGCAAAACATTAAAGGAAGTTTTTCAGATGATAATTTAAATTGGCATGATAAAACAGAATGCTGGAAAAGGTAATTGTGTAATTATAAAAGTATATATTCATATTTCTTACCCTTTGCTTAACTGATTTACAAAGTAACAATATAAAGCAGTATGCAGGTAATGTATTGTCAGGCCTAACATTTAGAAATATTTGTCAGTACAGCACAAAGAAGGTAGATGGAAGCAAAGCTGTTCGGGGCTAAGAATATTACTCGAGATAGTGTCTCATCGTGGTTATAATTTACATTTCCCCAATAATTAATTTTGAATAGCTTTTTTTAAAAATATTTTTATTTATTTATTTGACAGAGAGAGACACAGCGAGAGAGGGAACACAAGCAGGGAGAGTGGGAGAGGGAGAAGCAGGCTTCCCACAGAGCAGGAAGCCTGATGTGGGGCTTGATCCCAGGACCCTGGGATCATGACCTGAGCCGAAGGCAGACGCTTAACCGACTGAGCCACCCAGGCGCCCCTGAATAGCTTTTTATTTACTGGAATGAAGAAAACCAGAAATGGTAAATAATGAGGTTAATATAAAAAAAGCTATAAATATTTACTTGTTCTCCTTTCTTTTCTCAGCTTCAAAAGTCGTAACATTACATAATAACTATAACAAAATACTTGTTGGGTTTGTAATATTTATAGATGTAGTATATCTAACAATAACACCATAAAAAGGGGCGAAGGGGAATAGTTATATAGGAGTAATGTTTCTATATCTCACTGGAACTAAGTTAAATAAATCTGAAGCTGATTTTAGTAAGTTAAGATGTAGAAGGTAAGCCCTAGAGGGAACACTAAAGAAACAACTTTAAAAATTATAGTGAAATTCTTTATAGATTTTGGATACTAGGCCTTTATCTGATATGTCATTTGCAAATATCTTCTCCCATTCTGTCGGTTATCTTTTGGTTTTGTTGACTGTTTCCTTTGCTTTGCAAAAGCTTTTTATCTTGGGGCGCCTGGGTGGCTCAGTTGGTTAAGCGACTGCCTTTGGCTCAGGTCATGATCCTGGAGTCCCTGGATCGAGTCCCGCATCGGGCTCCCCGCTCGGCAGGGAGTCTGCTTCTCCCTCTGACCCTCCCGACCCTCCCCCCTCTCATGTGCTCTCTCTCTCTCAGTCTCTCTCTCTCAAATAAATAAATAAAATCTTTAAAAAAAAAAAAAAAGCTTTTTATCTTGATGAAGTCCCAATAGTTCATTTTTGCCCTTGCTTCCCTTGCCTTTGGCGATGTTTCTAGGAAGAAGTTGCTGCGGCTGAGGTCGAAGAGGTTGCTGCCTGTGTTCTCCTTTAGGATTTGGATGGACTCCTGTCTCACATTGAGGTCTTTCAACCATTTTGAGTCTATCTTTGTGTGTGGTGTAAGGAAATGGTCCAGTTTCATTCTTCTGCATGTGGCTATCCAATTTTCCCAGCATCATTTGTTGAAGAGACTGTCTTTTTCCCATTGGACATTCTTTCCTGCTTTGTCAAAGATTAGTTGACCGTAGAGTTCAGGATCCATTTCTGGGCTCTCTATTCTGTTCCATTGATCGATGTGTCTGTTTTTGTGCCAGGACCATACTGTCTTGATGATGACAGCTTTGTAATAGAGCTGAAAGTCCGGAATTGTGATGCCGCCAGCTTTGCTTTTCTTTTTCAACATTCCTCTGGCTATTCGGGGTCTTTTCTGGTTCCATACAAACTTTAGGATTATTTGTTCCATTTCTTTGAAAAAAGAAGATGTGGTATATATATACAATGGAATATTATGCAGCCATCAAAAGGAATGAGATCTTGCCATTTGCAACGACGTGGGTGGAACTGGAGGGTGTTATGCTGAGTGAAATAAGTCAATCAGAGAAAGACATGTATCATATGACCTCACTGATATGAGGAATTCTTAATCTCAGGAAACAAACTGAGGGTTGCTGGCGTGGTGGGGGTGGGAGGGATGCGGTGGCTGGGTGATGGATCTTAGGGAGGGTATGTGTTATGGTGAGCACTGTGAATTGTGTAAAACTGTTGAATCACAGACCTGTATCTGTGAAACAAATAATACATTATATGTTAAAAAAAAAAAAAAAGAAGAAGATAGCAGGAGGGGAATAATAAAGGGGGGGAATCGGAGGGGGAAACGAACCATGAGAGACGATGGACTCTGAGAAACAAACTGGGGGTTCTAGAGGGGAGAGGGGTGGGAGGATGGGTTGGCCTGGTGATGGGTATTGAGGAGGGCACATTCTGCATGGAGCACTGGGTGTTATGCACAAACAATGAATCATGGAACACTACATCAAAAACGAATGATGTAATGTATGGTGATTAACATAACAATAAAAAATTAAAAAAATTATAGTGAAAAAAATCATAGAAATTAAAATGTTATTTTGTAAAATTCCCGCTTACTGTAAAAGAGGAATAGAGGAACAAAAACTACATAAGACATACAGAAAACAAAAGCTAAAATGCAGTTGTAAATAAAACTATGTCAATAAAAGCCTTAAATGTGAATGGAATACAACACATTCAAAAGGTGAGATTGGGCGCCTGGGTGGCTCAGTCGGTTAAGCATCTGCCCTCAGCTCAGGTCGTGATCTCAGGGTCCTGGGATTGCGTCCCGCATCAGGCTCCCTGCTCAATGGGGAGTCTGCTTTTCCTTCTACCTGTCCCCCCACTCGTGATCTCTCTCTTTCTCTCTCAAATAAATAAATTAAAAAAAAAGGTGAGATTGTCAGTCTAGATTAAAAAAAAAAAAAGATTGAACCATATGCTGTCTACAGGAGACACATTAGATTCAAAGATACAAATAGATAGAAAATAAAAGGATGAATAAATATATTTCATGCAAAGAGCAATCACAATAAAGCTGGACTAGCTATACTAGTAAAAGACAAGATAGACTTCTAAACAAAAAGTGTTGAGGCACCTGGGTGGCTCAGTCAGTTAAGCCTTCAACTCTTGATTTTGCCTCAGGTCAAGATGTCAGGGTTGTGAGATCGTGCCCCACGTTGAAAAATAAAGTGCAACAAGAACAATCCAAAAGTTATTTTATTTCCAATGATTACATCTCCAGGGGATAAATTCTCAAATAGGAAATTTATGTGAGTAAATTTTGTTTCCTCCCTCTGTCTCTCTCCCCCGCCCAAAAATGTTATTAGAGATGAAGACGGGCATTTTATAATGATGAAAAAGCCATTCCATTAAGAATATATAATTCTGCATTAAAGCCCTTAATGAGAAAAGCAGGTATAATAATTAAAAATATAAATGCACCTAATAACAGAGCACTAAAAACATTAAGCAAAAACTGACAGAAAAGGGGGCACCTGGGTGGCTCAGTCAGTTAAGCATCCAACTCTTGATTTTGGCTCATGATTTGGTTTGGTGAGTCTTTTGTTGAATCCTGCACATTTTGCATATTGCTGTGAAACTCTGGATCTTATTTGAACCTTCTATTTCACCTGGCTTGCTTTGATATGCTCTAGGAAAGGAAGAGGACGTGCTACTTCATTATGGCCATGGAGGGTAGAAGCCCAATTTCCCCATTTGCTGCCCCCCCCCCCCCCCCCCCCCCAAATACCCAAGGAGGTAAGGGTCTCCTTTTTATTGCTTGGTAGTGGGATTTCTAGTTCTGCACTAGGCCTTCACTGACGTTATTCTGGCTGAGGGGTTAGAGTGCCTTGTTCCTACTCTTTTGGCCTCCAGTGACACCATGAGGTGGGATTGTGGCCTCGTTACTGCCGGGCAGTAGTAAAAGTTCCGGCTTTGCACTAGGCCTCCTCTGATACCACCCCAGAAGGGAGGGGGAGGGGATGCTCTCTTACTAATACTGAGTGGGAGTGGGGAATGTCCAGGTTCCCCACCTGGTCTCCACTGTCATTGCTGAGAAAGTGGGGTGTTCATTTCCAGCCAGCATGGATGCGTGTCCTAGCACTTGGGCTTTTCGGACACCACCCAGCAGGGTTTTATGAGCTCTTTCTACAGCCTCACAAGCAGGGGGGACATCTAGGCTCCCCACTCAGCCTTTGCTGGTGCAGGTAGTGATAGGACCAGTTTTTTCTGTGTTGTTTGGCTAGAGTAGAGTGGTTAATGTCTAAGAGTTTTTTGTCTTGCTAGGGGTACCCCTTTCTTGGCCCTTTGGTTATAAAGAAAGCAGGTTCTTGTTGGGGCTTTGCAATATTTTTGTGTGTCTGTCTAGGTTCCTGCTTCTTCAGCTCCAAGTCTGGGGCATATGAGGCAAAAAACCCCACAGTCACATCATTCCTCTTTTCCTGAGGTTCGTGAACTACCTGACCTATCTCCTCTCCACTTCTCAGTCTTTTTATGAGTTTTTAGGTGTACTTAGTGGGGAAAATAGGGAAAATCCGTCTACTCCATCTTCCTACAACAATTCATTTTTAGGTTGAAATTTTTAGTTCATAATGTATAATTTAATTATTTTATCCAACAATATGTGCTAATAGTATTACTAACAATTTGATTGATGAAAATAGGATTTCTTTGTAGTTCTTTTTGTGCTCATCTCAACATTTCTACACAAAAATGCATAAGATAGAAATATAAAATTTTGAGTTGATCTACACCATTAGGAACCATAAAGAAAGTAGATGCAGTAGATGAAACAACACAGTGGAATTTGTAGAGTTGAAAAGGCCAGAGACTATATAACTTGAAGCAGAATGGGGGCAGACAAATATGCAGGTCTCTTGACTCTTCGTCCAGTCTTCCAATAGGAAGTTATCTCTCAAAATGAAAAGCTTTTTCTTATAGCTCTTGGAAAATGTATTCCTGACACACTTGATTTATAACCTGAAACATACTGGCCTACAATACTAACTGGATTGTATCTTCTGATTTAAAGTATAACTGCATCTTGACTTTGAAAAATGTCCCAAGGTCAGCTTTGAGCATTTTGTCATCTGTGGCATTTGACGTAAGACCAGGACAGTTGTCAGGGACCAAGAATGGAGCTACCCTCTGCTCTCTTTGTGCTGCACACTGAGAACATTTTTCACAGACTCTCCCAACGCCTACTCCCGAGAACCTGTCTTTCAGCCAGTTTCACAAGCCAGAAATTACCAAATCATCCTTCAGTCCCATCAGACAACATAGTCTTCAAATTGACCATTTGCTGCTCCTCAGATATAAATAGTGACTTAACATCTAAAGGATCATAGCCCAGCTCTTACAGTTTCAGACAGCACTCAGGGTCTCTGATAACCTAATTCTGGCTTTCATTTCCAGTATTACTTTTTGTTTTATCCTATCAGGAGCCCTCTACACCAGCAAGGCTAGTTTCCCTGCTGGTCCCTACAGATGCTGTATTCACTCTCCCTCTGAGTCTTTTGCTCCTATAGGACACTTGTCCTTGCCCTTTCTTTCCTCTCCAGGTATTATGACTCCATCCATTCTTCAGATCTGAATGATAACAATTCTGCTCTGAATTCTTAGAATACAGTCTTGGTCAATTCTTCAGACTTCTATTTATTAAGGAAGAAACCTGATCTTACACACACATACACATATATGATGATATATTATGACCAAGTAGGATTTATTTCAGGAATGTGACATTGGTTAACATAAAAATTCAATCAATGTACTTCTCTATTAAAGTATGAAGAGAAGGGGCGCCTGGGTGGCTCAGTCGTTAAGAGTCTGCCTTCGGCTCAAGTCATGATCCCAGGGTCCTGGGATCGAGCCCCACATCGGGCTCCCTGCTCCGCGGGAAGCCTGCTTCCCCCTCTCCCATTCCCCCTGCTTGTGTTCCTTCTCTCGATGTCTCTGTCTGTCTGTCAAATAAATAAATAAAATCTTTAAAAAATAAAGTATGAAGAGAAAATAATATGGTCATTTTGATCCAATGCAGAAAATGAATATGACAAAATACTACCTTTTTAAAAAAAGATTATTTATTTATCTGACAGTGAGAGAGACAGCAAGAGAGGGAACACAAGCAGGGGGAGTGGGAGGGGGAGAAGCAGGCTCCCCACGGAGCGGGGAGCCCGATGTGGGGCTCGATCCCAGGACCCTGGGATCATGACTTGAGCCGAAGGCAGACGCTTAACGACTGAGCCACCTAGGCGCCCCCAATACTACCATTTGTGATTTAAAAAAAAAAACTCACAGCACACTAGGAATTCAAGGGAATGTCCTTATTCTGATAACAGATAACCGCAAATTAAAAGTAACACATTAAATGGTAAAATACTAAATGTTAGTATTTGTATTCAACATTGCACTGGCTTGTGCCATATAGTACTATAATGTAAGAAAAGAATTTAAAAGGTATTACAAGTAGAAAAGAAAAACTAAGTTAGCCATTATTTACAGATGATGATATGCAGAAAATCCAAAAGAATACACAAGTAAGCTATCGGAGAAAAGTGAATTTATCAAGGTTACTGGATATAAGGTCAATATATAAAAATCAATTGTATTTCTATGTACTAGTAACAAATAATTGGAAAATGAAGTTTAAAAAATAATTTCTACAGTAGCACAGTGAGCACATCGTGTCCTCTCATGATTCCTCATCATTGCACAAACTTTCTTCTGATGCCTCTGATGTGAATGCCTTTCCATCTACCTCCACACACCTGTTGAACATTTTTTTCCAGTCTCTCTTCAGGCTTATCACTCTTAAAGCATTCTTTCTTCCCCTTCCTAAGTAGTTTTTTTGTTTTTTAAGATTTTATTTATTAGACAGAGAGTGAGAGCACAAGCCGGGAGGAGAGGGAGAAGCAAGCTCCCCACTGAGCAGGGAGCTTGATGTGGGGCTCGATCCCAGGACCCTGGGATCATGACCTGAGCTGAAGGCAGACGCTTAACCGACTGAGCCATCCAGGCACCACCCCCCCGCCCTTTCCTAAGCAGTTTCTAAACTAATTCACAAGCAAATTTTTTCTTAAAAAAAAAGTAACACAGGTGCCAGACATATAAAAGTGATAAAAGTGGAGCTTTTGACACAAGAATATAGAATGAACTCAGAGCCACGACTTTCTAAAAACATCTGCAAATCACAGATCGAAACTCATTAACATATTTTAGGCACCCAAAGACCCCAAAATTGCTACTATAATTAACATCTCTAAAAAACGACATCTTTCTCCTGCTTTACAGAAGGTCAGCAGGAGGAAATTTCTTCACCTCCAAATCAAACAGAAACTTAATCTGCATTCCCATCTTTCTGTAGGCTTTTCCCTCCAGCCTAAGGTAAGGTTAATTTCTTCACGCGTGCTCTAACCCTAATTCCCTTAGAACATCGCAGAAAATTTGTCTCACCTAATGATCTCTTCTTTAACTCACCCTCAGCACGTGTATAGTTGTCCCATTAACGTAGAAATCATTTTCTCCCCTCTAAATACAGCCCTCTTTTCTTCTCTTCCTTTAAGCTTCTTGAAACATGTCCAAAACAGCCCACTAGTTCTCACCTTCCTCGTAATAATCCAACCTAGAACAATCTGGCTTCCACTCACCGTAAATCACTGAAGTTGTCTCCAGTACTCTCCTGGTTACTATTCCAGCTTACTCCTTCTCACTTGATTCGAGGCACCTAACGCTACTGACCATCTGACATTCATTTCTCCCTGGGCTCAGTGGCATCACTCTTCTGGCTGTAGACCATTCCTTTTCCTCCTCTTTCACCAACTCCTTATATAGTGATGTTTTCCTGAGTTTTATCTGTGACCCCTTTGTTTCTCATTCTAATCTGTACTCTGCTGACCAATTTCATGTACTATGGTTTTGACTACCAACTCTATTGTAATTACTCCTAATTCTAGTCTACTGACTCATAATTCCCTTTTGGACCCAAACGATCAACTTAACATGTGCCAAATCACACTTGTTCACTCCTGTATTTCCTGATTAGCAATGGCACCATCATCATCATCATGGTGATTTTTCACAATCAAAGACTGATTTCGTACATTACATTCTTCCAGTTAACCAGGAAGAAGCCTGGGAGTCAACCTACCTTCCTTCTTAACTCACCTCTTCCAATTATGTGATTGTAAAAACCATGCCACATTTTACCGCATTAGTACCGGTCACATATTCTTCGCTTCCACTGCCCCTGCCTGAATTTAGAGCCTTGTTCACCAATCATTCAAGTTACTGTAACAGCCCATACTTGTGGGCTCCAGCTGCTCGTTGTCCTCAACCTCCTAAACTCATTCTCCATACATTATTGTCAGAGCAATTTCCCTTACAGAGCATCTTTCATCAGTGCCATAATTTCAGAATCAATTCCAGCTCCTTAGAATGGCAGTTAAGACCTTTGGTTATCAGGTCTCTGCCTCCTTCTCAAGCTGCAACATCTGTCGTTCTCATTACTTAATAGATGTTCTTAATAGATGTTCTACAAATGCGCCACGCTGTCACCCACATGTACCTTTACCTCTGTGGCTCCCTCTCTTTTAAGTATTTATCTCACTCTCTGGAGCATTCCTGTTCTTCCAGCGTTGGGCTCAGGCATCCCTGTCTCTGGGACACTATATCTGGTCAAGCTGCCTTGGTTAGGCTCCATTCCCTTCTTTCTGAATCCTGTGCAAATCTCTACAAGATGTTTTGTAACACAGTATCATTGTAACATCTCTTTCTCTGTGAAAACTTCAACACATTAGGATAATTTGCTTAATTACTCTCTATTCCCTTCAACCCCATCCTCTCAATTCCTGACTTCTTGAAGATTAGGACCTGTTTCTTCTGTACAATTTCCAGTGTCCGGGATAGTACCTGGCTCAACCCTAGGATTAAGCAAACATTTACTGAGTAAATAATTTCTAAGGTTTAGAATTATTTCCTTTATTTGCTTTTGCAGTCTGAATTTTTTTTAAAAAAAATTGAAAACCTCAAGTAGGGAAAACATGCTTTTATTTCATGAAATGGATTTCTTTTCAAGACTTTGCCACAGTGACATGTTCTTTAAATTATTTCTTAGGATTTCTTTTGCAGCCAACTAAAAAAAAAATTAATAGCTTTAACCTTGAAGTGACTGCCAAAAGACTGTATTTTTTCTACTTAAATTAACATGCTGTTCAGAACACAGCAAGTACAGCTCAATAATAAATAACTTGAAGGCAACAAAGAAAAGTAATTTTGAGAACAAAATTAGAAATTGTGCAAAAAAATTTTGGGAGACTGTTAGATGTAGTTTGGAAATAAAGGAGTAAGAGAACACATTTTTTTCTTTCTCTTTTTTAATGAAAACCATGCACAAAGTTTGACAACAATATAGGAAAAGGCAAATTCCAGAGACTGAGGTAGTTTGCAGGTTTTTTTTTTTTTAATCTATTATTTGGTCTACATATGCATATATTTTAAGATCAGTTCTGTTTGCTATTAAAATGTTAGTTCTAATAAATATGCTGCTGGCTTATATAGTTGGTGTCTTTCTAATGAGAAATCCAGCACTCCTACACCCAGATTTTTCTCATGTTTACATATCACATATAGTGTATAATGCTGTATAAAGAGATAGAAAAACCCCACCTTTTATCTTACAAATGGTCAGAATTGTGGTTTTGCAATCAAATTATAATTGTGATTTCCTTGTCTTAGGATATTTTAAAAAGTGACTGACAGGTATGAAAGTTTTCCACATATTTATCATATAGTCAGAGCTTTTTTTCCTTAGAATTTAATATCTGATGAAACAAAATTAAAATTGAAAAGTTTTCTCATGTCATGACATTTATTAAATCAATCTCAAGTATGTATACTCTGCTGAGCTTTGGTTTAAGGCTTTCACACATGCAAATCTGCTTTCAAGGAATCCTCTTCAGTGTGGATTTTATAATGATTAGTAAGGGATGACCTCTGGCTGAATAGTTTCCCACATGCATTACATTCATACGGTTTCTCTCCAGTATGAATTCTCTGATGGGCAATAAGTGATGAGCTCTGTCTAAAAGTTTTCCCACATGTGTTACATTCAAAGGGTTTTTCTCCTGTATGAATCCTTTGATGCTGAATAAGAGCTGCACTTTGGCCAAAAGATATCCCACATTCCAGACATCGATAGGGTTTCTCTCCTGTGTGAATTCTCTGATGATTACTAAGGGATGAGTTACACCTGAATGTTTTCCCGCACTCGTTGCATTTATAGGGTCTTTCCCCGGTATGCATCCTCTGATGTTGAATGAGAGCTGAACTCTGTCGGAAGGCTTTCCCACACACTTTACATTTACACGGTTTCTCCCCAGTGTGAATTCTTTCATGAATGATAAGCGTCGAGTGAGAACTTAAGGCTTTGCCACATTCATTACAATTATACAGTTTCTCACCAGTATGAATTATCCGGTGTCTATTAAGTCGTGAAATAGAAGTGAAACCTTTTCCACATTCGTTACATCGATAGGGCTTTTCTCCAGTGTGAATTCTTTCATGCTGGATAAGAGATGCACTCTGACTGAAGGCTCTCCCACATTCACTGCACTTGAAAGGTTTCTCTCCCGTGTGAATCCTCTGATGATAACGAAGGGATGAGCTAGACTTAAAGGTGTTGCCACATTCATTACATAAATAGGACTTCTTTCTGAGATGAATTCTCTGACATCCGGGAAGGGATGTGCTGGATGCCTTCCTACCTGGATTGTATCTATGGGGATTTTCTCCAGCGTGGATTTTTTGATGTATAAAAAGGCCAGACCTTCTGCTGAAGGATTTACCACATTCTTTACATCTATAGGATTTCTCCACAGTGTGGGTTCTTAGGTGTTTACAAAGGGATGCACTATGACTGAAAGCTTTTCCACATTCTTTACAGATGTAGGGTTTCTCTCCAGTATGAGTTCTTTGATGCTGAATGAGAGCTGAACTTTGGCTGAAAGCTTTTAAACATTCTCTACATTTAAATAATTTCTCTCCGGTGTGGTTTTTCTGATGTTTATGAAGGGAAGAATTGTGAATGAAAGCTTTTTCACATATGCTACATTTATACCGCTTCTCTGCTGTTTTGATTTTTGGTTGGTTAAGTAAGTTTGAATTCTGCTTGAAACTATTTCTTTGTATTTCATATTTTGAGGGTGTTTTTTCTCTAGCAACCCTCTGTTGCTTAACAAAGACTGATTTCAGGCTGAAATTTTGGCCAAAGTCAATATTTTTATGGTTTCTTTCTACAGTGAGGATTTTTGTATGGGTGATTGAAATTATTTGTAAACTTTCTTTTTTGTTCTTTTGTTTCTTTAATCTGTCTTCATATATGCAGGGTTTTTCTGATATGAAATTCCAGGGTTCATCCCTTTTGAGTCTTTTCCTTCTTAGCCCCTGAAATGATGAATCTTGGGTTTGAGTTGACTTTGTAGTTTTAGGACTGCTCTTACATCCTGGAAAACAAAAAATCACTAATGATTCACATGATTGGCTGAGACTTAATGTGTAGAAAGAATAAATATTAATGATATTTAAATAAGGGCTTACTTTCTAATAGATACTAGCAAGAGGAATAAATAGGAAAGTAACACAAAGAAAACAATAAATGGAAGAGGGCAGAAGGACAGCGTGACTAAAAGAATAAAGGAAGCTAATTTAAGGAAGGCGAAAGTGTATGAGTGACCAGGAGAATGAACGGGGAGACAGGATTGGGAGGGTATGAATTAAGTGCAGTCTGGTATCCAAAGCCTATGACAGACTTACACATTATTTATATGACATTCTTCTCATTTATGTAATTATTTCTAATGTTGAATATCATTCCTCCTTTTTCTACACACCAAACTTCTCTGTAGCCTTCAGACTCAGTTCCAGTGTTAATTGCTCTGTGTACCCTTTCGTGAATCCAGCTCCAACAATCCATTCCCCTTATTATACCACTTACTAAGGTATATTATAATGTACGTACCTAAGGGGGAAAATTATGAGTATATTTAGAGACAATGAGAAAACCTTCAAAAAAATTCAGCACCACTGATAGTAAAAACATTCAAGAAAATAGGAATTGAGGGATACTTGCTCAATATGCTAAAATACATAAAGTTTAGTCCTAAAACCAGTATCCTATTTAATGAAGAAAGACTAGAGGCATTTCGACTATGATCAAGAACAAGGGGTGCCTGGCTGGCTCAGTAGGTAGAGCGTGACTCTTGATCTTGGGTTTTTGAGTTTGAGCACCATGTTGAGATTACTTAAAAATAAAATCTTAAAAAAAAAAAGAACAAGACAAGGATGCCCATTATTTTCACTTCTATTCAACATTCTACTAGATGTCTTAATCAATTCAGTTACATAAGAAAAACCATTTAGATGCACAAGGATGAGTAAAGAGGAAATGAGGAAATAAAACTACCTCTATTTGCTGGTGTTATAATACCCTGTCTACATAACTCCAGAAAATCAATGATAAAACTTGATCAGTGATGTAGCAGGATATGAAATTAACATGCTAAAGTCAATAACCTTCATTGACACTAGCAAAGAATTGGAGGAATGAATTTACAAGAAACATAAAAAAACTTGAGGAAAAATTTAAAACAGACTTGAATGACATTAAAGTACACCTGAACAATGGAACAGCATCTCCTATTCTTGGATAGAACAACTCAATGTTATAAAAATATAAAGATACTTTAAAGAAAATATGTAAAGATATTTTAAGTCCTGTATAGAGGTCAGGATTTTTCAACCTCAGCTTACATTTGAGGACAGACAATTCTTTGCTGTATGGCTGCCCTGTGTATTACCATCTACCCTTTCCACCACTCGCACCCTTCCTCAAGCTGTGACAACCCAAAATGTTTCAAATATGCACATCATATATATATACATATATATATGCTTAAAGTTTTCATAATAAAACTAAAAATTAAGTCTTCCATTTTCTGTCAGTCCTTGCAATAAGATTGAGTAGGTTAATCTTTTTCCTCTTAAAGATCATATCTAATAAGAAACTTGCAATTTTAAAAGGTTTCTGCACATGAATTTAAACATATCAATATTACAAAGGAAAAGATCTTTAAAAACTACTTTCACTTAAAAAAATACTTTCTAAGTAGAAAATAAGAATACTTACAGAATGATAAAACTTACGTTTAAATAGTAAATACCATAGCCTTCTGGGTAACTAAAGACAATGTTAGGTGGATAGTAAGCAAACTATCTAAATTACTTCCCCAAATGATAAGAAATAACTTCATAACTGTGAGACTTTTTTTGCTTGTTTGTTTATTGAAATTTTTATTTAAATTCTAGGCAGTTAACATAGAGTGTGATATTGGTTTCAGGAGTAGAATTTCGTGATTCTTCACTTACATATAACACCCAGTGCCCACCCATCACCCACTTAGACCATCCCCCACCCAGCTAACTGTGAGACTTCTATCCAAATCTTCATCTTCAACATTACTTGAGAAAGAAGAAGGAAAATGCCAAAACTTGTAAAATAAATGTGAGTTAAGAGAGGAAGAAGTAGGTATGAAGGAAGATAGCAGAGTAGGAAGCTCCAGGATTCTGTTTCCCCACCTAGACAACAATTGAACTGGCAGAATCTGGCTGCTCCGATAATTCTGAAACTGTAGAATCTACCTGAAGGCTGGTGGCTTCTAGGGGAAAGCCTGGTTGATAAATTACAGGTAATTTCAGTTACTGGCAGCCACCGTGCCCCAGCCCCCAGCCCCCCGCCCCCAGCCCCAGGGCAGGCAGCTGTACCGACAGTCCTTAGGTAGCTCACAGGTGCAGGTGACAAGAGCCTTGCTGTTCAATTGTAGATCTGGGCTCTGACGGAGGAGTATTCTTGGGGGCATGGAGGTGCAGATACAAAAGCAACCTGCCCTTGTTGCCCCACTGGCTGAAGCAGCTGCCGGGGGATTTAAGGGACAGGGCCGGACTTCCCTCTATCCTCTCACACTCACATTTTACCTTTTTCCCACACATTGTGGGAAAGGACATTCAAAAGTAACCACATACATGGGAAATTTAGAAAGTCACCATACATGCCAAGGGAAAGATAAAGGCTTGGAAAAGACATGAGAAAACCTTTAGTTTATATCTCAGGCTGGTCCATGGCACAAAGACACCTGACAACAATAAAAAAAATCAGTTCTATATAAAAATATATGTATTCATATATACAACTACCATTTTTCCCTGTTATAAAGAGATTTTACTGAATTGATTTGGACATACTGTAGGTCAAATAATATTTTCCAAAGGTAACAATTATGGACTTTAAAACTCAACATAAAATTAGTAGCTTCAATAGTATTAGTCATACTCCCCATCAACAGCATGATGAAATAATTCAATTATGTAGAAATACAGAACTCTAGGACTAGCTGGAAACCTGGGAATTGCTTAGCATAATATTTTCATTTCATGAGAAAACTAGACTCAAAGATTAAGCGATTTACCCAAACTGAAATACCTAATAGTAATAAAGCTGGAAATCAAACCAATTTTTCCTAAAACTAAAATTTGATAAATATTTCAACTGATTCTCTATCAGCTAAAAATCGAGGCTGTTCTCTAATGCTCCTGGCTGCCATGACATGAAAATGTTCAGACACTACCATAAGTCATAGTCAGGAGATTCAGGCCTGGAAGAGGCTTTATCAAACAATTAAGCTAGCCTTCTCCTTGTGAAAAGGAAATGTATGAGAAGGAAATCACTCTGGGGAAGGGGGAGGTTCTAATTCCCAGACTTATGACATTATAAAATTCAAATGTCTAGTTTGCAACAAAAAAATCACAAGGCACTTAAAAAAAAAAGATTTGACTCATTCAAAGCAACAAAATAAATAGAAACATCTATGAGGAAGAGAAGATGGTGGGCATACTACACAAAAACATTTAAACAGCACTTTTCAAGATGTTCAGGAGAGCTAAAGAAAGATACGGGTAAAGGTCATGAAAATGATTTTAAAAATGAAAATATCAATAGGAGATAGAGAGTACAGAAAGAAACCAAAATGAAATTCTGGAGTTGAAAACTGCAATAACTGAAAATTTCACTAGAGAGATTAAAAAATCAGATTTCAGCAAGCAGAAGAATCAGTGTACTTGAAGACAGGCCATTAAAATTCTGAGTCTGAGGAAGAACAACAACAAAAAATACTGAAGAAAGTGAACAGAGCCTAAGAGACCTGTGGGACACCATCAAGTGAACCAAAATAGCATTGTGGAAATCCTGAAAGGGAAAAGGAAAAGGGGCAGAGACCATTTGAAGACAATGGCTGAAAACTTCCCAAATTTGATGTGAGATATGAATCTACAAATTTATGAAGTGTAATGAACTCCAAAAAGGATAAAGTCAAAGAGACCAAGACTGAGACACATTATCACCAAACTGTCAAAACCCAAAGCCAAAAAGAGAATATTGAAAGCAGCAAGAGAGAAACAAGACTCATAACATATAAGGGATCTTCAATAAGATTATCAGATTTCTCATCAGGAACTTTGGAGGCCAAAGTTCTGACTGATATAGTCAAAGTCCTAAAAGAAAAAAAAAACAAAACTCTAAAAAGAGAATTCTCTATCTGGTAAACCATCCCTCAAAAATGATAAAGAAATTAAGACATTAAGACATTCCCATGCTGAGGGGGTTTATTACTACTAGACCTGCCTTGCAAGAATACTAAAGAGAGTCCTTCAAGTCGAAATGAAAGGATGCAAGGCAAAGTGATACAAAATAAAGATCTCTGGTAAGAGTAAATGCATGGTCAATATAAAAACCAGTATTAGTGTAAATTTGGCTTTTAATGCCACTTTATATTTTCCAGATGATTTAAAAGACAAATGCAAATTAGGCACACAATGTATAATGATGCAATTTGTGACAGTAACTGAAAGGGGGTGAGGATGGAGGTATACAGAAGCAGAGATTTTGTACATTATTGTACTTAAGGTAGTATAAATTCAAATCAGTGTTATTAGTTTAGGATGTTAAACATAATCCCAATGGTCACCAAAAAGATAATACTTGTTTTATATATATATATATATATATATATATAT
>NW_023270624.1:1651038-1651862 GCF_011800145.1 Mirounga leonina
TATATATATATATATATATATATATATATGAAAATGGGAGGGGAATTAAAATGTTTCACTACAAAAAATGAACTAAACACAAAAGGTGACAGTAATGCAGGAAATCAGAGATGAAAAGATACAAGGTGTATAGAAACAAATGGCAAAATGGCAGAGTAAGTCCCTCATATCAGTAATGACCTCAAATATAAAAACACTAGCCTAATTATCAGTCAAAATACAGATATTGGCAGATTGGGGGAAAACCCATAATCTAACTATATGCTGTCTATAAAAGACTCACTTCTTTTTTTTTCTTTTTACTGAAGTATAACTAACATACAGTGTATGTTGGTTTCAGGTATACACTATAACGATTCAACAATTCTGTACATTACTCAGTGCTCATAAAATAGGTATACTCTTGATCCTCTTTATCTATTTCACCCCTCTCCCCACCCACCTCAACCACCAGTTCACTCTCTGTATTTGAGTCTGTTTTTTGTTTGAATAAGAGATTCACTTTAGATCCAAAGACACAATAGGTTGAAAGTGAGAAGATGCAGAGATAACTTCATACAAACAGAAGTACCAAAAGAGAGTTGGAGTGATTATAGTAGTACTGGACAAAATAAACTTTAGAAGACAGGTTGTAAGAGACAAAGAAGGATGATGTATATTCATAAAAGGTTCGATTCAGCAAGAAGACATTACAATTATAAACATTTACGTACCTAGTCACACATCCTCAAAACACATGAAGAAAAATTAACAAAACTGAAGGGAGAAATAGTTCTACAATAATAGCTGGAGACTTCAGTACCCTACATTCAATAAGGAATAGA
>NW_023270624.1:1652262-1929155 GCF_011800145.1 Mirounga leonina
TACACTTAAAAACAGTCAAAATGGTTACATTTTATATGATTTGTATTTTACCATAATAAAAATGATTAGAGGACAATAAAAAGTTTTGTCAATGATGTGGGTATATCAGAACCTCCATACATACTTGGCTGGTGGGAAGGTACAGTACACATGTTCTGGAAAAGAGTGTGGCGGGACCTCAAATGGGAAAGAGGGCTCTGTACCTTTTTCTCAAAGCATTTCTGTGAGAAAATTTGTATGTGTAAATCCTTCCTCTATGCTTTCGATATGAAAGGTGTATAAACCTTGTAAAGCCTCTGTGAACATTATAACCCAAGGATGTTTCTGTTTGTTAAGTAGGCTCTGCTCAGTGTGGAGCCCAATGTCCAGACCTGGGCTGAGATCAAGAGTCAGATGCTCAACTGCTTAACCGACTCAGCCACCCAGGCCCCCACCAAGGATGTTTAAGATCCTGGGAGCCATCTCTTTGCTGCCATGAAGAAGGAAGCCAGGAGAGGTTTTATGAAGGGGAG
The DNA here is from genome assembly GCF_011800145.1 of Mirounga leonina. Taxonomy (NCBI): domain Eukaryota; kingdom Metazoa; phylum Chordata; class Mammalia; order Carnivora; family Phocidae; genus Mirounga; species Mirounga leonina. The sequence goes on from NW_023270624.1 coordinate 1,652,775, forward strand.
TGAGATGACCTGATTTACCTTTTAATAGAGCATTCTGGCAGCTACGGGAACAGAGGTTGGTGGCAGGAGGGAGGTGTAGGGCCAGCAGGAACATTGTTGGGGGCGGCAGGGGACAAGGACAAGACTGACCAAACCTACTAGAGAGGCCTACTGAGTTCCCAGGCTCTGCTTTCACCTCCTAAAAGATTCATTCTTTAAAACCACCACCTGCTGGGTCACGGGCTGCTAAGGGCAGCACCTTCGTGCCAGTTAGAAAGAGATGCCCGGTGACCCCTCAGCTGACCACGTGGCATGGCTCCAGTCCGCCCACCAGGCTTCTTGCATTGAGATGACAAAGGAGGAGAAAATGACGGGAAAGAAAAACACATCTTTATTGGAGGCTAAGTGTTCACCCAGATCATCCCCGCATTTTTAAATTTTAGATTTCAGGAATATTTCCACATCTGGGCATAAAGCCAACTCATGATGTACAAGCTGGCTTAATCAGCTCATGACAACTTTTCCGGAAAAGCACCACCTCAACTGTGCGCATTTCTTAAGCAAGAGACTCAGAGGAGATGCACACTCTTCATGCCATCTCCTTCCATCTCTCACTTTAAACATACACACCGGGGATGACCGTTTGTTTTTCTTTGCTTTGTTTTTCCTATTTGTGAATAGTTCTGAAATAAAAATAATTTAAGAAAAAAAAAAAGGACTTTCAGAGGTCACTAGAGGTGCCAGGAATCCACCCTGGGAGCACAGGCTTTTCCGTCACTGGCTGTGCAAGGGGCAGGTTTTGGTTCTGGTCTAGAGTTAACAACCTGAGGTACTTCCAGAACACCCTGGTCCTTCACCCGTGCTCACAGGGAAGCGAGCTACCTTCAGGAGGGAAGCCGTTCTGAGGCCACGTTAGTCCAGGCAGATGGAGACTCGCCAGGGGTGCGGGACAGACAAGCACACGCTGCCAGCACTCCCGGGGCGCCCCGTGTGACCGCCATCCCTGAGGAAGGAGAGGAGGTGCCTCCCGTCCAGAGACACACGCACATACTGCTCAGCTGTGCTGTCCTTCCTTCAGACGCCCCCCCCCCCCCTCCGTGGTCCACCCTCAGGGATGTCGCCCAGAACCCGAGGAGGAGTCTGGTGGAGGACTCTAGCCCCATTCCCCCATGGCCCCAGCGCCTCTCTGCACAGCTCTGGACCCCAGTCACACTTCCTACTCCCCTTAACCCACCCAAGACTCGCTTCACTCGGAGAGATGCATTCATGGATGAGAGGCTCCCGAGGCGTGGGGAAAGGGGAAGATCCTTCCTTCTCTTCCTCTGATCTTTCGTGCCAGATGCGGCCCACAGCCACCAGCAGGCCGAAGCCCCTGCCGACCCTCGGCTGGTTCCCTGATGCCCGCCTGCTCTGGGCACTTTGTGGCAGCCTCGTCCAGCTTCCCAGACTTCGTGTCTCTCTCCCAAACCAGAGCTAAAAAGACAGACATACAGACAAGGGTGGTTCCCACAGCAGAAACCTCAACGTCTGGTGGGAAGAAGGCTCCCCTGGCCTGGGGGCTTGGGGAAGGAGACCGCCCAGCCTGCAGCTCCTCTGTGGGGCCCACGGGACGAAAGGGTCATCACTGACACATCAGGACCCGACAAGAGCCGGGACAAGCCTCCACTTCCATACCAACAGGCCCCCCGTGGCCTGCAGGCTGCTCTCACACCTGGGGCCGTGGTCAGGCTACTTCCAAGTCCCCAGGTGCCCTGCCTGGCTCTCAGACACAGACCAAATCCTGTGCCTGGGCTGCCCCGGCTCAGTGGGGTCTGGTCCCTGCTGCTCTCTCCTGGCTCCTGGCAGCACATGCTGGCTTCCCCTCTCTGGACTCACATGGCCCCTTCCTGTGGCTGGACTCGGGGCTCCACAGCCTCAGATCCCGCGCTCTTCGGGGAAGCCTCTGCCCACACTGCCCCTCACACACTCTGCATCTTTCCTGTGGGGTCATTCCCCACCCCGTGTGCGCTCAGTGCACGATCACCTGTCTCCCCACTTGACTGTGACCTTCAATCAGCAGCACCTGTGTCTTTCTGTCCAGTGTCGCATCGCCAGGACCCAGCATGGAGCTCACGCACCGTCCATCACGGGCCATGAAAGCAGGGGGTGCGGATCTGAACCCGGATCGTCCCCCTTTCAGCAGCTCTCCGTCCCCAACTTCCCTGTCAGCCGCCTCTCCCGTTTCTCTCCTCTGATGACTTCTCAGGCTCAGCCAGTCTTCCTTCCTAACCCACCTCGTAAATGGTGAGGTTTCCTGGCATTCTGTCCTCTGCTCCGTGTCCTCGCCTGGTCAGCTCGAGGCGTCAGATGCCGCCATTGTACCGACAGCTCCCTGAGCTCCCTTCCGAGTTCCCACAGACCTCAGACAACTGTCCGCCAGCACCTCTCCCCGAACATTCCGCTCACATCTCCAGTGAGACCCATCCCGCAGCGAACTCGGCCTTCACCCTTCACAAAGGGGCCCCTCTTCTTCCCTCCTGGACCCCACTGCCCGTGCCTTTGTCCAGACCCTCGAAATGTCTCACCTACCGTATTGCAAGTGTCTCCGGGACGGTTCCACCTCGGGTTTTCCCTCACTTTAAATCTATGCCCACAGGGCTTCCAAAGTGACCATGCGTGTTCAACTCCAACTGCACAAGGACTTCACGAATCTATTCTCTATGAAATGCTAAGATTACATGTAACTGAAGCCCTCTTTCGTCCCGCCCCTTCTCGATGCCATTCCCAGTGGAGGTCCCAGCACCAGCTCAGGTGTGTCCCCAGCCTTTCCATCTGCGCTTCCACACACACCAGACCTGCACAACCACATCCGCTCCCTTCAGCAGCAACAGGGACACATCAGCACGATGCTCCCCTCCCCCCACCGCCCCAGCTCCGTCCACACCAGCTGCCCTCCTTTCTGACGGTGGCGCTCAGCCCAGAGCGGGGACTCCACAGCTTCTCCTGCCACGCCTTATCAGAGGACCTTTCCATTGTTTCACAGTTAAGCCAACTTTCCTGAAATACCAAGAACTCCAGCATCTGCTGACACTCCTTATTTCCATGGACGGTCCCATGTCGGGTCTTGTCAAAGCCCGCTGTACCGCAGCCTGGCTAGCTTTCTGACACCGTTTCCTTCCTCCGCTCCTTCTCTCACATACCCTGAGCCTCGGTCAGAAGGATTCCCTGCCATTCCTTAAGTACGCCGTTTGCTGACTGAATCCCCGATGTGCAGCCCTCCTCTGAAAACAGGAGCGAGTAAGAAGAGCTCCTGAGAGATTCATTGGGAAGTGACTACCAGAGAATAAGAGGAAGCTTGTGTCTGGGGCCCGAGCGTCCCCTCTCCGCCACTTCTCGAGGACAGAGACCCAGGGGAATCTTTCCCAAACCATATCTCCAAGCCGCACCGTCCACTTACCACCCAGACTGCTGCCTGAGCCCATTCCCGGCCCCTCGGTCCCACCCACTCACCTAGAGAGGGGCCTCCAGGACTTTCTTTCTCTACCCTCCAGGGATCTTCTCCTTGCTGCAACAGGGAGATCACTTTTGGTTTGGAAAACAGGAGTCCTGCTCAGAGACAAAAAGAAAAGTCTTGGTTTTGCTTTGACTCGAAAGAGGCATCATGGATCTGAGCGGAAAACTCAGGGGACGGCACAGTGAGCTTCGGTGGGGTGCTCGAGCCGTGCCCCCGCGATGTGAGGGCCTTTGTGAGGGGAAAAGCAAGGGACCTGTAGGGCGTGGCTATGTAATTAGTTGTTGTAGGTTAGAGAAATATGATAAACATGCAGCTTTGATTACTAGAGTATCCATGGCTTTCTACAGGAGAGGGAATACGTTAATGTAAAGACTAAATATTTATAAACAGGTACCCATACCGAGAGACTGTGTACCAAGTGCCCTGTTTAAAATGAGGAAGCACTCTGACTCCCTTTCAAAGGTGGGTTATACAACGTTCATCAGGCAGGAAGGGGGAACTGAGAAAGGCTGGTGGCAGGTTAATGAAGATGGTTGAGGGATGCTCTCTGCTGTGAGCTGAGCAAACAAGATCAGCAGGAAAATGTTGCCTGAACTATGAGGGAATTTCTAACATGCAAGTATGTTAAGTGTCCCATGCCTGGGACAAATCCATGCCTATAGGGGGAAAGAAGTTTTAAACACTTATTTATTTACAATGTGTACAATCCTAAGGCAAAATTCAGCTAAAAGTTCCTGATGACCCACAGCTTTTATGCAGGGAGGCAGGTGCTGATTTATGCTAACGTCTGACCTTTTCTTTTTTTTTTTTAAAGATTTTATTTATTTATTCGACAGAGACAGAGACAGCGAGAGCAGGAACACAGCAGGGAGAGTGGGAGGGCGAGAAGCAGGCTTCCTGCTGAGCAGGGAGCCCAATGTGGGACTCGATCCCAGGACGCTGGGATCATGACCTGAGCCGAAGGCAGACGCTTAACGACTGAGCCACCCAGGCACCCTGACCTTTTCATCTACAGGGAAAATTCCCTTACCCAGTGAGACCAGGTTACTGTAGTTCTCCAGCATCACTTCCTGGTACACGTTTCTCTGAGAAGGACCCAGCTTCCTCCACTCATCCCGCGTGAAGAGCACAGCCACATCCTCGAAGGTCACCGACACCTGTAATGACAAGCCATCCCGGCTCACCCAGGACCTCCCACCCCACAGAGTGAAGGTAGCAGGGGGGAGTAGACGGGCTGCCGTGAAAGGCTTCTGATATTCTGGTTTCTGAAGATGTCAGGTCATTTGTTTAATGAACCATCGGCCAGTGACAGATACATACTGAGCAGCATGAAGTATTCACCAGGCCCTGTGTTAACTACTATAAGGAGATGTGGGGAGAAAGTAAGACCACTGGAGTGTTAATTAGAATAATCTTGCTGATGGTGATTTGATAATACATATCAAAAGCTTTAAAAGATGTTTATTCTTTAACTCACCAATTATATTTCTATTATAATGAACAGTACACAAAAATGCACACAGAGCATTTACCATGGTTTTAGTAATAGCAAAAAATTAGAAACAAGCTAAGTCATCACGGATGATGAAGGGTAGGGTCACTAATGGAAGGTACTATCTGAGTGCTCACTGGAGCTGGAGGGCGGAAATAATGGAAACTGAAATCTCTCTCTTCTACTGAATGCTTTACACAGGCCAGATACAAGCCTTAGAACTTTCTATTAATCTTTAATATGATCTTTATTTAAAAATCACGACAACTCTAAGAGAAGATTCATCAGTGTTCTCATTTTACATGAGAGAAAACAGCCACAGAGAGGATAAATTTGCCTAAAGTCCCATAGCTAGTCAGTGGTAGACCTGGGATTCCAATCCAGGTACATGACCAGGCTCCATTCTTAACCATTTTGCAAAAACGCCTCTCAGAACCTACCACACAGAGCTATTAAATAAATGAGATAACCCATACAGTGTAATTAATACCATGTCTGGGTCATATCAAAGCTTCAGATGTTAGCTATTATCATATTCAATATAAAATACTATGCAACCAACACAACTGATGGTTAGGTCAATGTTTGTTAAAAAGACACCCAAGATAATGTTAAATACAAAAAGCAGGTTATATATCAGTGTGTAGCTTGTACTCAATTCTGATAAAAAATTACATATATATGTATATATATGTATAAATATATGCATGTGCATATGTATGTATATGCTAAGGGATACACAACAAATGATTGACAGTGATTATCTCCAGATGGTGGGGTTAAGGGTGATTCTACTTTCTTTTGAATATATGAAAAAAAATATACAGCTGATTCTTGCACAAGGAGGGGGTTAGGGGCACTGACCTCGCACACAGACGAAAATCCACATATAACTTTTGACTCCCCAAAAACATAACTACTAATAGCCTACTGTTGACTGGAAGCCTTCCCAATAATGTAAACAGTTGATTAACACATATTTTGCACGTTATATGTATTATATACTATATTCTTACACTAAAGTAAGCTGGAGAAAAGAAAGTGTTATTAAGAAAATCATAAGGGGGCGCCTTGGTGGCTCAGTCGGTTAAGCATCTGACTCTTGATTTCCACTCTGATCATGATCTCAGGGTCATGAGATCAAGCCCCACATCATGCTCTGCACTCAGCACAGAATCTCCTTGAGATTCATTCTCTCTCTCTCTCTGTCCCCCCTCATCTACTTGCACTCTCTCTCAAAAAATAAACCAAAAAAAAAAAAAAAAACCTGTAAGAGAAATACATTTACAGTACTGTACTGTACTGATTGAAAAAAATCCACGTGTAAGTGGACCTACCCAGTTCAAACCTGTGTTGCTCAAGGGTCAACTCTACACACAAATACACACACATACATATATACATCTATGCATATATATGTACATATTTTATACTCTAAAATTTATACCATGATTATACAATATCTTTTTTTTTTTAAGATTTTATTTATTTAGTTTAGAGAGAGAATGAGACAGAGAGAGAGAGCATGAGAGGGAGGAGGGTCAGAGGGAGAAGCAGACTCCCTGCTGAGCAGGGAGCCCAATGCGGGACTCGATCCCGGGACTCCAGGATCATGACCTGAGCCGAAGGCAGTCGCTTAACCAACTGAGCCACCCAGGTGCCCCTACAATATCTTTCTGGTAAGAAAAACAGTAAATTATTTACATATTGGGGAGGAATATAAGAAATAATTTTTGCTCTCAAAGAATTTACAATCCAGCTGGCAGACAAGATTAACACACAAAATAATTGGATCAATGAAAGAAAAATGTGTAGCTGGACAGGGCCATACACCATCTCCCGGCTCAATCCTCACTTCAGAGATGAGGATGAGAAGGTCCAGAGCAGCCAAGACCCCGGGTCACATACTTTATCAGTGGCAGAGGCAGGACAATGATTAAAGTTTTCTGTTAACCCAGCACTCAGTATATTCTCTCTCTGGTCTTAAAGGCCTGTCACTGAGCTTTACACGCAAGCCCATGCAGTATGGACATAGGGGAGCAGGTGAGGTTAGGGAGAATGCCGCACGCATTAGCTCCTCTGCAGGGATGGAGAAGATTCTGGGCACGAGAGCAGCGTGGCTCTGTGGGAATGGAAGAGGAAAGCTTTAGAAAAAAGCAGCCCAGATATGCACTGGCCGGCCCCAGCCCCAAGATCAACCACCACCACGATTCATGGGCCCAAAGACATGACAGCGGAGAAGAGCTCTGGGAACACGGGGCTGGGGCTGCCCCGGGTTCTGAAAGAGGCACCAGGGGAATGGCTGGGCAGTGACGAGCCTGGACCCAGAAGCCAGACACACTGGAGCTGGAATTCAGGTTACTGGACGTCTCTGAGCTTCAGTTTGCGCATGTGTAACACCGGGATGATCACTGCGGCGCTGGCCTGAGAGTGAGAACAAAGGCCAAGCCCTCGGGCCGACCCCCAGCAGCATTAACTGTTACTGTCAGATGAAGATGAGCAATGAAAGGCCAAGTCCTAGCAGCACGGTACAGCTGTTCCCATCTGTCGGCATGAGTGGTATTATTACTACAGTAACATCGTCCGGCTCCCACAACCACCCCATGTTGGGCATCTGCTAGTGCCCAGCCCTGATCTCAACACTTTCCGTGCACTAACTCACCTGACCCTGCCACCTACCCCATGAGGTCGGCATGCTTGTTATTCCCATTGTCCAGATGAGGAAACGGGCTTAGAGAGACGGAGCTATTTGTCCAAGGCCCGCAAACAACCGAGGAGATGGGTTCAAGCCCCGCTTCTTACCCACTGGAGACCCTGCCTCTCCACTCCTGATATCCCACAAAACCCTCCCTGCTCCTTCCTGGGGAGTCTTCTCTCTGCCCTTGCAGTCCAGAGATCTCTCCAACTGCGTCCCCTCCAACAGGGCTACTCCTTGTTCATGCACTGGCTCACCTGGACCATTTCCAACGACAGGAGGATGAAAATGGCAGGTCAAGAACAGTTCTCAAGAGAGTATAGAAACAAGGCACGTGGTCCACAAAGTAAAGAGGGAGAAAAACCTAACCATGGTGGCTTGGAGAAGTCTAGGGAAGGTATCCTAAGGAAAAGCCAAGGGTAGGGAGAGAGACCAGGGCGAGCCAAGGAAGCAGGGCCAGAAAGGAACTGCCAAGTGTGCGTGTTTCTTTGCTCCGTCCCCATGTGGCACCTTACCTGTCAAGTTAGTAATCATACACTGAATTGAGATTCATGAATAAAAAGAAGCGTCTGTTAGAAAAAGAAGAGAGAAACACCAGACATGGATTGGCAGGGAGGAGGCAAACGTTGCCTACAGAATCCACCCTCCACCTGGGTGGATCGACTCTTCAAGGAGAAAAGGGCTAGGGCTCCAGATCCTGGAGAAAACTGTACTGAGTAGAGAACTTGAGTTTAAGGGTAGGGTAAGTAAGCGAATAAGTAAATCAACCAGCCCATCAATCAATCGATCGATCTATCTCTATCTGTAAGACCCGAGATGGCAATGAACTCACTCGAGACCTTGCTTCCCTCGGTCCAAGAGCCATGTCTTCTTTCTGGGCTCTTCTGCGAGGACGGTGGGGTCTCCAGAGGCAGATCTGAAAGAGGAAATAGGGAGCCAGGAGGGAGAAGCCCCTCGTGCTTTCCACCCCTGAGAATCACCAGCTCTGACATCCTTACTCCGCCCGAGAATGAGGCCACGAGCCCTCGGAGAGGGAAGTCAGAAGGAGCTGGGGCTACACAGGCCCAGGGACGAGGGCCAGCCCCAGGGGTCCGGGACCCCCCCCTCGGCCGTGCGGCTCAGAGAAGAAGGACGTAGGACTCCGGCTGCAGTAGGGGCCGCAATAACTCGCTGACCCTCCCCCGGGCCGGGCACCGCCCACACGTTCAGTCCCGCCGCCCCGCTGCCGTTGTCCACGCCCGGTTACAGGTTACAGGTCGGAAACTGAGCGCAGAGCCGGAGCCGCTCGGCCCGGGGCGCACAGCGGCCAGGCTGCGCCGGGGTCCGCTCCGCGCGCCCAGAGCGCGGCTCTAACCTCACGGCCCGCAGGGGACGACTCCTGTCCACCCCAAGCTGCCGCCCCCCCGCCCCCCCCGCCCCCGAGTCCTCCCCCTCCTGTCAAGGGGTCTCCTTCCAGGCTTCTGGAGAAAAGTGCTTCGGGAAGGGGTGACAGCAGCTTTCGTGTGGCGGCCAGAGGGCTGCCGTCTAGAGGAGCAGGCACAGAAGCCGAAGACCTGGGCTCCAGTCCAGGCTCTGCCGTGGCGGCGGGGGGAGGCCGGCCACTCGCTTCTGGCGGAAAACACACCTGTGCGCCCGCAGCCCGGGAGCGGCGAAAAGCGCCTCGCGTCCACCGACAGCCGGTAGCAAAGCCGCACGCGCGCAGGGCCCGGCAGCTAGCGCGCTGGGCGCGGGTCCGGAGGGAGCAGGAGGGCGCCCGGGGCCTGGGCCGGCGGGGACCAGTGCCCGACCTGCCGCGGCCAGGGGCGCGTCCGCGGGACGGCGGTGCGGGGCAGGCGGGCACGTCGGGGGTGCCGGGCCTCGGCCCCCCGCCCGCGCCCACAGAGGCCCCGCCCGCGCCCCTCGGGCCTGTGCCCCGCGCCCCGGCGCCGCATCCTCCCGAGGCCCCGGTCCTCCCTCCGTCCCGCGTTCCGCCGACCCTCCGCCGCTCACCTCGCCCAGGCCCCGGGGTCCCGGGGGCTGCGGCTCCCCGGCCGTGCTCCGCAGGCGGAGGCTCCGGCGCTGCCCCGGCGGACAGCAGCCTGGGGTCGGGACCCCTCCCCGGGCGATGCCTGGGCTGAACCCAGGCCCGGAGCCGCGGGCTGCAAAAGCCGGCTGCCTGTCTAGAGAGGCGGGGCGGGGGGGGCGAGTTGGGATGGCCGCTAATGCCCCTGGGGAATGTAGTCCACGCGAGGACCTAAGTATTCTGGGAAGTGTAGTTCTCCGCTCTCGTCGGCGAGGCGGGGCCGGGCGAGCCTGTCGCGTGCCCAGCTCCCGCTTCCGGGCTCGTGGTCGCACCCCTTCGGCTGCGAGGACTCTGGCTTCTGAGTCCCGGTGACCGAAACGCAGGTTCGCCGAGGGCAGTGTCTTGTAGCTGTGCGTCTGCACAGACGATGGTAAGGCAAGTAGACAAGCGCCGAGAGCAAACCTTCTCCCCTTCAGTCATTCAGCCGGAGCGTTTCGAGCACCTGCTGAGTTGAGGTTCCTGAAGCGCTGCCGTAAGTGGTTGGAAATCAGTCGGTGAACAAAACAGAGGTCGTTGCTTTCGAGGACTTCTTGGGGGCGTTGGCGGGGAGCAGACAGTAAGCCGTGAACGTAGTTCCATAACATTTTAGGAGGTGAGCGTTGCGGGGAAAACGAAAGGAGAGCGGCGTGGTGGGTCTGGGCGCGTTCCCGAGTGGGAGTGGGGTCCCCCGGCAGCCGAGCCGCGGGGCAGGGAAGGGGCGCTCGGGGCGCGGAAGGAGCCAGTGGCTATCTCTTCTCCTTCCTAGCGAGCACGTCCCATTGAGAAGGTTTTATAAATAGGGAAAAAGGAAAAGAAAAATGCACCGATGCCGCCGCCCAGATGGTTAAGGTCCGGTGAACATCTGTTAACAGCCCCTGGGAGTGCGCATTAATCTCTCCATCGCTGCCAGCCTCCTTCTAACAAAACGGAATCTTGCAGGTAGCAGTTGCAGCTTAGCTTGGGTTTTTTCCCCACCTGAGAATGTACCTTGAGCATTTGAATTTGCCAGTAGATACTCTCCGCCAGGAATGTTTTCAGTGACTTCAGTGCATCCCATTATGGCTACTTAAATTTTTTAGTTAAATATATTTAACTAAATTAAGCCTATTTAATGCCTATTGTTATATTTTTTCCAGTTTTTTGCTCCATTAATATTCTCGTACCTATATCTTTGAAGATTATTTTCTTTGGTTTAAATTTCTTGAACTGAATGACTGGATCAAGGGCTGGTGGCATTCTGCTCCCATTGCCTAGTTGCCTTCCTGGAAGCTTTTACAATTTTTATTTCCATGAGCAGTTGGCGATGATATGTGCTGTGCCTAACACCCACGCCTACTCTGGGGAGTGAGGGTTGTTTTGTTTTTAATGCTTTAAAAAAAAAAACTTTTATTTATTCAAGAGGGCAAACTTTTTATATCTAATTTTGAGTACTTGTGAAATTAAATATGATCTCATATTTATTGAGCCATTTAGATATTTTCTGCGTATATATGTACTTTATTGAAATGTTCAAAATTTTGGTCATTTTTCAATACTGCATGTGCATAATTTTTGGAAAGAGTAAAATGTTTTGTTGTTTACCTGATTGTGAAAATAAAATTATAAGAAACTTACACATAGTATGTGGAATGAAGAAAGAGTAATAAACACTGATTACATCTATTCATATATGCTATTATATGTGCTTACACACAGTTGTGTGTATGAAACAAAAATAGAGTCATATTTTTCATACTTTTTAAAATGTGAAATATACAGAAAGGCAATTAGAATGTATAATCCAATAATAACACATAAAGAGAAAACCCCTGAAAACATCCACTCAAGTTGAGAAGTAGACCCCTTTTCATATTAATAGTAGAATCTAGGTGATAGTAAATGGGTGTTGACTGTAAAATTCTTTCAATTTTACTTTGTGTTTGAAATTTTTCATAATAAAATGTTGGGCAAAACTCTCTATCAGGGGTTTTGAGCCAAAACACATGACCACCATTCCTCCTAGGTCATCCCTCTTACAACTAAAAAACCTTGGGCATCAATAAACAAGCATAGGAAGACTCCAAAATGTGAAAAGAAGAAGACAAACTGTGAGAACTTGAGGGCGGAGGAGCAACATGGTAGTAAATTCCCTTTTTCTCCTCACCTCCCATATCTTTCAGCTAATGTGTTCCAGAAGCTTCCATGCCAGAACCTCCAACAGACACAGAACAAAAAAGCTCTAAGCCTGTTCCCCTTAGTAAAACCAGGAAAAGGGTGGCCAAACAGAACTTTGTTGGTAATACCCACCTTCCTTCAACCAGACACCAGTGGAGAAACCACCCTCCCGCCCCAATCTGAACCATGGAAGCCAGAGGAAGTTGCATATTTTTCTCAAGTGGAACGAAAGGAACTATCAGCAGTGAATTCTCTATCCAGTGAACATATTTAGGAATAAAAGGGAAATAAAGACATTCTCAAAAGATAACTAAGAGTATTGTCAGCAAGCCTATCCTTAAGGACAAACTAAAGGAAATACTCTGAACAAAGTAAATGATAACAACAAAGGCTTGAAACTGTTGAAAGAAAAGAACATTAGAATGGGAAAAATGGGATATTATAAAATAGACTATCCTACTTACAAGTGTCTTACATCAGACATGATGGTTGAAGCAAAAAGAATACCATTTGATATTCTCCATCTATACAGTGGGAATACTTAAGACAATTATATTTTAAAAGTGGGGAGGCAAAGGGTCCTAAATGGAAGTAGGGTTTCTGCACTTGGCTGACTGCTAATTCATGTACGTATATTGTTGTATCTAGAGCAACCGAAAAAACTATACGGAGTGATATACTCTAAAACACTACATAAATCAGGATGGAATTCTGAAAATGTTGGGGTAACCCATGAGAAGGCCAGAAAAGAGACACAGAGGAACGAGAAGCAGGAAACAAACTAAAAATCCTTTGTCTCACATTAATCAAAGGTCTCACAATAGGCTAGATACTGAGCGTATCTCAAGGTTTGTTGTTTTTGTTTTTCATTTTCAGATCCGAGTAATAATAATTTTTAAGAAAACATGCTGCTGTAATAATAAGCCAGTCACAAAAAAACAAATAGTGTGTGACTCTACGGAAAGTAAAACGGTGGTTGCCAGGAATAGAGTTTTAGTTCTGCAAGATGAAGAGTTCTGGAGATGGATGGTGGGACGGTTGCACAACACTATGAATGAATTTAAGACCACTGATGTGGTTAAGATGGTAGTTTTATGTTACTTGTATTTTACCGCAATAAAAAACTTTTGAAAAAACATCATGCTGCTGTAAACATTCTGTACACACTGGTATACCCCTTCATGAGTTTTTTGAGGATTTGCAGATGCCTGTGAATACATGAAGACTTCCCCAAGAGTGCATAGTTAATTGTTTTTTTTTTTCTTTTTTTTTACTGAAGTGTAGTTGACGTGTACGGCATAGTTATTCGACATTTATATAAGGAAGTGATCATTGTGGTAAATGTAGTCTGACTTCTTTCACTTAACATAATATCATCTAAGTCCATCCATGTTGCCACACATTTTTTAAGGCTGAGAAATATTCTATTGTATACATATACCACATCTTCTTTATCCATTCATCTATTGTTGGACACAGAAGTTGTTTCCATTTCTTCACTATTGTAAATAATATTGAAATGAACATGGGGGTGCATATAACTTTTTGATTTAGACGGTTCTTTTCCCCTTTGAGTGGAATTGCTGGATTACCTGGTATTTATACTTTTAACTTTTTGAGGAACCTCTGTACTGTTTTCCAGAGTGGTTGCACCAATTTACATTCCCACCAACAGAGCACAGGGTTCCCTTTTCTCCACATCCTCACCAACACTTTTATTTTTTGTCTTTTTGGTAATAACCATTCTGACAGGTTCGAGGTGGTATCTCGTTGTGGTTTTGATTTGTATTTCCCTAATAATTAGTGATGTTGAGCATCTTTTCATGTATTGTTGAATTCAGTTCTAATATTTTGTTGAGGATTTTTGCATCTGTGTTCATCAGGGATATTGGCCTGTAATTTCCCTTTTTGTGTGTGTTGTCTTTGGTTTTGGTATCAGGGTAATGCTGGCCTCATAAAGTGAATTTGGAAGCGTTCCTTCCTCTTCAGTTTTTTTTGGAATAGCTTGAGAATGATAGATATTAACTCTTTAAATGTTTCAGAAAATAAATGTCCTATACTTTTGTTTGTTTGAAGTTTTTTGATTATTGATTCAATTTTATTAGTAATTGGTCTGTTCAGATAGATCTATTTCTTCTTGATTCAGTGTTGGAAGATTTTCTGTTTCTAGAAATTTATCCGTTCTAGGTTGGCACATTTGTTGGCATATAATTTTTTATAGTACTCTCTTATAATCCTTTGTATTTCTGTTGTGTTGGTTGCAACTTCTCTTCCATTTCTGATTTTATTTATTTGAGTCCTCTCTTTTTCTTTCATGATTCTGGCTAAAGATTTATCAGCTTTGTTTATCTTTTCAAAGAATCAGCTCTTGGTTTCATTGGTCATTCCTCTTGTTTTTTCTTTAGTCTCTATTTCATTTATTTGTGCTCTGGTCTGTACCAGTTTCTCAGTCTTTCCTTGCTTTTCATGACCTTTACACATCTGAAGTATTTTTTACAGTGACTTACAATTTTGGGTTTTATACCTTTTCTCATGATTAGGCTATCATGGCTTTGGGGGAAGAATCCCACAAGGTGGAGGACCCTTCTCATCACATCATATAGGGAGCACTTGATATCATCATGAATTTCAGTGATGATGTTAACCTTGATTACTTGGTTAAGGCAGTATCATCTGCCAGGTTTTTCTATTTTAAAGTTATTGTTTTTCCTTTTCCATATTCTCGCCTTTGGAAGTAGGTCCCTAAATCCAGCCACCATGAAGGAGGGAGAAGAGGATTAAGTTCCACCTTTTGGCAGGTAGGGGTGGGAGAAGTATCTACATATATTACTTGGAGTTTTTCTGTAAGGAAAATTTATCCCCCCCCCCCACTTATTTGTTTATTCAATCATTTGTTTTCATCAGTATGGATTCATATATATTTATTTTATACTTTGGGTTATAATCCAGTACTACTTTATTTATTTTGTTGTGTGAATTCTTCTAGCATTGGCCATTGAGAGCTCTTTCTTGTTAGCTGCAATTTCCCTTTGTTGCGCCCTCATCCTTTTTTTTAGCTTTTTCTTACTTTCTTAGACTACATGTCATGTCTGCTGACAACTTCAAGAAACTACTCTTTGTACCATATTCTGAAAGGTATTAACTGGCAGATTGTATTTGAACATCATTTATGGGAAGTCTGCATCATGTTCACATAACTTGGCTCAAAAGTGATTTATATGTCCATACTCAAAGACCTAAAAAGGAACAAAAATAACATTACATCCTTCTTGGCAAATACCTCCACGATGCGGGGGCAGAGATGTGCCTAAATATCACTTGTGTCTCACATTTAAAAATCAAGACGAGCCGGGCAGCTGGGTGGCTCAGTCGGTTCAGTGTCCAACTCTTGATCTCGGGCTTGCGAGATCAAGCCCCATGTCTGGCTTCACACCTTAGTGGGGAGTTTGCTTCTCTCTCCCTCTCCCTTTGCCCTTCCCCCTGCTCTCACTCACTCTTTCTCTAAAAAAAAAAAAAAATAAATCTTAAAAAAAAATTCAAGATGAGCCTGAATCAGTGGTTTTTGACTGTCAACATATGCCTGAAGTTTCGACCAAATAAAAGATGGCCTGTTTCTCAGATGTAGTAAATGAAATCCCTAATGTATATTGGTGCCAGTGGAAACCTGACTACGGGTGATAAACCTGATGTATCTTCCTGAACTGTGAGTTTGATTTGAGAAGTTTAGTGCTGAAATGGGTTTGGCAAGACACTTGATTACCTCCTTGTGGCTCACACATGAAAGGTTAACCTCGATAACCAGATTTATTAGGAGTTAGAGTTCATCAATTAGAGAACTGGTTTTTAATATTCCTGTGATAAAAGCTCGTGGCCAGAACAAAGTCATCTGCCGAAGGCTGATTGACATTGTGAGAAACAAAGTCCATACGAAGCTTAGCTCCTGCCCTCAAGTACAGGGCGACAAGTTACTACAGGCAGGACAGTAACTTGCAATACTCAGGGAAAGGCTTCAGCTCCCAAGAGACAGTACCAGGCTCTCCTGGAAGACTCCATGGCTGGCGTGGCCTTGGAGCAGACACCTGAAGCACAAGTTGGAGGGAGATGATTTCATGAACCTGGAAGACATCTCACTGCAATGGCCATGATATGGAGCGGTCCCTGCTCCCTGAGGAGAGCAGCGTCAGAGGAAACGTGCTGGGAAGAGGAATGAGCCTCTCTTTCAACATTCAATGAGCTAAAATCAAACTTCTCTGCAAGTTGTTTCAATTGCTTGCAAAGAGCTGGCCCCTAGTGGCTCATTAGTGCGAGGTGGAAGTTGCCTATGAGGAAGAAGGATGGTGTCTGTTGAGGCCCCAGCTGCAGAGAGCAGACCCTGGAGGGTGAATTCCCAGACACAGTCCTGATTTCCTGGCTGCTCCCAGGGAGGACTCTGCATCTGCCTCAGTAGGGAAGAGGGCACTACAGGCTGCAAATGATGCTGAGCTTTAATTTATGAGTTCATGAGTTCACGTCCTATGAGTGCCTCACATGCAGAAAACCACAACAGAAGCTGATTTTGCCCAGGCCCCTGGAATAAACTCCTTTCCTTATCGCCCCTACAGTCCCCTTATATAGTTGGCCCATGAAAAGTAATGCAAAAAGCCAGTGAAGATTTCAGGAGAAGGTGGTCCCCAGAATTAGGAGGATTGAAGACCTGAAGCCAGGGTAGAATTGACCAGCACACAACCTCTCATACCATAGCCAGTCCAAGCAAGAAGGACACATTTTCTCTTTCTGCTCATACCATGCTGCTGACATTTTAGAGAGTCTTTTCTCCTTTAAGGCAAATTTGCTGTATGGTGAATGACGACTTCTCCCCAAGATGAATTGGTGGGGACCATGAGGATAGAGAGTGATTTTCCCTTTGATTCTGCACCATCTAGTATGTTCATTGACTTTCCTCTATCTTCATCCTTCTCATACCCAGCCTTTGATTGTTGAGGGAGAGAGGGACTGAGGAATAAAACTATATCCCAAACCACGGCTCTTTTCCATTCAACCCTGCTGCCTATTTGGGTCCCAGAATTCAGTGAAATCTTTCCATGTTCTGGAGGACATTTGTCAGTACTCTAGTTCCCTAGATGCAAACATTTTACTGCTCTGATTTTTTGTGTCTAGGAATGTTCACTTTCCAGTCTTCCATTAGACTTGCCTATCCCATTATCAATGACTTGTCAACACATGATTATTTGGGATGAACAAAAACTCTACTAAGCATTGTAGGGGATATGCCCATGCATAATCTATGGTACTTTCTTGAAATAAGTGTGTAATGTAATAACCAGGTGAGACGTGCATGTGGATAGATATGGGTAATGCAAAGAATATGATGAGTCTAAATGAGTCTTATAACCTTAAACACCAACATTGGTCTGTGTTATTATATCTCAAACACTGATATTGCACTAAACTTCTCAAATCAAACTCACAGTTCAGGAAGATACATCAGGTTTATCACCCGTAGTCAGGTTTCCACTGGCACCAATATACATTAGGGATTTCATTTACTACATCTGAGAAGCACAGTTATGTGCTCAATATATGCCTATGGGATGTGATCAGTGAAGTTAAGGGAAACGCACAATTAGTCTTTAAAAATCAGGGGAAAAAAAAAAACAAAAACGGAGTCTTCCAGCAGAGAATGAGTGAAGGAAAGAGAAAGTTAGGAGAGACAAGTCAGGGAACAGATGAATATGAGAGTTGATGACAAAATTGTGGGGATAGCTTGAGGCAAGTCATGTCAGGCCTTATATTCCAAAGTAATATTTGGATTTATTCTGGCTTCTTCAATATTTGATATAAAGACTGGCTAACAGGATGCAATCAGTGATTTAGGAGGATTAAACAGATCCTGTATGCAGGATAGATAAGTGCAAGGAGACACGGGAAGCAGGCAGATCCACCATAAGCCTGTTGCTGTGGTCAAGGTAAGAGTTGGTCAGTATCGGAACGAAGTCAGAGAGGAGCTGATGATGAGTATAAAGAGTACTGATTAACCACGAGATCAGAGGAGATTGAGAAAGGAGAGAAGTGAGAGGCAAGAAGGCCAGAGAGGGGCCTGAAGACTGGCCACTGGAGATCAGGGGAGTGACCTCTGGACACCAGGAAAGAGGAGGTGGGAACTGACTTACGGGTTCCTAGCCCTCAGGTGTAGAGTAGGAGAAGCTAGGACTCTTGGACGCTTGGCCTCATGGAGTAGAACAAACTCTAGACTTCAAATCAGAAGTCCTGGGTCCCCACCCAAATCCTGTAATTCATATTTTCATGTCCCTAAGGTGATAGAGTAACTCTGGACACTTCAGCATTGAGGGAACCTGTTTCTCTTAGCCCATTTAAAGTTGAAGGATACCAAGAGTTCCATGAGGAAGTCTAGCTACTATCTGAAGCTTCCTGACACCCACACTGAATAGCCAAGCACCAAAAATATAGAATGGTAGTGGGGGAGAGAAGTAGTGTAGGGGTAAGGTTCTGATCTGTGAGAGGTCCAGGGATTGCCTTGAGCCTAGGATAGAGGGAAAATTACCTAACTCAGTAATGACTAATGACCCTGAGAGTAGACAGGACCATATCGTAATCAACAATTACTAGTTGTACAGTCCTGGTAACAATAACCTTTCTGTGACTCAGTAAATTGGGAATAATTTTAATATCTTCTAATGTGAGACCAAGAGGGCAGTTGATGCTTTGTAGTGCCAGCTCTAAAGTCCTCTGAAATTCCCAAACTATTGTGGTGGGCACTGTCTCATGCGGTTGCTGGAACCATCCAAAAATATCCAAATATGTCTTATCCTGAGTTTTTGTTGCATGTAAAATGAGTGTTTTAGAATCAGCCCTTTTTATAGATAACAAACTGATGCTTTTATAACTTATGAGCAACTACCAGCCTCATATTGAAAGTATGAGCATGATCACATATCATGAATTAGAGGAATAGGCCTGGATGAGTTTATACCTATCTGGGACTCAGGTTCTCTGATTATAAAATGAAACAACATATGATATCCAAGAATCTTCTAAGCTCTAAAATTTTCTAATTCTAGAATCTAAGATTAGTTTCCTTAAGGCTCCCTTCATGTCCTGATTTCTCAGACTGTAGATGAAGGGATTGACCAGGGGAGTCACCACTGTGAAGATGACAGTGGCCACCATGTCTTGGACTGAGTAGGAGGATGAAGGGTGCATATAGACCCCCAGGATTGCCCCATAGAAGAGGGAGACCACAGTGAGGTGGGATCCACATGTGGACAGGGCTCTCCTTATTCCATGGGCAGATGGCAGCTTCAGGACACTGGAGAGGATATAAGCATATGAAAGGATGATACATGTAAACGGCATCAGAAATATCAGTCCCCCCACAGTGAATGCCATCAGGTTATTGATAAAGGTATCAGAACAAGACAGCCTTAGAATGGCATAGGGGTCACAGAAAAAGTGATACACGGAATTGTTGAAACAAAACGTGAGTTGGACCATGAGAAGAGTGTGCAGGAGAGCATGTAGGTTTGTAATGGCCCACGATGTTGCCACCAGAAGGATACAGAGTTTGGGCTTCATGATCATGGTGTAGTGGAGTGGGCAACAGATGGCTACGTAACGGTCATAGGCCATCACACTCAGGAGGAACCCATCCATGTTGATGAAAGTGATGAAGAAGTAGATCTGGGTCATGCATTCCACATACGAGATAGCTTTGCTTCCCACTATGTGATTCACCAGCATCTTAGGGGTTGTGACTGATGAAAAGCAGATGTCAACACAGGAGAGGTTAGCCAAGAAGAAGTACATGGCGGTGTGGAGATGACTGTCCCCGCTGATGGCCAAGATGATGATGGCCTCATGGAGTAGAACAAACTCTAGATGAGTTTGTTCCCGATGATGGTAACCAAGTACATTCCCAAAAACAGCCCAAAGAGAACGTCTTCCTGCTCTGACTGCCCAGAGAGTCCCAGGAGAAGGAATTCTGTGACTGTAGTCTGGTTGTCTCCGTCCATGTGTGCAGGGGAGAACACGTCATCACAGGGTCAGATCATATGTCAACATTTGAGCAAATATATTTTGGAATAGTTTATTCATTTGGTTGAAAATTAACTAAAGATGGGGCGCCTGGGTGGCTCAGTCGTTAAGCATCTGCCTTCGGCTCAGGTCATGATCTCAGGGTCCTGGGATTGAGCCCCACATCAGGCTCCCTGCTCAGCGGGAAGCCTGCTTCTCCCTCTCCCACTCCCCCTGCTTGTGTTCCCTCTCTCGCTGTGTCTCTCTGTCAAATAAATAAAGTCTTTAAAAAAAAGAAAATTAACTAAAGATGAATAATCATTTTACAGGAAAACCCTCAATTTCAAGAATGCTTAATTACCAATGGCTCTCATCTCATTTATTCCACTCTTATTTACTGAGTGTCCTATATTGATACTTCCATGTGTAGTATTTAACCTAGTCTAATTTAACCTAGTAGTATTAACCTAGTCTAACCTAATTGAGATAGCTAATTTCACTTAACAGATACAGCAACTGAGGCTCAGGGTAGTTAAATGATATTTCCAAATTCATGAGACAGTAAAAGTTAGATATCCAAATAGGGTGAAGTGCTTTTTTCTGTGTGGTATTATTTGATTAGCTAACCCTTTACTGGGACAACTTAACCATGTGGCAGGCTCTGTACTAAGTGCTGTATTACGAACCTACAAATGTTATCTGTGGCATTTATATTTTCCCAGATTATGGAGAATGTGTGGGTTTTGAAAGATCTGGTTGGCAGTTTGTCTCTAACATTTTAGCTGCTGTCAAGTTGACCTAACCATAGATCACAGCTGTTGGGAAGGCTGACCTAAGCGTGCTGTTCAGGGTGCTGTGTGAAACATTCCTCTAATTTCTGATAGAAGAACAAAGGTATATTTTTGAAAATGATGTAGTCATTTATAGCATATATGTATTCAATAATATAGTCAGATTCTTTTTGCTATTGGACCAAAGGGATTTACTGATTGGTATAGAGCAAATTCGTGTGGTACCTCCAGCAGATAATCCCAGGACTAAGAAATCATTGTGGGGGAGAGGGGAGGGAGTCAAGTAAAGGAGAGGGATTGCGTTCATTACTCGAGATAACAAAGGCCTGAGGCAAAGGGGGGAAAGAGAGGCAGCGAACTGGTTTGTGATGTGACCTCCGCTGCTTGGCCAGAGGACCTTGTAGGGAATATTCCTAGGAAGTTTGTTGTAAGATACACATAAAATGGAGACAGCAAGGTGCCTATCACTGTGAGATTTCAATCAGGAAATTCAAGGGAAAAGTGCGGAGGTTGGATGTTGTTTATTACCTGGACTATTTCCCAGATCACAGGTAGCTAAAACAGTAGTAGACGGAAGCTCGAAGAAGCTCCAGAAGGAGCGTGGTTACTGTGGACTGCAGAAGTTGAGGGGTGAGGGAGATATGGCAGCAAGAAAACAAGACAGTGGCTGGCCAGCCCAGGAGAATGTTCTGGCTGTAAAGACGTGGTTTCCCATAATGGAAACAGAAGAGAAGATAAAAGAGGGACAACAGGATATCAAATGAGATTCTTGCAATCGCCTTTGGATAGCCACGAAGGCCAAATACTGAGTACAACAAGGTTAAAGTATCCCATGCTTCCTTGTGAGAGAGTTTCTATCCCAGTGTTGGGAGTGTGGGTTACATTGAGACTTACCGGGGCATCCAAGTAGCCTCCCTCTGGGACACCTCGATTCCGTGGTCACAGACAACAGTGGATGAACAATCCTAGGGAAGGAACTGCTGGGAGGGTGGAGAGTAGGGGCAGCAGAGGAGGGTCTGGAATGGCTGCCCGAAGAGCCTCTGTGTGGGGGAGGGGGTGGCTCTTGGGCAGGATATTTAGGAGCCCACAGTCACTGACCCCGACACCACTAACCTTAGCTCTCTCCTTTGTCCTCCACCGCTGCTTTCTCTGTCCACCTTGGGAGTGAGCTTGCTCTGTCCTGCCCTGGGCAGCACGCCCTGAAGCGAGAAAGGCTTGTACAGGTCAAACCAACACGTGTGTCCCCTTCCCACCTGCTTAGGTGCAGCTGGATTTCGTGTGTCTGCTTTTCCAGAGGTACATCTGTGTGTTTGTGTCCTTGTGAATCTGTCTGTTGTTGGAGGTACCCTGCCCTTCTCACCTGGCTCTTCTCTGTTGCTGGGAGATATGGAGACGCGGTCATGGGACCTCCGTGTCCACTGGCTCCTTGCTCGACCCTCGATGATGGGAGGGTCTCTGCCAGGGCTGGGGACCGAGGAACCTTTTCTCAGTAGAGGTAGACGATGTGGCTTTCCCAGGTCTGGCTTGGAAGATTGGGAGCAAATAAATAGATCTTTGTTCCCTGGCGATTGGGATTTCTTAGGGATCCAGGCAGCAATAGTTGCCAAGGTTGGGTGTCCCTAAGGTGGATTCCCCATAGCTCCGCTGGAGGCACACATGCTAACCGCTCTTTGTTCCTATTCTCTCTGGACACAGCTATTTCTGTGTGAGAGCAACTCAGCTTCGTGCTCAGACTTACTGCTTCCAATTGCCTCAAGTCTGTCTTGTGCCCGAGTCCCAGAATGTACCTCATCTCTTGCTCTGTGCCCAAAGTGGACCTGAAGAACAATCATGGAGCTGGTGAAATTGGCCCACATTCGCTCATAGCAGCTCTGTTCTGTACACTTTGCCCCTGCACTGACTCTCTCGTAGAATCCTTAAGGTTTCAGGACCCCGCATTCTTTCTTCCCTCAAATACAAAGTTTGATTTGTGAATTTGTACTAAGAAAGTAATTATTAAGAACAGAACCTCAAATCTGTGTTTTAATCTCTGTAATAGTGTGACTGTGTCCTCGGCACAGGAAACCAGAGACACCGCCTAGAGATACTCGCCTGTAGACCGGGTAGGGGTCCTGGGGATGGGGTGTGTATGTAGTCATCTAAATGGTATCTGCTGGCTATTGGAACTTGGGTGTGTGTCTCTAAGTTTGGATTTGTATGTCATACACAATGCAAACTTTTTAAAAGATGTGTTTTCAAAACTCACCTTTAAAAAAGAGGAAAAAAGAACACAAAGTTGGGCAGAGATGTTTGGGTAAAAATTGAGAGAATAAGAGTGACATTATTAATTATGGATAAAGCAGTAATTAAGTCAACCAGGAGCATAAGTCATAAAAGAGTAACAGCTTTTTTTTTAAGATATTATTCATTTATTAATTAATCTATTTATTTGAGAGAGAGAAGGCGAGAGAGAGGAGCAGAGGGAGAGGGACAAGCAGACTCCACACTGAGTGCAGAGCCCAGCTCTGGGCTCGAGCTCATGACCCTGAGATCTTGATCTGAACTGAAATCAAGAGTCGGGCGCTTAACTGATTGAGCCACCCAGGCACCCCAAAGAGTAGTATCTTATGATAATAAGGGAAAAACTCATATGAAACACCAAATGAAACAATGTAACAACAGTTTCATAAGGCAAAGGCTCATAAAAATGTTTAAAGTTTGATTAAATTAATATCTTAATGACAGACTTTAATATAACATACATTTCCCAAAATGTGATAAAGTAGTTAATAAAAAATATGGCAGAGATTTTATTTAAACAGTGAAGAAATCTGATTTAAAAGACATATATTTCCACCCTGTAAATGGAGATTACACATTCTTTTTCCAACCCAGGGAACAACACAAATATTGACCAATTTTTAAGTCTACCTCAAAGAACTATATCCCCAAACATTGATTTTATAGAATACATAATCTTACAGTCTCCATACGTAGTCAAAACTTGGAAACCAAAAATCAAAATGTAAAAAGAAGTATCCAGTTGATAAAATGTAAAACAGTGATCACAATTTTCATATCAAAAGGAATATTAAAACCAAAATGATTTCTAAATTAAAGAAAAAATTAACATAAAAACCTATGGGGAAGATGGCCTTCAATGCTTTTATTAATAATGAAGGAATATAAAAAATAAATCAATCAAGTATTGAGCCAACCATTTTTTTAAGTTTATTTATTTATTTTTTTAGTAATCTGTACACCTAGTGTGGGGTTTGAACTCACGACCCTGAGATCAAGAGTCACATGCTCTACTGACTGAGCCAGCCAAGTGCCCCCTCCCAAGCATTTTTAATGTTTAAAATTATTTTAATCAAATAAATATATTAGCACAGCTTTAAAAGTTAAACAAGTCTTTCGATGGAAAACCCAGTCCCCTAACCCTTTATCTCCCCTCTCCCCCAGGGTCCCACTGGCCTTGTAAGCACTTTTATATTTGTCTAAATAATATGCTTATAATGCTATTTTTTCATTGAAGTATAGTCGACACACAATGTTATATTAGTTTCAGGTGTATAGCGCTATTTTTGACCTTTGATTTGCAGTCTTATCTACCCTCTTCCCATTTGACAGGTGACTGTCCCATTTCCTCTTCCTCAAATCCTCCTAATAAAAGCACATCACAATTTGGGGCATATCAATATTTATTATCAACATTCTGACTCTGTTATACACTGTGGGTGTACTTAACTTTTTTTTTCTTTTTTTAAAGATTTTATTTATTTATTTGACAGAGAGAGACACAGCGAGAGAGGGAACACAAGCAGGGGGAGTGGGAGAGGGAGAAGCAGGCTTCCTGCTGAGCAGGGAGAAGCAGGCTTCCTGCTGAGCAGGGAGCCTGATGTGGGGCTCGATCCCAGGACCCTGGGACCATGACCTGAGCCAAAGGCAGACGCTTAATGACTGAGCCACCCAGACGCCCCACTTTTTTTTTTCTTACACAACTTCTGGATGTTCCTGAAATTAATCATTGCCTATTTTTTTCATTTGGTTAATTTTCATGCCTTTATTCTTCCCCTACTCCAAAATTAATTCTTCCAGGTTTTGAGTTATATTTGATAGACAATAAACAGCACCCATTTAAGGGAACACTTTGATGAGTTTTGATAGTCATGTGCAGTCATGTAACCACCACCACAATCAAGATAAGGAATGGTTCCATTATCCTAAAAGTTTTCTGGCTTCCCTCTGCAGCTAGTACCCTCCCATGACAAGATAGGTTCTTTGCATTATTATATAAATTATTATATCAGTTTGCCAGTTTCTATGGAAAAGCCTGGTGAAGTTTTGATTGAGATTGCATGGAATTTTATCAATTAAGAATTGACAGCTTGGGGTGGCTGGCTGGCTCAGTGGGTGGAGGTTGTGATTCTTGATTTTGGCTCAGGTCATCTCGGGGTTGTGAGACTGAGCCCCAGATCGGGGAGTGTGGAGCCTGCTTAGGATTCTCTCTCTCCCTCTCCTCCTTCTGCCCCTCCGTCCACCTCGTGCTCTATCAAAAAAAAAAAAAAAAAAAAGGGAGGGAGGGAGTAAGGAAGCAAGGAAGGAAAGAAAGAAAAAGAAAAGAAAGAATTGATAGCTTACTTAACAGCATTTAGTCTCCTGACCTAAGAGCATAGCATATTTCTTCATTTTAAAAGGTTTTCTTTAATTTCTCTGATGAATGTTATTTTTCGTCTTCAGTGGACAGATTGCTCACATTTTTGACAGCTTTAAACACTAAACACTTCATATTTTTATGCTACTGTAAATGGTACTAGCTTTTTAATTTAAATTTCTTACTGTTTGTTGTTATATGATTTTTTAAAAATCTTGCTCTCGAATCCTAAAACTTTGCTAACCTCACTAATTAGCTCTAGTAGATTGTTTATAATTCCACCAGAAATTCTCCATGGTTGAGTATTTTGTCCACACACATAGGCCGTTTTACTTCTTTCTTTCTAATCCAGTTGCCCTTTAATAAAGATATTTTCTGCTCACAACACTTCTGACCCCAAATGTATGGGTTTTGTCGTGTTTTTTGTTTTTTTCTTTTCCTCCCACACTGACAACTAATTCTCTAATTCTCAGGACACCACTTGGATGTCCTACAATTAAATTCAGTTCTGACACTTTCGTGACCTCACGTAGATCCCAGAGGTTAAGGGCTTGGTCCTACAAGTCTGCCCAAACCTCAGATGCCAGTTACAAGTAGTGGGTCCCCAGGTTACCCACACTCTGTCTAATTTGGTTACAAATTGAGAGTTCCATGACCTCCTCCTCAGGTTGGATAATTTGCTATAATGGCTCACAGAACTTAAGGAAACACTTTACTATTACTGGCTTATTATAAAGGATATTATAAAAGATACAAATAGCCAAATGGAGAGGCACCATAGGGATGGCCCTGAGTACACGAGCTTCTGGCCCCGTGGAGTCTGGGATGTGCCACCCTCCGAACACTTGGGTGCTCTCTGAAGCTCTCTGAATCCTATAGTTTAGGAATTTTGATGGAGATTTCATTATGTTGGCATGTTGGTTAAATCACGGGCCATTGGTGATTAATTCATAATCTCCAGTGTCTCCTCCCTCCCTGGAGGCGAGGGACTGGGGCTAAAAGTTATAACTGACTAACCACCTCGTTGGTTCCTCTGGCAACCAGCCCCTGTCCTGAAGCTAGCTAGGGGCCCACCAAGAGTCATTTCATTAGCATACATTTAGGTATGGTCCAAGGGCCTTATTATGCATAACAAAATATGGTCCTCTCTCCCCATCACTCAGGAAATCCCAAGGGTTTTAGAAGCTCTTGTGTCAGGAACTAGGGATGAAGATTAAATACATATGGCCAATTACATCACATTTTTATTTCTTTTTATTGCCTCATTATACTGGCTGGAACCTCCAGTACAATATTGAATAGAAGTGGTAAGAATATACATTCCTGTCTTGTCCCGAATTTGTTAAAATTTATTTGAGAGAGAGAGAGAGAGACGGAGCTTGAGCATGAGCAGGGGGAGGGGCCAGAGGGAGACAGAGAGGGGAAGTAGACTCCTTGCTGAGCACAGAGCTCCGCATGGGGCTGGATCCCAGGACCCTGAGGACAAGACCCGAGCCTAAATCAACCGGTTAACCTACTGAACCCCTTGTTCCTAATTTTAAGGGGAAAGTAGTCTCCCTTTCAACATTAAGTATGATGTTAGCTGTAGGTTTTTCATATGAGACTTTAATCAAGTTGAGAAAGTCTTCTTCCTCTTTTACTCAGTGGTTTTATTATGAATGTATGCTAAATCTTGTCTGTTGCATTTGCTATGTCTATTGGGATGGTTTTCCTTTTTTAGTTTGTTAATATAGGGAATTGCATGTATTGAATTTCTAATGTTAATCCAACTTTGCATTCCTGGGGTAAAGCCCATTTGGTCATATGTATTATCCCATTTAGATATGATGAGATACTGATTTTCTGAAGTTTTATCCAGGATCCCCAATGAATCTATATTCATAAGGAATATTGGCCTGTCATTATAATGTTTTATAAAATGAATTGGGAAGGTACTCACACCTTTTCAATTTTCTGAAAGAACTTGTGTCCAGTTTTATTATATATTTCTTAAAAGTTTGATAGAATTCACCAGTGTAGCCATCTGGGCCTGAAGTCTTCTTTGTGGAAAGTTTTTTTAAACTATAATTAAGTAATTAGTTATATATAGAGCTACCTCATTTATCTATTTATTGTTGGGTTAGCTTTGATAGATTGCCTTTCATAAGATTGTCCATTTCATCTGATTTATCAACTTTACTGGAATAAAGGTGTTCTTAATATTCTCTTACTATCCTTTAACTATCTTTAGAATCTGCACTGATTTACCTCTGTCATTCTTTGTATTAGTCATTTCTGTCTTATCTTTGTCCTGATCGGCTTTGCTAGAGATTCTAGTGTTTTTCATTTTCTTAGGGAACCAGCCTTCAGTTTTATTAATTTTCACTATTACCTGTTTTCTATTTCATTGATTTAAATTGTCAAAGAAAAATCAGAATCAAAAACATTTTATTCAGGATTATTGCAATAAGGGAAAGGAGTCCTAAGTATAAGAACCAGGCTTAATTCAGAATATAGCATGTGCAAGTTGGAATTTATAGTCAAGGAGCAAGGTGAAGGGCAGTGGATGGAAAGTTGCTAAGAGGGACACCAGGTATAGTGGAAGATTCTAGTTAGACTGACTGAACAGGATTCTTTGCTGAAGACAGCCCAGGGTGAACACACCTCACTTGAGGGAGGGTGGAAGTTGAGGAACCCTACCAGGGATGGAGGGTAACCAGATATCAAGGGTGGGAGATTCTGGTTAAACTGACTTTGAAGAGTTCTTGCTGAAACTGGGGTTTACAAGGAAGTACACGAGTGGGCCTAAGAGAAGGAGCTCGACTCAGGCTTTGTCCAGGAAAAATCTTCGTCAACAATCTGATCTCTATTATGTTCTTTTTTCTTCTTACTTTGGGTTTCATTTGCAACTAGACATTCATTTGTCTAGTTCGTTAAGATAAAGGTTAGTAATTGATTTAAGACCTTTCTCTTTCTTCCTCCCTCTCTCCCTCCCTCTCCCCCTTTCTCTCTTATCTCCTGCGTTGGGGGCCTTGGGGATTAAGTGGTTTTTCTATGTCAGCATGCCCTTTGCAAAATAAGAGCCATCCGGGGTTTCTGAATGGATGGGGGGGGATGAGGGGGGGTGTGTGCAGGATGCCTTTTCAGTGTCTGGATCCTTTCAGGTCAGGGAATTCCTTATAGGGTCAGAGTTTTCCAAATCTCACCGTGCCTTTGTCTGGATATGTACATGTCCGTGGTCTAGGTTCTGGGTGCCCTAGAGGGTTGAGGAATATTGTGAGTTCAGGCCATCATGCCGACTCTAAGGTGTGGAAGTCAACACTTCTTGGAGGGCTCATGTATCCTAGGGACTGAATTCAACCCTGTGCC
This sequence comes from Mirounga leonina, assembly GCF_011800145.1. NCBI lineage: Eukaryota > Metazoa > Chordata > Mammalia > Carnivora > Phocidae > Mirounga > Mirounga leonina. Next base: position 1,681,435 of record NW_023270624.1, read on the forward strand.
CTAGGGATTCAGGAATCAGATAAGGTCAGGATGACTCTGAGGGCTAGAGTCTCCCAGGGACTGTAGTAGTAAGAAGAAGGATAATAAATGAAATAAAGTAGCATTTTTGCCCGTGTTTACTACGTTCAAGGTACATCCTAAATGCTTCTCTTTCATTAACTCTCAATCCTCATGTGTTCCACCATCGTGATCCTCACTTTCTGTGGATTCCGTGTTTGGGAAGTCACCTACTCACTAAAATCTATTTGAAACCCCAAGGTCACTACTCTCCTGCAATACTCTGGCCCCTGGGTGGTCATCTGCAGCCGTGCGCAGTGGGATGAAAACTTTGAGCTGCCCCGTTCCCAGCTGAGGTCAAACAAAGCGGCGGCTCTGCCTTCTTATTTTAACTTCCATACTATAAACAGGTGTCTTTTTGCAGTCTCTTAAGTGCCGCCATTTCTCGCATTTTTGTGCTTTTTTGGGTAATTTTGCTGCATAATGTGGCTTCCGAGCGAAGTTCTTGAAGGGCTAAGCGCAGGAAGGCCACCATGTGCTTTAGGGAGAAAATACTGTGCTCTCTAGCCCTTGTTCAGGCGTGAGCCACAGTGCTGTTGGCCCTGAGGTCAGTGTTAGTAAGTTAGCAGTATATACCGAAATAAGATACCTTTAAACAGAAACACATACAACAAGGTTATGTATTGATCAGTTGATGAAAATGTTGTGGCCTGGGGCGCCTGGGTGGCTCAGTGGGTTAAGCCTCCGACTCTAGGTTTTGGATCTGCTGTCAGTCGTGAGATCCACCCTAGTGTTGGGCTCTGTGCTCAGCAGGGAATCTATTTAAGTTTCTCTCTCTGATGTGTTCTGTGGGTTCTCCCTCTCTCTCTCTCAAATAAATGAATTTAAAAGAAAAAAGAAAATGTGGCTAGGGGCTCACAGGAACCTGTCTTTTGGAGCAATGGTTCAACATTCACTAACTCAGTGTTTGTAGTAACTTTATGGAACACAACTACGTCAAATAAAGAGAATCAGGGACGCCTGGGTGGCTCAGTCAGTTAAGCGTCTGCCTTTAGCTTAGGTCATGATCCCAGGGTCCTGGGATCGGGCCCCGCATCGGGCTTCCAGCTCAGCCAGGAGTCTGCTTCTCCCTCTCCCTCTCAAATGAATAAATAAAAAAATTAAAAAAAAATAAAGAGAACCAACTGTATTATTATCCCCAGATGATAAAGCTGAGGCACAGAGATATTAAGAAATGAGCCCAGGATCACATGGCATGGCAAGGGGTATAGCTGGGATTTGAACCCAGGGCTGTTTGGCTTCAGAACTTACACTCCTCCCCTCTACACCATTCTCCTTCTTGTAGCATGAGGGGATCCTGGGTGTCAGGCCTCCTTGATGGTCAGGGTTGGGGGTTGGAATCAGCATGCCCCCTGGAAGACCAGATGCCTCTAAGCCTCCCAGTCCCTGAGGGATTATGGTATTCTGGAATGGCAAGTCAAACTGGCAGTGTCTCAGCGTCCTTGCAGAGTGGGGGTAGTGGGTCAGAGTTTCTTCATAATATCAGAGCATCCTGGGGCAATCAGGCTGTCCTGGATGGCCCGGCAGAGTTTCCTTGTAGGGTTAGGGTATCTTGAGGCTGCAGGATGTTTTGGAATTCAGTGTTTGCTTGTATCCAAGCTGACTACTTGTTACTGGGTCTTAGGAGGTCAGGATGCCCTGGGGCTCGGGTTGCTCCAGGACATCACAGTCTACACTGGGGTTGGGGGAGAAAGGTGGGTGTCTTGGATCAATGCTGCTCAGCTTTAATACGGTTATGGACTAAATGTTTTCATCTTCCCCATCTCCATTCATATGTTGAAGCCCTAACGCCTGTGTGATGGCATTTGGAGGTGGGGCCTTTGATCGGGGTTAGACGAGATCATGAGGGGAGGGCCCCAGTGATGGGATTAGTATCCGGACAGGAAGAAGAAGAAAGATCAGAGGTGGTTCTCTCTCTGCCACGTGAAGACACAGAAGGCATCTGTCTACAACCTGGGAACAGAGTCTTCACCAGGACCCGAATCAGCTGGCCCCTCGACCTTGGACTTTGCACTTCCAGAACTGTGAGAAATAATTGTCTACTGTGGAAGCCACCCATCCTTGGGTATTTTGTTACGGAAGCCTGAGCTGATGAAGAGAAATGTACATTCATTTCTCCCAGGGGTTTTGTTACAATGCAGATTCTGGTTCAGTAGGACAAAGGGGGCGCTGCTGAGTTCTGCATTTATAACAAGCTCTCCTGTGCTGCTGGTGCTGTTGATCATGGGCCATATTGGAAACATCAAGATCCTAGAGGATTTTTTTTTTTTTTTTTGGTCTTAAATTGTCAGGGTGCTTTTAAAGGTTGTGTGTGAAAGATTAGTATGACCTAGGGATCCAGATTGTCCCTTCCAAGAGGGGCAGGGTGTCCTCATTGGGTCAGTGTGTCCTGAGAGGTCAGGACCTCATGGCAGGGTCAGGGGTATCTTCTAGTAGAGGCAGAACATTCTGATTTCAGTGTGTCCTAGAGAATCCTAGAGTCCTGGGGTATCAGGTTGTCTTTAAAGGGTCAGGATGCCCTACAGGTGTCAGAATGGACTTTTTGGGTCTAAGCAATCTCAAGAAGCAGAATACTGTGGGTGTCAGGGTATCCTTCTGGGTGCTACAAGGTTTCCTTGAAGAATCGGAATGTCAGGATGTGGTGGGACTCTCAGTCTCCTGCAGAGTCCACAAGTCCAAGGGGTCAGGATGCACCTGGAATTCCAATGCTCTTTGAGGGTCAGGGTTTTCTGAATGTCTGGGTGACCTTGGAAGGTCATGGAGTCCCCGGGGGTCTGAGTGAACGAGGAGGTGATGTTTGGGGGAAGAAAGCAGACCATACGTGAGAACTGCAGTGTCCTGTTGGACATTCATTCTGTGGTTCAGGTTGTCCTGTGGGGGTGGGGGTGGGGTACATCTAGTATATTCTCAGAATCAGGGCATCTAGAAGGGGCCAGAATGCACTGGTGTCTTTTAGTTTTTTAGTTTCTTGGAAACAGGTCCTTGGATATCACCCACATGCTGAGATGCCAGGCAGGCCCTGCTCCTGGCCTGCATTTGCACCCCCTTTCCCCAAGGTGGGGTTCTGAGGAAGGGTCTTAGGAGGAATGCATTTACTTCTTATCCTGCCTGCTCCCAGGAGGGGATTTAACAGGACAAAAGAACTTGGTCCTCTGGGAATACGAGCTCTTGGCCCCAGTCCCTGGACCCTCCAACTGAGCACCTTCCCTCATCCGGCTTGTGATCCTCCCCTGAAGAAGGGGGCTCTGGTGGCCAGGCAATGATTGGACGGGCCCCCAGGGGCGAGGAGCAGGTCACTCCTCCAAGGCTCAGGGAGAAGGAGGTGGTGTGGGATTGCAAGCTGGGAAAGTAGGCAGCTGAGAGCAAAGGGATAGGACGGCATCACGGAGACAGGGAGCGGAAGACAGGGGGCAGGAGACGGGGGCAGGCAGCGGGAAGTTGAGGCTCGAACGGAGAAACAGGGTCCGGGCAAGGCAGAGAGAATGCAATGATACTCAGGCAAAGGAAGGGGGAATTAGAAAAAAAATTTAGAAAAAAGGAGAGACAGTGAGAAAGGCCAAGACATCTATCTGTATCTACATCCACGCATAGAGCCAGAGGTATAAACAGGGAGAAGGAGGCGTGGAGGGGAACTGACAGACCAGAGAAAGACTGACCCAGGAGCAGAGACTTGGGGACACGGGAGACGGGACTGTCTTAGGTCTTTGTTGTTAGCCATGGAAGCGGAAGGCAGGAGTGAGCAGGGTAAGCACAAGAAGGGGCGACTTTGCAGCAGCCTCTGGCCCCAGAGCTACCCCGCCCCTGGGACTCTGACCTCCACGGTGGGTGAGTGAATCTCTGGGCTGGTTCTGAGGCAGCAGGTGGGGTGGCCGTGAGGGGTGGGGGCTCCATGCTTAGGCTCCTGGGGGGGCAGTGGTTCCCCACGAGGAAGGTGAAGAGGGGGCATAAAAAGCAGAATCCGAGAATGCTAAAACCTCGGGCATCTCAGAAAGCATGAGGAGGGACAAGTCCTGGGCTTCGCAGACAGGACCCGCAGATGGGACCCGAGCATGGACGGGCTGCTGAACAGCACCCGCGGTGGTGGGGGGGGGGGGGGGGTGAAGCTGAAATCCAGCTCCTCGCTCCCGCGCTCCCAGGTCGCCCACCGCACGGCCTCCTCGGAGGTGGGCAGCTGCAGGGGCCAGGGCTTGGGATCCCCTGTGACCAGCGGCTCCACGCATGTGTGTCCCCCAGGTGGACAGGGAGCGCTGGGTGGGAGCCACACCCTTGGTCCCCATGGGGATGGGTGCCTCAGCTCCAGACATCTCCTTTTCACAGTGTGTGCCTTCCAGGTGTTTCCTTTCGCTCCGTGTTCTCCCTTCCCCGGCTGGCTCTCAGACTAATTAGTGTGGGGGCTTAGTGAGCCTGTGGGGAGGAGAGGCAAGCCTTTCCCACGAGCTCAGGTTCCTGCAGCCCGGCAGCCGGGCCAGGGCCAGGGCCAGGGCCGGGGTAGGCGAGAAGGCGAAATGCGTGTGAGGGGAGGGTGGGCCTGAGCGGAAGAGGGAGGGATGTTTCATCTGCCCAGCTGCAGGGCCTAGGAGGGCGGGAGCAGTCTCCAGAAGGCGTGCGCTGAACGTGAGCCTGGAGAGCCGGAACGGGGGTGGGGGTGGGGGGTCATAGAGACGCGGACAGAGGAGCCCCACGGGGTGAGACCCGGGAGGCTAGTGCACGTGCCCAGACAGGGGCGCCCGGTGCCCGGGCATGTTCCGTGGGCGTGGGCATTCAGTGAAGGGAGGCAGACAGGCCCCAGGGCGTGAAGTGGGGCTGCGCAGCGTGTGTGGAGAGCAGAGCGCGGGTTAGGGCCCTCCGACGGGCGGCGGGGCGAGGCTGAGCGGCGTTCCCCGCCTGTGAGAGCCGAAGGGTTTCTGGTCGGGGCAGAGTGTGTAAGCAGCAGCGGGGCGCTGAGGAGAACGGGGGGCACAGGTGGGTCCACTCCGCACAACCTCTGCCCTCCCCTCCATCCTCAGACTCGAGCCCTCGGCCCTACAGGAGGCTCTCTGGTGCAGGAGTGCGGAGAGCAAGGCTTTCCCCCGAAGGAGGACAGAGGGGTCGCCCCCACTCCCGGCGCCGCCACCGTACCACCTTCAGTCCGGCCCAGTTGGAGCAGCTGGAGACAGCCTTTGGGAGGAGTCAGTACCCCGACATTTGGGCCCGAGAGGGCCTGGCCCGCGACACAGGCCTCAGCGAGGCCAGAATCCAGGTGATGCCCCGGGATCCCCCTCCTCTTCTGGGAAGAGATGCAGATTTGGCTCTGGAACTACTGGGGTCTAAATTCTCCTAGGCATTACAGCCGTCCCCTCAGCGTTCCCCAGAACACAGCCTCATCTGCATCGGGGATGTCCCTGGAACTGAACCCACGCTCTAACCTGGTCTAACTGGAGTTTCGACACCCTACCCGCAACCTTAACAGGGATGGGAATTCCAACAGAAATACGAAACTGTTTGCATGCATACGTAGCCTTGTCCCTAACCCATGGCCTTGAAACCCAGCCAGCCTGATGCTCCGTCCATCCGAACCATCGAGGTAGTTAATCTTAGGTGCAAACCCTACCCTAAATCCAGCCCCGTCTCTAACCGTTAAACTCATGTACAGTCTTAATCTCTAATAACCCTCGGGGACGTTTCCTGTTCTCTGTGGAGGGAAAAATGCCATTGTGTCATAATTGAGCTCTCTCTCGTGGGAAGTTGACATTTCGGACTCCCCCAGATTTGCAGTGGAACAAATTTAGACACAGGTTGGGGGTGACGGTGTGGGTCTTGCTTTGTGAAGAGGCCCAGCTCAGCTGTGCCTCTGGGAAGAGCTTTCCTTCCTCTTCGGTGTGGGAGAGGCTTATGCTAGGTACCTGAAGCTTCTGTCATCGACGGGGAGGGGGCTCTGACGTGACAGGACCCCCATATGAGAGAGAGGCTCTGACGTGGCTGTTCTCCCCCTTCCTCAGGTCTGGTTCCAGAACCGCAGAGCTAAGCAGAGGAAGCAAGAGCGGTCGCTGCTCCAGCCACTGGCCCATCTGTCTCCTGCCACCTTCTCTGGTTTCTTGCCCGAGTCCCCTGCTTGCCCCTACTCCTACCCAACACCGCCTCCACCCATGACCTGCTTCCCTCACCCCTACAACCACGCCCTTCCCTCTCAGCCCTCCACCGGCGGTTCCTTTGCTCGACCCCACCAGCCTGAAGACTGGTACCCCACCTTGCACCCAACCCCCGCTGGCCATCTGCCCTGCCCCCCACCCCCAACCATGCTTCCCCTCAGCCTTGAGCCACCAAAGTCCTGGAACTAAGGTGGGACAGGTGCTGATAAGGTAATTCCCCCAGCCCGTGGCCCCGGTGAAATGCACAGAAAGCTGGGTGGCTTCCCTTCCTTCCAAGGGTCAAGTCGAAATTTGGTGAGAGGCAGCTCAGAGATCGGGAATTTAGAAATGGGAGGTCCTGCTGAAGAAGGCCCACTGAGGTGATTAGTTGAGGGAATTTAGGGAGGTGAACCTTCTAGAAGATAGAGGTAAAAAGCCTCAGTGGTGGTGTCCGGTGGAAGGGTGGATATTGATGGAAGCAACTTGAGTAATTGTTGCTGCTGGTGAATGGAAGTGACTGAACATGATAGAACTTTCGGGGCTTCGTTGATTAAGATCACAGTTGGAAGATCTTCACCCAGCGGTTTCTAGCTGATTTCAATAAGGCTTTTGATTCAAAGTCCACCTGTTCATCCTTTCCCCGTCACCCACCCCACCACCCAAATCAGTCATTAACTTTTGTTCATTAATGTTCTACAAATACATCTTGAATTTCTTTCTCTCTTTTCCATTCTAGCAAACACTTTGCCTTTTCCGACCCCCTGTCTTCTAACTAATCCTCCTCAGTGGCTCCCTTAGTCCAGCCTTTCCCATTGCCAACAGGACCCTGCAAATCTGATCACCACAGAACAGCTCTCCAATGTCTTACAAACAATAAATAAGATCTGAGTCTTCGACATGACTTTGAAATCGACTGCATGTCATAACATATGTGGTTTCTAATAGAGAAGAAACCATTTGATTCAGGGCTGACTTTTCCAAATGCCAACCATGAGTCTTAAGGCTCGCAAGAGGTCATTCCCAGGAAAGAACCTGCCGTGAAGTGCCTTGGTCTGAGCCCTCCTGGCAGAAACGTGGTGCAGCCTTGTTGTGGTACCACTTACATATCATAAGGCTTATAATGTACTTATTTACTCATAATGGGCTTACTTACATGTAGGCCCACCTCACTTATCGGTAGGCCCATAGAAAAATTCTGAGTGAACAAGCCCCTAGGGATGGGTATTCCATGTTGTTTATGGAATTTTACATTTTTAAAAGTCTGGAGTCAAAACCTCTGTGCTGTACCTTTGCCCTCCCATTAATGATCTCCTTGGGCCAGGCTGCCTTCTAGAAACATTACACCAGCCTCCAAAATTCCCCAAGTGTTGGCTTTAGCACATCCTTGTTGCCCTGTACCATTCTGATGCTCTTGTCCACTGAGAGTGATGTCTCCTTGTTGCTTATTTGTAAGCTTTCATTTACTCAGTTGCTAGCGAGAGGTAAAATAGTTTCATGTTTATTGGCAATTTGTAGGTTTCCTGCCTTGCTTCTTGGAGGTATCTGTGTATTTGTTTATTGGTAGAGTCATTTTTTATTAGTGATTGAGAGCACTTTGTGCAGTAGGGACAGAAATATCTATTTAGATGTGTTGCGGCTGTTTTTGGCTATTTCTGTTACTTGTGTTCTAGCCTTTCTGAGCAAGGCTTTCCTGAGAGAATTAAGCTGTAGGTACCTGTCATGTGTAACTTCTGTTTTCAGCACCTGGAATGCTACCAGTTAGGTAGAATTGGTAGAACTTGAGAAAGTATTCACCCTGTTCATTCTCTGTGTTGTGTGGTTTGGATGAGGAACCCCAGCCGAGACCTCTCCCCTTGTTTTTACCAGCTCCACCCACATTTTCTCCACTATTTGATCAAAGTGTTACACTTGAATCATCTGAACTTTATTTTAGGATGCGCAGTCATGCCAAGTAGTCATGTAATTTCCTCTCAACCTGCTAGCCAGTCTTACCGGTGTAACGTTGATTTGCAAAGTCCTGCTTTTTCACACACTAAGTTCTCCTTTATACACAGGACCGCTGTAGACGCCTGGTTCTTTTCCATCAATTAGCTTGTCTCTTCTGGCATCACCACCACCACCATCGGGTTTTCATTATGCAAAATTTAAGGATTATTGATATCTTTAAAATCTTAAATCGTCTTATCCAAACACAGATGTGTCCTGTCATTTTTTCCAGACTCTTCTTATGTCATCCAGGAATTGCATGCATATACCTAAAACAAATCTTAATAGGAGTTCTATAAATTACAAAAATAATATATACTCTTTGTAACAAGTCTACTCAATGTAGCATATATATAACATATATGACAGTATATTTATATGTATATTAGCCTGGATTAACCACAAAAGCCTTATGCTGAGCAAAAAAACCTTTTTTTCCCCCAGAAAAGTACCTTCACTGTATCATACCATTTATATAAAGTTTTAACGGTGCAAAATGATTTTAAAAGTGATAAAAATTTAAATGCATATTAGGATGCATATATATTAAGTAAAAACTGAAGACCAGCAGTTTCTGGAGGACGTTTGCACCCTACGGGCCCCTTCTCTCTGCTCACCTGGGAACCCCGGTGCCTCCAGTGTGGGAGAATGACCTGGCAGGATGGAGCCTTCAAGGTTAACACGGCATCACAGAGGCCTGGCAGGTTTTCTTGTAAAGCCCAGGTGGAAGGGCAGGGTGCACCTCAACTCTTCTCCTTTCCCTGTGCTCCCTTCTCGGTAGAAGAGATACTCTTAAAACTGGCAGAGGGTTGGAAGCTGCCCTAATTGGGAATTAAAGAAAAGAAAAGGGCGAGCTCAGCTGGCTGAGTCAGTAGAGCATGTGACTCTTGATCTCAGGGTCGTGAGTTCGAGCCCCATGTTGGGTGTAGAGATTACCTAAAAAATAAATGAATAAACTTAAAAAAAAAGAAAAAGAACTGTCCTTCAAGCAGTAACAGCCCCTCCCTCCTCCCCGCCAACCAGAGGGGAGATGCAGCTATACGAGGGAGAAAAGATCAGGGATTCATCTTTGCGTTGTGAAATCAAAATACCTGGTCTTTCAGGAAGATTCCCAGCAGGATCCGAATCCCAGTTTAGAAAACGGAAGCACTTGGAGCATGAAAAGGGGCGTGGGGAAGTTCTGGGGTTGCCTGGCCGGGCGCGTGGCTCCAGGGCACGGCGTGATGCACAGCCGAAGACCCAGGGGCTGGACCGCAGAGTCCCCGGCGCCGCCGCGAGGGGACTGCGAGGCTCGGTCGCGAAGACCCCTGTGGTGGGGCCTGGGAGCGCGCGGGGAGAGCACAGGCAGTGCGCACGCGGGGTCCAAGCGGGCCCCTGCGGGCGGCAGGTGCGGTCTACGCAACCTGGGCGACTGGCGATCGCAATTTAACAACCAGGCGTAAGAAAGCAGAGGTTGTAAAACATTCAGCTGCCGTGAGAACCCTCGATTGCCAGGAGCATTCCAGGGAGGGACCGGCTGGAACCGGCAGGACGCCAGGTCGGGGCCGCTTCCGGCGCCACCGGCCTCAGCTTACCCTGGAGCGCGGAGCTCGAGGGCAGTGCGTTTCCACAGGCTTCACCCCTTCTCGGCGGGAGTTTGGCGCATCGCTGGCCTGTGGGCCGTCTGGCCAGCGCACGCCGTACCTGGCCGCCTTGCAGGATGCAGCTCTCAGGCTCAGAGTTCGCAGTCCCCGAAACATGGCCAGCGCGTCACCCCTGACAGCAAGTCTTGAGAAGACTTTACAGGCGCATTTTCAGTTTTCCTTCAGAATGGGGACGCCTGGCTCCCGAGATTGGCAAGAGGACAAGTGAAGACCAGCCCCCTGCTCAATGCTTGCCTGACATCTCTACCAGCCCCTGCTCCTTCCTGTACCACGAAAGACCTCTCCAGTTCGAGGGCGTACTCAGACTGCACGTCAAGGTGCCGTCTACACCACTCACCCACGCAAACAGCGCCCCCCTTTGGCTCCCCGGGGACCAAGGCTCAGCCTGCTTTTGGGAGGATGGAACTGGGGAATACATCTTGCAGACCCTATAAAGGGGATCAGTGCCATTCAGGCAGGGAATCACCATACTGGGGGATCTGGGTATGAGACCTAATTGGGAAAGGGGGCTGGGACTGGGACCCTGAGAACTTCTCACCAGGTGGAGGGGGACCAGAGAGGGCCCTCCAAGTGCTGGGCCCACACTAGGGGCCAGGTGCCAGGCTCTCAGATTGTACTGGGTGGGTGTCCCCCCACCCAGGAGCTTATCAGACCTCTCACTATTTTCCAAGTTTTCCCAGTACCCTTGGAATTAAAACCCCCACTCTCTCTTTGCTGAGCTAGGTGCAAAAGGTGAGCCCAAAGTCCCAGTAACAAGAGGGGCTCTGAGAATTTGCCCCTTTTGTATTTGGGTAGTTAGTTTCAGAATTTTCCAAGTTCCTGCTCCACTGAGGTCCCTCCTCCCTTCCCTCCCACCAGCCCCTGAGATTTACCCCCTTAACACTGGGCATCTAAAGGATGCCCAACTAAGAAGCCCAAGTGGGATCAGGGTAGGGGTGAGCTCCACGGGGTGACTCATTGAGGGTGAGTGTGTGTGTGTGTGTGTGTGTGTGTGTGTGTGTGTTTGGGACTGCAGTGTCTGAATAGGCCTAGGAGGCCACATGGCCAAAGGCTTTGGGGTTTAGAGTACTCAAACCGTGCCCTTATCAATTTATTTGCAGGACTCCTGGGTCCATCTGAACCCTAGTGTCCTTGTACCAGCAAATGGGAGCTGGAGAGCTGGTGTAGGGTATCCCAACTAGCAGCCAAAACACCTCTGGGAGATTCTGGCATTTTCTAGGATGAGATGAGCCCATGTGCCCCAGGGTCAGGGGAACACGGACCCCTCAAGAACTCGGGCCTGGGACCTAAGGTTGGGCAGGTGAGGGAAGTGAAGGGGGTGCACATGGGTGTAGACAGCTGCCTCTCCACCACATAGGCCCTTCAGCCACAGGGACAGGGACCCCAAGGTCAGAGAAGTCAGGTCCCCTTGCCCATCTCCAGAAGACAGAACTGACCCTTGAGCAAGCCACCTACGCTCAGAGCAGTGGGGAAGAGTCAACTAACTGCTCAGTGCTCATGACTCCCACTACCAACTCCCCCTGCACTGTTCTAAACACTTCTGCTTTTTTGTTAAGACTCCTCAGATACGGCAACTAGAACTCTAATTCTTTGCAAATATTTGTTGGCCACCCACCTTAGTGCCAAGATGGGGGTCAGATGCGGGAGAGTCCTCTTGAATCCAAGAAATCCTGCCAGATGCTGGGACATACCACGACGGGGAGGACAATATGAGCCCAGCCTCAGACCGAGAAAAAAAAAAGGCACTGAAAGGGGACTCCCACCCCACCCCCACTTTGGGGACCTTGTCCCCACTCTGAGCGCACCTGCAGGCGCTGCCACCGGTGGGGGCGGGGGGACGGAGAGGGGGTAAAGGAAGGAATGGGAGGGTCACGGCAGCACCAGCTCAGGACCGGCCCCCGCAGAAGCCCTTGGCCAAAGCCCTTGAACCCAGCCGCTCTGGACACCGACCTTTGGCTACACTGGCCGCCCGGCGGGAAATTCGCCTGCTCTTCTCCAGCGGCAGTGACCCTGAAGATCTAACCCTTCGTCCCCGCTTCCCAGGGCAACTTCCTGGCCGAGCTGGGTGCTCCCATCCCTGCCTCACTGTCGCAGCCCGGGGAGGGGGACGGAGGGGGGACGGAGGATGTCAGCCGCGGACTCGCGAGAGAACGCTCCCCGCAGTGGCACCTGCTCCGCGCTCCGCGGTCCTGTCTCGGCAAAGCCTTCAACTCACCGAGCCCCGGGTCTGCGCTGGAGTCTCCAGGGCCCCTGCGAGGCTGTGTGTCCTTGAGTGCGGGGTGTCCTGGGAGGTAGACAGTGATGCCTTGAAAGGAGAAAAATAGCCGTTAGGGGAAGATTGGGCCTGGGGCGTCCGGTGCAGCAGGTGGAGGAAGGCAGTGCCCTTGCTCCCTGTCTGGTTCTGGGAAGGCCCCCCCTGGGCTCGGGACGGGGCGGGGGGAGGGGGACACTTGGCCTCCTATTCATAGGGGCAGCTGCCTTTGGGTAGGGTAGGGGTCTACTTCCTGTGCTCAGATCTCAGGAACCCTTCCTAGCTTCTGGATCTGGGGGGGGCAGGGGGTGGGGATAGGCAGCAGGGAGGGAGGCAGGGGAGGGAGGGACTGAAGGCCACCTGAGGTGTGGTCCATAACTTGCCTAGGTGGGGCAGGGCACACGAAAGGGACCCAGGCACCTGCCTCAGTGTTGATGGCCTTTCTGCCTCACTCTTAACAGGCTGTTCTTCTTGGAGGCTGTGAGCGTTGGTCACTGCTTGGCATCCTGAGTGTTTGTCACCACCACCAGGCCACCTCCCCTGAGGGGGGCACTGAACACCACCTGGCTGTTCCTTGCTGTCTAGTACCCAAGGGCACATGGTAAGGTCCTGCTTACAGGCTGTAGCCTTACCTCATCCCCCTCCCCAGAATCCTATGGGGGCTGCTTCCTCCCTGACCTTGAGACTGTGTGATAAAGCTCCGAACAGGCAGGGAGTAGCTAGGTGCCAGGATTCCCAGCAGCTATGGACTCCTGGTATAGCCCGGGGGCCATGCCCCTCTCTCTCAGTCCTAGACCCCCACCCCCTCCAGACTGGGCAGGGCAGGCTTCCCCTGTGCTCCAACCTTGGTAGACCAGGCCTAGCGACCTCAGGCCCCAGGTGCTGAGGAGGAGGGGTGCTGTAGAGGCTTCCTGCTCTAAGGCCAGGCCCAGTGAGCTGAGGGCCCCCCACATGGGGCTCCAGACTATATCTTCCCTTTGGTTGTTGGGGTATCCCCAGGGCTAAAGCCCCCTCCTTGGAGGACAGAGCTGCAGGGGCGGGGGAGCCCCAAGAGAGATAGTGGGGGTAATAGGGCTTACAACCATCTCATTTAAAAGGACATTCTCCAAACTGCCTTGTACTTGGCAACCTGATGGACTCCAGTCTGATTTTGTGACATAATGGTAGTGATGCTTCATGTGACTGTAGAGGTTAGAACCCTAGATGTTCATATCTCACCTTGTCAAGTCTTGCTTTTCATTGGCCACTGTTAAATACAGTTCAGTTGGAAATGTAAGCTGTCCCTCATCAGTTCTGTTTCACCACACACCCTGGGTCTCTGCATGATCCTGTTTTTGTTGTTGTTGGAATATATATGGTCGTTACTAAGCTTTTCACTATTATAACAAAATTTTATAGGTGGTAATGTTTCCAAAAAGAGGACATGACCTTATTAATCTTACTGACTAGGGAGCGGAAGGTTTGTTCCCTTGTTTCTACATTCTCGGTGGAGCCGTGGATGTTTTGTTTCGTTTGTAATCGGACCTGTCAGCCATCCATCCATCTGTGCAGAAATGTCATTTCTGTCTTTCCTGTTCCCAAAGAATGTAAGAGTCCTAAATACAGCCTGTAAGCAATGATGGGGGATGCAGTTTAGAGGTCCCCAAGACCACCCCAGGCCCAGTGATTCACTAGAAGGACCCACAGAACGCAAGAAAGCCATTCTATTCACGGTTACTGTTTACTATAGCAAAGGGATATGGATTAAAATCGGCCACAGGAAAAAGCACATTGGGCAATGTCTAGGAGACCAACAGGTACAAGCCAACTTACAGTTGTCCTTTCCGAATGTTGTTGTGGGCAGTGCTCAGTTCTCTTATCATTGATGTGACAAGTGTTGCCAACCAGGGAAGCTCACCGAACCTTAGTATCCAGGGTCTTTAACTGGAGGTCAGTTATATAGCCATGACTTATCAACGAGGTGCCTGACCTTCATTCTTCAGCCCCTCCAGAGGTCAAGGCCATACCCCCTGGCTCAAACCCCATCATAAATCACTGACTGGTGTGACCCAAGGCCTCCAAGTACGCAAAGACACTCTTACCAGGCAGGATAGGAGAGAACCTCCAACGAAGGGCTTAGAGGTGACTTCCCAGGAGCAGAGCATGGGGCCAAATCCTTCTTTAGAATGTGAAAGATCTGGACAATCCAGACTTGCTGAGATTATTCTTTCTCTTCATGGTGGTAAAGGGTGGGGGGCAGTTAAAAAGTCGATCTAAACTTTAATTGCTTATTTATTAACCTTGTAGATTTTAGACATTCATTTTGCCCACCCACCTCCCCGGGGCGTTGCTGGATCTGTTCCTTCTTATTTATGATTTCCTGTTGAAAACAAGGAAAGAGAGGATTAAAGAATTTGTGTGTCATAATTAATTTGCTTTACAAAGTGGCTGTAATGACGTTTGAGGGCATGAATACGGATATTCTGTAAACACGGTGGATTTTAAACCTTGAGATTTGTGGGCTCCAACCTTCAACGAGCATTTATGATATTATCTCATTTCATCTTCCAGTGGGCTTTGAATTTATATCCCCACTTGTCAGATGAGGAAACCGAAGTTCGGGAATGTAAACTGACTTGCTAAAGGTCTCTGCACTCCCAGAGTAACCATGAACACCCACTGGGAAGTCACACGGGACCTAGTCAAGGCATTCTCAACGTATTCAAGAAGCTAGTGTTTCTGAGGACAACTGCAATGCGTTTAAAAAGGTAACCATGTCCAACTACTTCTTCACAGAAATCCTTAGAAATCAACTGTTGATTCTATAAGTCAAAGAGAAAAATATTCTCAGGTCATAAACCTGGATATCTGAGCTACGTTCATCTACTAAGTGCCCGTTTTTGCTAGAACTGCTGTACCACAAAGTAGCCCAAGCGAAGTGGCTTACAAACAGGAATTGCTCTACATCATATGTCCTGAGGGAAATGCAAATTAAAACCACTCCACTCCTTATTAGAGCAGCTAAAATCCAGAACACTAACACCAAATGCTGGGGAGGATGCGGAGCGATAGGAGATCTTATTCACTGCTGGTGAGAATGAAAAATGGTACAGTCGCTTTGGAAGACCAGCAATTTCTTTTTTTTTTTTTTTAAAGATTTTATTTATTTATTTATTAGAGAACGAGCGAGAGAGAAACAGCATGAGAGGGGGGAGGGTCAGAGGGAGAAGCAGGCTCCCCGCCGAGCCGGGAGCCCGATGCGGGACTCGATCCCAGGACCCTGGGATCATGACCTGAGCCGAAGGCAGTCGCTCAACCGACTGAGCCACCCAGGTGCCCCAGGACCAGCAATTTCTTATAAAACTAAGCAATCTTGTCATAGGATCGTGCTCCTTGGTATTTACCCAAAGGAGTTGAAAACTTATATCCACATACATTTTAGATAATGTATCTAAATGTTATCTAAACATTATCTAAAACATTAAAAAAAAAAACTTATGCCCGCAGAAAAGCCTGCACATGGATGTTTATAGCAGCTTCATTCATAATTGCCAATTAAGATATCCTTCAGGAGGTAAATGGATAAACAAACTGTGGTACATCCAAACAAGGGAGTATTATTTAGTACTAAATGGAAATGACCTATAAGTCATGAGAAGACATAGAGGGAAACTTAAGTGCATATCACTAAGTGAAAGAAGCCAGTCTGAAAAGTCTCTGTGATTCCAACTATGTGGCATTCTTGTAAAGGCAAAACTGTGGAGACAGTGAAAAGATCAGTGGTTGTCAGGGGAGGGAGGGATGAGGAGGCAGAGGACAGAGGACTCTTAGGGCAGTGAAACTACTATATGGCATCATACATTTGTCTAAGCTATAGAATGTACAACACCAAGAGTAGACCCTGAGGTAAACTATGGACTTTGGATGATTGTAAACAATCAGACACGTATCGTCTCACAGTTACAGAGGATAGAAGTCCAAGATGGAGGGTTGGTTCCTTCTGATAGCTGTGAGGGAGAATCTGTTCCAGGCATCTTGCCTAGCTTCTGGCGGTTCGTTGGCCATCTTGGCTTATAGAAGCATCAACCCCAATTTCTGCCTTTATCTTCATATGGTGTCCTCCCAATGTGTGTTTCTGTCTCCAAATTTCCCCTTTTTTTATAAGAGCACCAGTCCTATTGGATTAGGGCCCACCTTAATGCCCTTATTTTGACTTCATTACTTTTGAAAATACCTATCTCCAAATAAAGTCTCATTGTGAGGTACTGGAGTGAGGACTCCAGTTTAGGAATTTTTGTAGGACACAATATAGCACAGAACAGTTAGTAAACAATAATTTTAAAAAATCAGTGGGCAGGGCGCCTGGGTGGCTCAGACGGTTAAGCGTCTGCCTTCGGCTCAGGTCATGATCTCAGGGTCCTGGGATCGAGTCCCACATCGGGCTCCCTGCTCCTTGGGAGCCTGCTTCTCCCGCTGCTTCTCTCTCTCTGTCTCTCATGAATAAATAAATAAAATCTTTAAAAAAAAAATCAGTGGGCAGAATTCTGACTTCCACCTGATGTAGAGAGCTGGAAGAAGTGCAGCTCTCATTCTTGCTATAAAAAGGAGCTGCTCTAACATCAGATTTTTTTACTTTGTTTGAGCCCATTGGAAGCTGAGATCATAGAGTAACCCACTAGCATGAAATCTGAGAGCCAGTGCCTGGGATTGGACATGAGAAAGAAGAATTCAGTTAGGATACTTGACAAATTAGTGAAGACTGAGTATAACCTGACACGATGATATGAATCCCCTGGAATCTACCAAAAAAAAAAAAAAAAAAAAGGAAAAGTACACACCCTCTTGGAGACATTTTCTTCCATTAACCTCACTGGGTGCTCATCAGAACAAGCCTTAGAAAGTGGGCTGTGGACAAATATGGAACAGTGTAACATATGCATAATTGGAGTCCCAGAAAGAGAAGAAAGAGAAAATGGGGCAGAAATAATATTTGAAGAAATAATCACTGAGATTTTTCTACATTAGTGACAGACACCAAACCACCAATCCCACAAGCTCAGTGCACTCTGTATTAACCATGTTTTATCATTTCTGTAACTTGATGCATTAATATCTTCAAGATGGATGTCAATTACCTTAGATAAACCACTAGAGACAGAAGATAACCTTCTAACATCCCCATATTCCTAGCCCAGCATGAGGTCACAAGAGCACTACTTTTATTTTATTTTTATTTTTTTAAATTTTGTATTGTTATGTTAATCACCATACATTACATCATTAGTTTTTGATGTAGTGTTCCATGATTCATTGTTTGTGCATAACACCCAGCGCTCCATGCAGAACGTGCCCTCCTCAATACCCATCACCAGGCTAACCCATCCTCCCACCCCCCTCCCCTCTAGAACCCTCAGTTTGTTTTTCAGAGTCCATCGTCTCTCATGGTTCGTCTCCCCTCTGATTTCCCCCTTCATTCTTCCCCTCCTGCTATCTTCTTCTTCTTCTTCTTTTTTCTTAACATATATTGCATTATTTGTTTCAGAGGTACAGATCTGTGATTCAACAGTCTTGCACAATTCACAGCGAAGAGCGCTACTTTTAAATATAGCTAGCCAATCCTGGAAACTCCTCCCTCCCTCCTTGCCTCCTTCTGGAAGGAACCACAATAAGGCACTAGCCCACATTTCCTCCCTCTCCCTCTGTCTTGTGACTGACCCCAGAGCTTCCCCTGAGCAGCCCTGTGTGGAGTGCTGCGTTCTTCCCAAAAAACTAGAGTACAATAATTTTATAATTTCACGGTCATTCTCTCCTTCTGATTTGTGTTTGGCCTTACCATACTTTTGTTAAAATAAAAAACAAAGAGACCAACCTGGAAAATTTTCCTGAGCCAACAAAACCAGTTTAGGGACACAAGCAAAGCTTAATTTAGCCTATTTTTCAAGACTAACTTGGCCCCGGGTCATTTCTTGCTAATGCCTCTGGAAATCATAAGCAAAACCAACCACTGGCCAATTCCCTATCACTTAAGAAAATTCTATTATAACCAATCACTGTAAAGAATAAACAGTCACTGCTTTCTCACTATCTAAGCTGCTTTATAACCACATATCCCTGAGCCACATTCCATATTTTAGTTTGAGGGCTCCCAGTTTGCAAAATGTCTTGGTGTGTATACAATAAACTTCTACTAAGTACTACTTTGGTTATTGGTTTTATTTCTTTTATTTCTGAACTTTTGACAACTTTCTTAATATATTATGACTAAAGCAAATTCCAAGAAGGATAGAACTACCCCCCCCACCAAAATCACATATACTCATCCATATTCAAACTGCTAAAAACGAAAACGAAGAAAATCTTTGAAGGCAGGCAGAGAGGGAAAAATGACACATTAACAAGAGATGAATGACGATCAGAAGTACAGCAACTTCTCATCAGAATATGTACCAGCAAGAAGATGATATTATCATCTTTACAGTGCTGAAAAACAAAGCTGTCAATCCAGAATTTTTACTTCATGAAAATGTCCCTCAAAAGTGAAGGAGAGGGGCGCCTGGGTGGCTCAGTCGTTAAGCATCTGCCTTGGGCTCAGGTCATGGTCCCAGGGTCCTGGGATCGAGTCCCGCATCGGGCTCCCTGCTCTGTGGGAAGCCTGCTTCTCCCTCCCCCACTCCCCCTGCTTGTGTTCCCTCTGTCGCTGTGTCTCTCTCTGTCAAATAAATAAATAAAATCTTTAAAAAAAAAAAAAAGAAAACTCGTGGTTTCCACTGAGGACAAAAGCACAAGTCTTGCTAATACTGCTGAGCTTTGCTACCTCCATTCATTAGGGGAAGAATGGCTAAATTTAATAAATAAAATAAATATTTAAAAAATAAATAATTTATTTTTCCCGTCCAGGTTCACAGACCCCCTGAATTCTCACCAGGGACCCTCATGTTTTGGATAATAGTTTTCACCTGGGTGGTTTCTGATATTTGAAAATTCACGGGGAAGGGGGCGCCTGGGTGGCTCAGTCGTTAAGCGTCTGCCTTTGGCTCAGGTCATGATCCCGGGGTCCTGGGATCGAGCCCCACATCGGGCTCCCTGCTCCTCGGGAAGCCTGCTCCTCCCTCTCCCACTCCCCCTGATGATGTTCCCTCTCTCGCTGTGTCTCTGTCAAATAAATAAATAAAATCTTTTAAAAAAAAGTGAAGGAGAAATAATTTTTACAACAAGCAATAATTGAGAGAATTCATTGCCAGTAGACCTACTCTACATGTGAAAGTGATTCAGGCAAAACAAAAACAGGGACATCTGGGCAGCTCAGTCAGTTAACTAAGTGTCTGCCTTTGGCTCAGGCCATGATCTCAGGGTCCTGGGATCGAGCTCTGCGCCTGCTTATCCCTCTGCCCCTCCCCCTGCTTGTACTCACGTGTGCGCGTGTGATAGGTTGGAAATTTAGATCTACACAAAGAAATGATAAGCATTAGAAATAGAATAAATGAAGGCAAAGTAAAATATTTTTCTTATTTTTATCACTCTAAAAGCTACCTGCTTAAAGCAAAAATAATAACGTATTATGTATTTGTAGCGTATTTTAAAGTGAGGTGTTTGACACAATGACAAAGGGATGGAAGGGAGGAATCAGAAATAAACACTTATGAGGTCCTTACACTACAAGTGAAATATTAAAAAAAGGAGGAATAAATAAGTCAAAAGAGGAGGTGAAGAGAAATAATAAAACTAAATCCATAAAGGCAAGAGAAGAGGAAAAAAAGAAGAGAAAACAAATAAAAAAAACCACCTACCAATAACATAGATTTTAATCCAATCATACCAATAAACACCATTAATATGAATGGTCTAAAGGTTACCAGATAAAAGACAGATTGTCAGGTTGGATAAAAGAAAGAGACCCAACTGTATGGGGTCTACAAGAAACCTACTTTAAATACAAAGACGTAGTTATAAAGGGGGAGAAGGGTAGTTTTGCTTACCAGCGTACAGCTGGCAATGTCTGGAGGCATTTTCGTTTTTCAGAACTAGGAGGAGCTATTGACATGTGGTGGGTAGAGAGCCCAGGGATGCTGCTAAACATCCTGTGATGGACAGAACAATCCCCCACAACAAAGAATTATTTATCCCCAAATGTCCTTAGTGCTGAGGTTGAAAAACTTTGGGATAAAAATTTAAAACTTGGAAAGATATCATGAGAAACAGTAACCCCCCCAAAAAAGCTGAGGTCATCATGTTTATTTCAAGTTGGATTTCAGAATAACAATGTTATCAGGGATAAAGTGGGATATTACAAATGAAAAGGAGGTGAATTCCCCAAGAAGACATAACAATCCTAAGTGTGTATGAACCTTCATACCCAAACTTCAAATTACATGCAGCAAAACAAATGGATCGGCAAAGAAAAATTGATGAATCCACGCCTGTGGTTGGGACATCAACATTCCTCTTACTAACTGAAAGAACAAGTAGGCAGAAACTTAGTAAAAATATAGATGACTTGAACAGAACCATCAGTCAAATTGGCCTAGTTGACATTGACAGAGCATTCCAACCCAACAGTAGTAGAATTCAGGTTCTTCTCAAGTGCACATGGAACATTGATCAAAATACATCATGGTGTAGGAAATAAACTTTAAAAAATTGAAAAAAAAGTTGAATTTATAGAAATGTATGTTCTCAAACTATAATGGAATTAAACTAAAAATCAGTAAGAGAAAGATGAAAGGAAAATATACAAACATTTGGAAATCTAACAACATACTTGTAACATAGGGGTCAAAGACAAGGTCTTATGGGAAATTAAAAGAATATTTTGAACTGAATGGAAATGAAAATCCAATATGTTCAAATCTGAGCAATGCAGCTAAAGCAATGCCTAGGGGGAAATATTTAGCACTAAATGATTTTATTAGAAAAGAAGTAAGTTCTAAAATCAGTAACCTGATTTCTACCTTAAGAAATTAGAGGAACAGGGCGCCTGGGTGGCTCAGTCTGCTAAGCATCTGCCTTTGGCTCAGGTCGTGATCCCAGGGTCCTTGCTCAACGGGGAGCCTGCTTCTTGCTCTCTCGTTCACAATCTCTCTCTCAAATAAATAGATAGAATCTTAAAAAAAAAAAAAGAAAGAGATTTGAGGAACAGATGAAAACTAAAGCAAGCAGAGAGAGGAAATAAAGATCAGAACAGTAGCTAATGAAATTGAAAACAAAAAAGCAATAGAGAATAAGCAATGAAATCAAAAGCAGATTCTTTGAAAAGATCAATAAAACTGATGACCCTCTAGCCAGTTTGACCAAGAAAATACGAGAGAAGACACAAATTACCAACACCAGTGATGAAACAGGAGACATGACTATTGATCCCTCAGACATGAAGAGGATTATAAGGGAATACTATGAAAACTCCATGTTTTCTGACAACTTAGATGAGACAGGCCAATTTATTGAAAGGCACAAACTATCAAAACTCACTCAAGAAGAAATAGATGTTATTTTTTAAAATGGATTTATAGTTTAAAACCTGCAAAAATAAAACACTCTAGGCCAAACAGGCTGAATTCTACCAAACAAAGTAATGCCAATTCAAAATAGTGTCTTCCAGAAAGTAGAAAAAGAGGATCACTTCCCAATTCATTTGGTGAAGACAGTACCACCCTAACGGCATAATCAGACAAAAGATATTACCAGAAAACTACAGACCAATAACCCTCATGAACACAGGTACAAAAATCAATAAAATATTAGAAATTGAATCCAGTAATACATAAAAAGAATACCACATCATGACAAAGTAAAGCTCAGTGCAAGAAGGTAAGGCTGATTCAATATTTGAAAATCAATGTAGTTAATTACAGTAACAAGTAAAAGCAACCCTATAATCATCTCAATAGAAACAGAAAATGCATTTGACAAAGTTCCTCATCTGTTAATCATAGAAATTGTCAACAAAATAGAGGTGAGGGGGGACTTCCTTAACCAAACAGAAGACATCTACACAAACCTACAGCTAACATTCTACTTAATGATGAGAGACTGAATCCATCCTCCCCTAGAATAGGGAACAGGGGAAGGGTATCCTCCCCAACCACTGCTATTCAATATTATACTAAAAGCTATAGCCAGTTCAATAAAGGAAAAGAAAACACATACAAGTTGGAATGGAAGAAATAAAACTGTCTTTGTTCTCAGAAAACATTATTACGCCAAAAATCTGCCCAAATCTACAAAATAAAACCAAAACAAAACCCTAGAACTAATGATCTTAAGAAGATTGCAGGAGACAAGTTCAATGTACCTAAGCCTATTTTATTCCTTTATACTAGAAATTGGAAAACCGTAAAGGACCACTTGGTACACATTTTAGTTTTGTAGACCTCATGGTCTCTGTTGCAACCAAACTCCACAAACCATATGTAAATGATAAGGGAGCTTGACTGTGTTCCAATAATACCTTATTTATGGACACTGAAATTTGAATTTCATATGATCTTGTGCCCCAAACTATTCTTTTGTTGTTTTTTTTTAAACTGTCTACTAATGTAAAATACCCTTCTAAGCTTAACAAAAACAGGTGGGGGATCAGATTTGGCCCAAGGTTTGCAGACCATGTTATACACCAATTTTAATTTGAAATAATAAAAACATGATTTAAAATAGTAACAACAAAATTCAGTACTCAGGTATAAATTTAAATAAAATATGTGCAGGATTGGTCTGCTGAAAACTGTAAAATTCTGATAAACACAAGTAGATAACGCTTCAGTAAACAGGTACACTGTTTTCAGTGCTCGGAAGACTGAATATCCTTAGGTCAGTTTTCCCTCCTTTGATCCAGATTCAATGCGATGCTAACCAAAATCCCCGCAGGCTTCTTTTTTTTTTTTTTTCCTTTGTAGATATTGACAAGCTGAGTACGAATTGTAAACAGCACTCCGAGAACCCTAGATCTAGAAAAGTGAGGACTGATTGGCTGATGAACAAATTTTCCTTTTCCTCAACCTACGTCGTGTTTCGTTTGCGCACCACACCCACAGACGGCCGTGGGACAGAGCAGCGTGTCCCTCTGAGAGCAGACCCTGGAAGCAGCGAACCCTGTCGCTTTGAGGTTTGGGGGTCTGGGCGTCTGCTGCACTTCTCATCTCAGCCTCGAGAACCGTTCGGAAGGCACGGGTTTCACACCTTCCCCGGCTCCCCAGCGGGAGGGATTCGGGGACCAGGCGCGCGTCTGTGCGCGCGGAGCGCGAAGGGGCTGCAATCCCCGGGGAGCAGGCGCTGCGGACTTTCCGCCGCGCGGTTCCCCAGGTCGCCCAGGGAGCGGCCTCTGACTTGCGAAGAGGTTGGCTGGCTGGGTTCGGTTAGGCTGCAGTCCTGGTGGGGAGGCGGTCGGCTCGGATCCCGCGCCGATCCAGGGCATCAGCGGGGCCGGAGCAGCAGGGGAGGGGCTCGCGCCCCAGAAGGCCTCCGAGCCGGGCCCCCTGAGCGCCCCTTCGGAGGTCCCTCGGTCCCCTCCCCACCCTGACGGTGCCTGTCCCATCTCAGAGACGAGGCCACTGAGTCTCCGAGCCTCGCCGTCGTGGACCAGTCTGTTTCTCTGGCTCGTGCTTTGTAATTTTCAGGAACCGCTTGCAGCTTTCATCGTGAAGTTTCTCGCGTAGCTTATTGAAATCACTCCCGCGGATTCACTTTCGTTGCTCCGTGAGTAGGATGCCCTCCCCCGTCCTCCACCGCAATTTCTTTCTTTTTTTTTTTTTTTTTAAGATTTATTTATTTGAAAGCGAGACAATGAGAGGGGGGAGGGCCTGAGGGAGGAGCAGACTCCCCGCTGAGCAGGGAGCTGGGCGCCCACCGATCCTGAGGCTCCGTCCCCAGACTCCAGGATCATGACCCGAGCCGAAGGCAGACACTTAACGACTGAGCCACCCAAGCGCCCTGTATTAGTCATTCTCTTAAGGTACCTTAGATTTTATTTGGTTATCTGATTTCATTTATTAGGATAATTTTCCCTGTCTATCAGGTGAGATTTCCTTTGCATAATGAGCTAGATCGTTATACATCTTTTGTTCTTTTCTTTAAAAAAATCTGTATGAAATGGAAATCATCTCTAAAATGTAAAACCATCTAGATCCAAAGCCTCTGAGGTATTCTTTGTTCCATTTTATTTTTTGTTTTAATTTTGCTTCTTTCTAAATGAATTTTCTTCCATATTGTCAGTTTCTTTCTTTTTTTTTTTTTTAAGATTTTATTTATCCACTTGAGAGACAGAGCGCCAGGAGGGGGTGGGGCAGAGGGAGAAGCAGACTCCCCACCCAGCAGCGAGCCCCACGCGGGGCTTGATCTCAGGACCCCCGAGATCAGGACCCCAGCGGAAGGCAGGCTGGCGCTTAACCAACTGAGCCAGCCAGGCGCCCCCCATGTCGTCAGTTTCATTGTAATTCTCAATTTTATGAGCGATCAAGGAGCCAGAGTATTTTTTTTTTCTTGTTTACAATTTCTTTGACTAATGTTATCCATTCTTATGTAACATCTTTATTTCTTCTTTCCCCCCTACTCCTCTTCCTTCTTCATAAGAGAAACCTGAATATTTTCTCTTTATTTGCTCTCTACTCTTAGAGGAAGACTGAGGTGCCCAGAGGGAATTCGGGATGTCAAACAGATAGAGGGCCTAGCCATCAAAGAAGAGATTTTTTTCCTCTCTTGCTGGGCTGCTCTTCTTCTACCTCATTCAAGAGGACTGTCTGAATTTCAGGTGTTTGTTTTTTAAGTGTTCCCTCCCGCCTCTCCCTCCCTCCCCCAAGTCTCTACACCCAACATGGGGCTCGAACTCACGACCTTAGAGATCTTGAGTCACATCCTCTTCCGACTGAGCCAACCCTGCGTCTGTCCCAGCCAGGCACCTGGGACTGAATTTCTATTTCTATTCCCATGTTCTGGATTCCACACCACCTCTTCTTGAATCTGTTCATTTATTCAACAATTATCTTAAAATTTACTTTTATTGTGATTGAAGTAATAGCTTTGTTTTACAGGCTTTAAAAATGGCATTTAGAAGCAGTTTTTGCTACTTTTATAAGGCTACTCTCAGGCTTACAACAAAAAATAATCACCCCCTTCTAGTCCCATCCC
This sequence comes from Mirounga leonina, assembly GCF_011800145.1. NCBI lineage: Eukaryota > Metazoa > Chordata > Mammalia > Carnivora > Phocidae > Mirounga > Mirounga leonina. The sequence continues at coordinate 1,706,574 of NW_023270624.1, forward strand.
CAGTAATACAAAATACAGACTTTCTGGGCACCTGGGTGGCTCAGTCGGTTAAGTGTCTGCCTTTGGCTCGGGTCATGGTCCCAGCGTCCTGGGATCGAGCCCCGCATCGGGCTCCCTGCTCAGTGGGGAGCCTGCCTCTCCCTCTCCCATTCCCCCTGCTTGTGTTCCCTCTCTCACTGTGTCTCCGTCAAATAAATAAATAAATCTTAAAAAAAACCCCCAAAACCAGACTTTCTGTAATTGTAGATGAAGATTTAACTCTTTTCTACTCATGCCCCTGTTATCCTCTTCCCAGTATAGTTACATGACAATTTTGGTTAAGTTGGTAGTTAGTGTTCCTAATTCTGTAACGCTGCAAACCCCATTTAGCACAACAAGAAATCGAGAAATCGTGTATTATTATCACATTTCATTTCCTGTAACATTTAATTTTTCTGGAGCATTTATCTGCCTTTTGTTTTCCTATTCCCTTGCTTTTCTAATTGTTCTCCCAACTGCTCTGAAAGAACATGAAATGCCTAACAAAGATTACTTTCTGTACTTTCAAACCAATCAGAGAATCAGATCCAATCTTGTTTGTATTTCCGGAGCCTGCTATCCTGGGCTGTGATTTGTACCTCCTTCAAGGCTTCCAGATCTTCTCTTCCTTTCTGGGGTTTTGAATTTCCCACGTGGCTGTGAAAACATCTCTCTTCATTCCTGTCTGCCAGTTACTGGGCCCTTTCATTCCAGGGACTCTCTATTCTTAAATTCTGAAACATTTGCATAAAATTGTATCTCTTTTGGTTTTCTTTCTTCCCTATTTCTGGAATTTCTCTCAGTGGCATTGGATCTCCTGGATCTGTCCTCTAGGTTTCTCGGCTTTTCACTCCTATTTCCTGTTTCTTTGTCTTTTTGTTATACTTGCTGATAAAATTATTTTCTTTACCAAATCTTTCACTGATCCCCCCCACCTATTATCCTATTTTTAATATCTACTATTTGATTCTTCAATGTCCAAGAGCTTTTATGCCTGGAGTTGAACACCCATAACTTTATTCATTTTGTGAATTTACTAAGTATTCTCCTAAGTAATTATCATCATTCTTCTAAATATTCACATACTTCTTCAATAACAAATCAAAATGTATGAATTTAAAATAAAATTTCCTCTTTTTGAATGAATTGCAAGCTTATCTGACAAATTAATTTTAAAAGTTCAATTCCGGGGCGCCTGGGTGGCTCAGTCCTTAAGCATCTGCCTTCGGTTTAGGTCATGATCCCAGGGTCCTGGGATCGAGCCCCGCATCGGGCTCCCTGCTCAGCGGGAAGCTTGCGTCTCCCTCTCCCACTCCCGCTGCTTGTGTTCCCTCCCTCGCTGTGTCTCTCTCTGTCAAATAAATAAAATCATTAAAAAAAAAAAGTTCAATTCCATTACCAGCCTAATAGATCTTAATCTCTTGAGTGTTTTAAACTCTAAAAAGCAGACAACAGTAAGTACATAAATGATTTTTTGCTTTTGACCAAAATCAACTAAAAAGAGCTAGTTCTATGAATTCTTTTTCCTCAATGTTATTTTTTTAATTATAATTTCTGTACCTTCCTAAGTTTTCCATAGAGCATGGTAATTTTACGAGGCCCTATATTTCCATGCTCTCTAGGGATGCAGTAACTTGCAATACCGTCAGGAAAAATAATGTATTCCAGGAACATTCATGCACGTCGTCATCACTAAGTGATACTGGGTCGGGCCTGTCCATTTGCCGACTTCTCCTTAAAGGAATTCGGTTTCAAGATTCAGCTTCAAGATCACTGGCATATCAGTAAGACTTTGTTTCCAGCTTTATTGAGACGTAATTGAAATATAACGTGTGTGAGTTTAAGGTGTGTTACATGTTGATTTGCTACACATACATTGTGCAGTGATTACCATCAGCCTTAGCTAACACCTCCACTATCTCACGTAATTCCCATTTCTTTTTTGTGGTCAAAACAGTTAAGATGTACTCTCATAGAGACTTTTTTTTTTTAAGATTTTATTTATTTGAGAGAGAGAGAGCGAGAGAGAGCATGAGCAGGAGAGAGAGGGAAAAGCAGGCGCGGGGCTCGATCCCAGGACCCCGGGATCACGACCTGAGCCAAAGGCAGATGCTTAACTGACTGAGCCACCCAGGTGTCCCTCTTAGCGACTTTCAAGTATATAATACGGTATTGGTAACTATAATCCATATGCTGTACATCAGACCCACAGAAGGCATTCATTTTATAACCAGAAATTTGTACACTTCGATCAACCTCTCCCCATTTCCCCCCACCCCACAGCCCCTGGTCACCACAATTCTACTCTGAGTTCAGGTTGCTTTTTTTTTGGATTCCACATATACGTGACATCAGACAGTATTTGTCTTTTGACTTTTCTGATGGGCTCTGTCTGACTTTTTTCACTTAGCCTAATGCCCTCAAATTCCATCCATACTGTACAAATGACAGGATTTCCTTCTTTCTCGTAGCTGAATAATATCCCGTTGTACACATATATATACAGTATCTTCTTCATTCTTCCACTGAAGGACACTTAGGTTGGTTCCATGTTGTGGCTTTTGTGAGTAATGCTGCAGTGAACACGGGAGTGGAGATAATCTCATTGAGATCCTGATTTCATCTCCTTAACATATATGCAAAAGTGGGACTATTGGATCATATGGTATTTCTATTTTTAATTTTTTGAAGAACCTCCATACTGTTTTCCACAATGGCTGCACCAATTTACATTCCCCCCAACTGTGCACAAGGGTTCCCTTTCTCCACATCTTCGCCAACACTTGTTATTCTTGTCTTCTTGATAATAGCAATTCTAACAGTTGAGATGTGATTATCTCACCGTGGTTTGGATTTGCATTTCCCTGCTGACTGGTGGTGTTGAGCATCTTTTCATGTATCTGTTGGCCATTTATGGATCTTCTTTGGAAAAAAACATCTATTCAGTTCCTCTGCTCATTTTTAATGGGATTTTGTTTTACTATTGAGTTCTTTATATATTTTTATCAGTTCTTCATATATTTTAGGTATTAGCCCCTTATCATATATATGATTTACAAATATTTTCTCCCATTCGGTAGGTTACCTTTTCATTTTGTGGATTGTTTCTTTTGCTGTGCAGGAGTTTTTTACTTTGATGTAGTCCCCTTATTTTTTCCTTTCACTGCTTATGCTTTGGTGTCATATCCAGGGAATTGCTGCCAAGACCAATATCAAGGAGCTTCTTTTGAATGCTTTCTTCTCTCTTTTTAAAAAAAAATTTTATTTAAAATTCACTTTAACATATATTGTATTATTAGTTTCAGGGGTAGAGTTTAGTGATACATCAGTTGCGTATAACACCCAGTGCTCATTACATCATGTGCCCTCCTTAATACGCATCACCCAGTTACCCCCCCCACCTCCCCTCCAGCAACAAACCCTGTTTGTTTCCTAGAGTTAAGAGTTTCTTATGGTTTGTCTCCCTCTCTGATTTCATCTTATTTTTCCTTCCCTCCCGCCGTGTTCATCTGTTTTTTTTCTTAAATTCCACATATGAGTGAAATCATATATTTGTCTTTCTCTGACTGACTTATTTTGTGAATGCTTTCTTCTAAGATTTTTATAATATCAAGTCTTAAGTTTAAATCCTTGATCCAAAAAAATAAATAAATAAAATAAATCCTCGATCCACTTCAGTTTAATTTTTGTGAGGGGTGTAAGGTAAGCGTCCAATTTCATTTTTCTGCATATGGTATTCAGTTCTTCAGCACCATCTGTTGAAGAGACTGCCTTTCCCCATGGAGGATTCTTGGTTTTCTTGTCAAATATTAGTTTACCGTAACTGTGAGGATTTATTTCTGGGCTCTCTATCCTGTTCTCTTGGGCTGTGTATCTATTTTTATGCCAATATCCTACTGTTTTAATGACTATAACTTCGTAGCATAGTTTGAAATCAGGAAGTGTGATGCCTCCGAATTTGTTTTTCTTTTTTATGATTGCTTCGTTATTCAGGGTCTTTTGTGGTTCCATACAAATTTTAGGATTGTTTCTTGTATTTCTGTGACAAATGCCACTGGAATGATGATAGTGATTGCATTAAATCTATAGATGGCCTTGGGTAGTATGGACATTTTATTAATTCTTCTGATCCATGCACACAGAATTGATTTTCATTTGTTTCTTCCCCAATTTTTTTCATGAAAGTTTTGTAGTTTTTTTGCACAGTTCTTTCATTTCTTTGGTTAAATTTATTCCTAAGTATTTTATTGCTTTTGATGCTATCATGAATGGGATTGTTTTTTTCTTTTTCAGATGTTTCACAGTTCGTATAAATACCACTGTTTCCTGTATGTTGATTTTGTATCCTGCAACCTTATTTAATCCACTGGTTAGTTTTAACTAGTTAGTTTTGGTTGAGTCTTTAGGATTTCCTGTATATAAGATTATATCATCTGCAAACAAGGACAGTTTTATTTATTTATTTATTTTTTGCATTTTTTAATTAACATATAATGTATTATTTGTTTCAGGGGTACAGGTCTGTGATACAAGGACAGTTTTACTTCTTCCTCTCTGATTTGGATGCATCTTATTTGTCTTGCCTAATTACTTTAGTTTGGACTTCTCATACTGTTTGAATAAGAGAGGTGAGAGAGAGCACTCTTGTCTTGTTCCCGATCTTAAGAGTAAAAGCTTTCCCTTTTTGTGACTGTTGAGAGTGTTAGCTGTGGATTCATTGTAACAGCCTTGATTATTTTGAGATATGTTCCTTATGTACCCAATTGGTTGAGGGTTTTTTTCGTGAAGGAATGTTGTATTTTGTCAAATGCCTTTTCAGCATCTATTGAGATGATCATATGATTTTTATCTTGCATTCTATTAATGTGGTGTATTACACTTATTGATTTATATATATTGAACCATCCTCATGTATCCCAGAAATAAATTCCCCTTGGTCCTGAGGTATAATCCTTTTAATGTGTATTTGAATTTAGTTTAATATTTTGTTGAGAATTTTTGCATCTATGTTCATCATGGGTATTGGTCTATAGTTTTCTTGTAGTATCCTTATCTGGCTTAGGTATCAGAGTAATGCTGGCCTCCCAATAGAATTGGGAAGACTTGAGAAGAATTGGCATTGATTCTTCTTTAAATGTTTGCTACAATTAGCCAAGAAACCTGTCTGGTCCTGTGGTTTTATTTTTTTGTGGGGGGTGGTTTGTTTACTGATCCGATCTTTCTTGGTATTGTCTGTTCAGATTTCCTATTTCTTCATGATTCAGTCTTGGTAGGTTATATGTTTCTAGAAATTTATCCATTTCTTTTAGGTTATCCAATTTTTTGGTACGTACTTGTTCATAGTAATCTTTTATTATCCTATTTATTTCTGTAGTATCAGTTTTAATGTGTCTTTAATTCCTGATTTTATTTTTGAACAAGGTTAAATAGGAGAGATGAGAGTGGACATCTTTCTCTTCTTCCCAGTCTTAGGAGGAATATCTAGTTTCTCATCACTAAATGTGTTGTTTGCTATAGGTTTATGTAGATTTTTTTTTATCATGTTAAAGAGGTTCCCTTCTATTCTTAGCTTGTTGATTTTAATTATGAATAAGTGTTGGATTTTTTAAATGATTTTATGCATTTATATACATGCTTTGTAGGATTTTTCTTCTTTAGCCTGTCGATGTGATGAATTACCTCAGTTGATTTTCAAATGTTGTACCAGCCTTGCATGCCTGCTGGAATAAACCCCACTTGTTCATAGTCTATAATTTTTAATACATTTTTGATTCATTTGCTAACATTTTGTTGAGGATTTTTGCATGTTCATGTTTTTGCTATGTTCATGAAGATAGTGGTCTTTAGTTTACTTGTAAAGTCTCATCTGGTTTTTGTATTAGGGTAATTCTGGCCTTGTAGAATGTGTTAGCAAGAGTTCTCTCTGCTTCTATTTCCTGGAAGATATTGTAGAGAATTGGTATTATTTCATTCTTAATTGTGTGGTAGAATTTACTGGTGAAAACATCTGTGCTTAGTGCTCTCTTTTTAGAAGCTTATTAATTATTGTTTTAGTTTTTTTAATAGATATAGCCCCATTCAGATTATGGATTTCTCATTGTGTAAGTATTGTGTCTTTCAGGGAATTTTATTGAATCTATTAAATTTGGGGGCATAGAATTGTTTGTAATATCTTTTTTTTTAAGATTTTATTTATTTAACAGAGAGAGACATAGCGAGAGCAGGAACACAAACAGGGGGAGTGGGAGAGGGAGAAGCAGGCCTCCCGCAGAGCGGGAAGCCCGATGTGGGACTCGATCCCAGGACCCTGGGATCATGACCTGAGCCGAAGGCAGACACTTAACGACTGAGCCACCCAGGCGCCCTGTAATATTTCTTTTTAATGTCTGTGGGATCAATAGTGGTGATCCCTCTTTCATTTCTGGTATCTGTGTATTTGTAACTTGTGATTTCTTTTTTTTTTTTTCTTGGTTAGCCCTGATAGAGTTATATCAAAAAGCCAACATTTGGTGATGATTGATTTTTCTCTAGTGATTTTCTGTTTTCAAATTTGCTTATTTCTGTTCTAATTTTTATTTTTTTTCTTCTGTTGCTTTGAGTTTATAGTGCTCATTTTTCTCTGGTTTCCTAAGATGGAAGATTAGATTATTGATTTTGGAAACTTCTAATTTTCTAATGTATGTATTAATTGCTATAAATTTCCTTATAAGCCTTGCTTTTACTGCATCCTACATATTTTAATATGTTGTATTTTCATTTTCATTTAGTTAAAGATATTTTTAAACCTCTCTTTTTGTTTCCTCTTTTTTTTTTTAAAGATTTTATTTATTTATTTGACAGAGACAGAGACAGCGAGAGCAGGAACACAAGCAGGGGGAGTGGGAGAGGGAGAAGCAGGCCTCCCGCCGAGCAGGGAGCCCAATGTGGGACTTGATCCCAGGACCCTGGGATCATGACCTGAGCCGAAGGCAGTCGCTCAACCAACTGAGCCACCCAGGCGCCCTTGTTTCCTCTTTGACCCAAATATTATTTAGAAGTGTGTTGTTTAATCTCTAAAATTTTTTGGTATTTTCCAGCTATCTTTAGTTATTGAGTTCCAGTTTAATTCCATTGTGATCTAAGAGCACACTTTGTATGATTTTCATTAAAAGATAATTGTTGGTTCACCTGGGTGGCTCAGTGTGTTGGTTGTCTGACTCTTGATTTCGGCTCAGGTCATGATCTCAGGGTCGTGAAATCGAGCCCCACATCAGGCTCTGTGCTGGGCATGGAGCCTACTTAAGATTCTCTCTCTTCCTCTCCCCACTACCCCCACCCCACTAATGCACACACTCTAAAAAAAAAAAAAAAAAAGGTGTTTTTATGGCCCAGAATGTGGACTATCTTGGTGAATGTTCCATGTGAGCTTGAGAAGAATGTGTATTCTATTGTGGTTGGATAAAATATTCTACAGATATCTATTAGATCCAATTGATTGATGGTGTTATTTAGTTAAGCCCTACCCTTACTGATTTTCTGCCAACTGGATGGGTCACTTACTGATAAAGACATATTTTAAAGTCTCCAACATAATAGTGAATTTGTCTATTTCTTTTAGCAGTTCTTTTTTTTGTTTTTTAAAAGATTTATTTATTTATTTGACAGAGAGAGAGAGATAGCGAGATCAGGAACACAAGCAGGGGGAGTGGGAGAGGGAGAAGCAGGCTTCCCGCAGAGCAGGGAGCCCAATGTGGGACTCGATCCCAGGACCCTGAGATCAAGACCTAAGCTGAAGGCAGACGCTTAATGACTGAGCCACCCAGGCGCTCCTCTTTTTGCAGTTCTATCAGTTTTTGTCTCACATATTTTGATGCCCTGTTAAGTGCATACATATTAAGGATTATTATCTGTCTTCTTGGAGAATTGATTCCTTTATCATGATGTAATGTCTTTGTCTCTTGTAACTTTTGTTTTGAAATTAGCTTTGTTTGAAATTAATATAGCTTCTCCATCTTTCTTTTGATTAGAGTTAGCATGGTGTATCATTCTCCATCCCTTTACTGTTAATCTATATGTGTCTTTGTATTTAAAGTGGGTTTCTTGTAGACAATATATAGTGAGTTTTTTCTTATTTTAATCTACTCTGATGGTCTCTGTCTTTTAATTGGTGTATTTAGGCCACTCACAGTTAAAGTGATTGATTTAGTTGGATTAATATTTACCATGGTTATAAGTGGTTTTCATCAATTATATCTGTTCTTTAAAAACAAACAAACAAACAACCTTCCCCTCTCTGCTTTCTCTGGTTTTAATTGAGCATTTTATATGATTCCATTTTTTCTCTTTCTTAACATATTATACTTCTTTAAAATTTTTAATGGTTGACCTAAAGTTTGCAATATACATTTTCAACTAAACTCCATCTACTTTCCTCTAATATTAGACTGCTTCACAGGTAGTTCAGGTACCTTATAAAAATTTTGCCAATCCCATATCCTGTTCCTTATGACATTTTTGTCATTCCTTTAACTTTTCCATATATTATAATCTCATAATATGTTCTTACTTTCATTACTTTGAACAAACAGTAGTCCACCAGATTTTTTCAGTTAAGTTTTTATTATTGAAATATAGTTGATACACAATGTTATATTAGTTTCAGGTGTACAACATAGTGATTTGACAATTCTATACATTATGCAATACTCACCATTATAAGTGTAGTTACAGTCTGTCACCATACAGTATTATAATATTATTGACTGTATTCTCTATACTGTACTTTTCATCCCTGTGACTTATTTAATAACTGGAAGTTTGTACCTCTTAATCCCCTTTACCTATTTTGTTCATTCTCTGCCCCCTCTTCTCTGGGGGTTTTGTGTTTGTTGTTTGTTTTTTGGATTCCAAATATACGTGAAATCATATGGTGTTTGTCTTTCTGTCTGACTTACTTCACTTAGCATAATACCCTCTGGGTCCACCCATGTTATCATGAATGTCAAGGTCTCATTCCTTTTTATGGCTAAGTAATATTCGATTGTGTGTGTATATATATACATCCTACATCTTCTTGTATCCACTTATCTATCAATGGACATTTAGGTTGGTTCCATATCTTGGCTCTTATAAATAATGCTTCAATGTACATAGGCATATATATTTTTGAACTACTGTTTTTGTTTCTTTGGGGTAAATACCCAGTAATGGAATTACTGGATTATATGCTATTTCTATTTTTAATTTTTGGAGGAATCTTCATACTGTTTTCCACAGTGGTTGCACCAATTTATATTCCCACTAACAGTGCACTAAGGTTCCCTTTTCTCAACATCCTTCCCAGCACTTATTTCTTGTCTTTTTGATACTAGCCATTCTGACAGGTGTGAGGTGATACCTCATTGTGGTTTAGAGTTTCATTTCCCTGATGATTAATGATGCTGAACATCTTTTCATGTGTCAGTTGGCCATCTGTATGTCTTCTTTGGAAAAATGTCCATTCGGGTGCTCTGCTCATTTTTTAATCTGATTATTTGTGGGCTTTTTTGGTGTTATATAAATTCTTTATATATTTTGGATATTAATCTCCTGCTTATATCATTTGCAGATGTCTTCTCCCATTCAGTAAGTTGCCTTGCATCTTATTTACAGTTTCCTTTGCTGTGCAAATGTTTTTTAGTTTGGTATTTCTCAATAGTTTATTTTTCCTTTTGTTTCCCTTGCCTAGGAGTCATATCCAGAAAAATGTTGCTAAGGCTGATGTCAAAGACATTATTTCTCTCTGTGTTTTCTTTTAGAACTTTTATGGTTTCAGGTCTCACATTTAGGTCTTAATCCATTTTGAGTTTGTTTGTATGGTATAAGAAAGTGGTCCAATTTCATTCTTTTGAATGTAGCTGTCCAGTTTCCCCAACACCATTTATTGAAGAGACTGTCTTTTCCATTGTATATTCTTACCTCTTTTGTCATAGATTAATTGACCATATAAGTATGGGTTTATTTCTGGGCTCCCTATTCTGTTCTATTGATCTGTGTGTTTATATTTGTGCCAGGACCATACTGTTTTGATTACTATAGCTTTGTGGTGTAGTTTGAAATCTGAGGTTGTGATACTTCCAGCTGCATTCTTTCTTAAGACTGCTTTGGCTCTTCAGGGTTCTTTGTGGTGCATTTTAGAATTATTTTTTCTAGTTACATGAAAAATATAATTGGAATTTTGATAGGGGTTGCATTGAATCCTTAGATTGTTTGGGGGTAGTGTGGACATTTTAACAATACCAATTCTTTCATGTGCATGGTATACCTTTGCATTTGTGCTGACTTCACTTTTTTCATTGATGTCTTATAGTTTCAGAATATATGTCTTTTACCTCCTTGGTTTAATTTACTCCTAGGTATTTTATTCTTTTTGGTGCAGTCATAAATGGAATTTTTTCTTTATTTCTCTTTCTGTTTTGTTATTAGTGTATGGAAATGCAACTGATTTCTATATATTAATTTTTTATATATTAATTTTGTATCTTCAATATGACTGAATTCATTTATTGCTTCTAATAGCTCTTTGGTGGGGTCTTTATGGTTTTCTATATATAATATCAGCTGCAAATAGTGATAGTTTGACTTCTTCTTTACCAATTTGCATGCCTTTTATTTCTAAAAAGAAATGAATTGCTGTGGCTAGAACTTCCAGTTCTATACTGAATAAAAGTGGCATGAGTGGACATCCTTGTTCTTGATTTTAAAGAAAAAGCTTTCAGGTTTTCACCAATGAGTATGATGGTAGCTGTGGGTTTGTCATATATGACCCTTATTATGTTGAGGTATGTTCCCTCTACACTCATTTCGTTGAGCATTTATATCATGAACAGATGTTGAATTTCATCAAATGTGTTTTCTGCATCTATTTGATGATCATGATTTTTATGCTTCCTTTTGTTAATTGGTTATATCACATTGATTGACTTCACATTGATTGCAATCCGTGAAATAATCCTTTCATGTATATTTGAATTCAGTTTGCTAATGTTTTCTTGAGGATATTTTCACCTTTTTCATCAAGGGTATTGGCCTGTAGTTTTACTTTTTTGTAGTGCCTTTGGTTTTGTTATTCGGGTGATGCTGAATTTGGAGTTTATCTTCTATTTTGGAGGGATAGTTTGAGAAGCATAAGTATTACTCTTCTTTAAATGTTTGGTAGAATTCACTCACCTGTGAAGCAATCTGGTCTTTTTTTTATTCCCTATTCAATTTTGTTACTAGTAATTGGTCTGTCCAGATTTTCTATTTCTACCTAATTCAGTTTTGTAAGATTGCATGTTTCTACAAATTTATCCATTTCTTATATCCACTTTGTTGATATAATTTTTAGTAGTAGGCTCTTATAATCTTTCGTATTTATGTGGTATTGGTTGTTATCTCTTTTTCATCTCTGATTTTATTTATTTGTTCCTCTCCCTTTTTGCCTTGAATAGTCTGGCTAAAGATTTATCAATTTGGTCTATTATTTTTTTCCAAAGAACCAGCTCTTGGTATAATAGATATTTTCAATTTTTAAAGTCTCTTTCATTTATTTCTGCTCTGTTCTTTATTATTTCCTATCTTCTAACTTTCCTATCTTCTAACTTTGAGCTTTGTTATTTTTCTAGTTCCTTCACTTGTGGAGTTAGATGACCAATTTGGGATTTTTCTTGTTTCTTCAGGTAGACCTGCATCACTACAAACTTTCTTCCTCGAATTGCTTTTGCTGTGTCTCAAATACTTGGGACCATTGTTTTTCCATTTTTCTCTATCTTTTTCTTAAAATTTCCTCTTTGATTTCTTCATTGGCCCATTTAGAAGCATGTTGGTTAACCTCTACCTGTTTGTGTTTGCTTGGGTTTTTTTCCACTTTTTTCTTGTAATTTCTAGTTTCTTACTGTTGTGTTTGGAAAAGATGCTTAGTATGATTTCAGTCTTCTTAAATTTACTGAGACTTGTTTTGTAGCCTAATATGTGATCTCTCCTGGAGAAAGTTCCACATGCACTTGAAAGGAATGTGTGCTCTTTTGGGATGGAATGTTCTGTATATATCTGTTGAGCTTTAGGTGCTCCTATGTTAGGTGCATAGATATTTGCAATTGTTACATCCTCTTGTTGGATAGATTCTTTTTCATTATGAAATTCCCTTCCTTGTCTCTTGTTACAGTTTTTTGTTTTAAAGTCCTTTTTGTTTATTGCTACCCCAGCTTTGTTTTTCTTTCATTTGCATGGCATATTTCTTTTCATTCCTTCACTTTTAGTGTGTATGTGTCTTTAGGTATGAACTGAGTCTCTTTTTGGCAACATATAGGTGTGTCTTGTTTTTTTATCCATTGAGTTACCTCATGTCTCTTGAGTGGAGCATTATGTGAATGTTATACTTTTTATAATTGTCCAACAGTTTTTGGATAGCTATTCTGTTAAAAAAATTTTTTTCTCTTTGCATTTCAGTTTGAGACATCTCTACTGACTTACCTTTAAGCTCACTGATTATTTTTTCAGCTCTGTTAATCTCTCTTACAGGGTTTTTTATTTCTAGTGTTCCCTTTTAATTCTTTGCGTTTCCATCTCTCTGCTTATACTAGCCATATGTTCTTGCTTGTTACCTACTTTTTCCATCAGAGTCCTTAACATATTAATCATAGTCATTTTAAAGTCCTGGGAATACCAAAATATGTCCTATCTCAGTCTGGTTGTGATGCTTGTTTTGTCTCTTCAGACTATGTATCCATTGCCTGTAGCCTTATTGGTTTGTGTTGAAAGACAGACATGATGTTTCAGGTCATAGCAACTTGAGGGGTCATGGGGGTAATGTTTACTGTTTGCTGTAGCTGTAAGTGCCAGAGGCTTCAGTTTTCTTATTTTTTTTCCTTCCCCTTTTGTCTTGCTGTGACTTTTAGAAGCATTTCTTAGCTCAGAATGGCTAAAATTAACAAGTCAGGAAATGACAGATGTAGGCGAGGATGCAGAGAAAGGGGAACCCTCCTACACTGTCAGTGGGAATGCAAACTGATGCAGCCACTCTGGAAAACAGTATGGAGGTTCCTCAAAAAGTTGAAAATAGAGCTACCCTAAGACCCAGCAATTGCACTACTGGGTATTTATCCCAAAGATACAAATGTAGTGATCCAAAGGGGCACACGCACCCTAATGTTTATAGCAGCAACGTCTACAATAGCCAAACTATGGAAAGAGCCTGGATGTCCATCAACAGATGAATGGATAAAGAAGAGGTGGTATATATATACAATGGAATATTATGCAGCCATCAAAAGGAATGAGGTCTTGCCATTTGCAGTGATGTGGATGGAACTAGAAGGTATTATGCTAAGCAAAATAAGTCAATCAGAGAAAGATAATTATCACATGATCTCACTGATATGAGGAATTTGAGAAACAAGACAGAGGATCATAGGGGAAGGGAGGGAAAAATGAAACAAGATGAAACCAGAGAGGGAGACAAAACGTAAGAGACTCTTAATCTCAGGAAACAAACTGAGGTTTTCTGGAGTGGAGGGGGGTGGGAGGGATGGGGTGGCTGGGTGATGGACATTGGGGAGGGTATATGCTATGGTGAGTGCTATGATTTGTGTAAGACTGATAAATCACAGACCTGTACCCCTGAAACAAATAATACATTATATGTTAATAATAATAATAAAAAAGAAGCACCATTTCTTAGCTTTTTATCCTCCCCTTACATGAAGCAGGAAAGTTAGAGGTGTTTGGAGTTGTCTAATTGCCCTTTTGTCAGACCAAATATGGTTCAGGTAGGGAGGTGGGTGGGAAGATCCTGGAAACAGGTAATGGAGATTGAGGCGTGTATGTGTTGTGATCAGCACCAGGTGTTGTATGGAAGTGTTGAATCATTATACTGTACACCTAAAACTAATATTACACTGTGTGTTCACTAACTGGAATTTAAGTAAAACCTTAAAAAATATATAGTTCTGGTAATTTCTCTTACAGTGTAGGCTCTTGTTATGGAGAAAGCCCTTAGCATATTTCAAAATGGTTACTTTCCCCTCCTTCTGCCCAAAACATGAGAGGATTTTTCGCTCTTCCCTATGAGAACCCGGTGGGGTTTCTGGAGGTAAAAATCCATGAAAGTCTGAGGGCCCCCCAAGGATTGATTCCCAGGAACTTTTAATTCTCATTCTAGTCCACACTCAGCCTCTGATTCATCAGTTTCCCTGTAGGTATGTCCATCGGTACTGGCAGTATTTTCCGTACTGTGCATACAGTACAGGATCAGGCTGAAAAATCCAGTGAGAGCCTTATGGGGGTTTTCCTTGTATGTAACAGTCTTCTTTTGCTGCTTTTAAAATTCTTTATCACTACCTTTTGCCGTTTTAATTACTCTGTGTCTTGATGTGGACCTCCTTGGGTTGAGTTTGGGAAGGGGGTGGTGTGGATCTCTGTGCCTCTGGATCCAGATATCAGTTTCCTTCCCCAGATAAGGAAAGCTTTCAGCTATTATTTCTTCAAATTTTATGCCCCCTTTTCTTTTTTCAGAGATTCCTCTAATGTGAATGTTATTATGCTTGATGGAGTCACTGAGTTCCCTAAGACTATTCTCAATTTGCATAATTTTTTCCCCTCTCATTTGCTCAGCTTGATTACTTTCCATTACTCTGTCTTCCAGGTCATTAATTTGTTTCTCTGTTTCGTCTAGCCTATTTATTCCATCCAGTGCATTATTAATTTTATTGTGTTCATCCCAGACTGTTTTTTTTTTTAAATCTCTTTGCTAAGGGTCTCACTGATGTTCTCCACCCTTTTCTTAAGTCCACTGAGTATGTTTATGATCATTACTTTAAATTCTCTATCAGACCTGTTGCTTACATTTGTTTCACTTTGGTCTCTTGCTGTGGTTTGGTCCTGTTCTTTCATTTGGGAGATGTTTCTTTGTCTCCTCATTTTGTCTGACTTTCTGTGTCTCTCTGTGTTAGGCAAATCATCTACTTCTCTTGCTCTTAATGATAATAGCCTTATGAAGAAGCAGTCCTGTAGTGTCCTGAAGTATAGTGTGCCCTGTTCCCCAGGGCCTGGTCTTCAGACAGTGTCTCCTACGTGTGTTGCATGTGCTCTGCTATTGAGTCTTGGTCTCATTTTTGTTCAGTCCAGTTGTATGCAGAGGCTCTCTTTGCCTATTTGGGTAGTGAAGTGTGAACTGGTCTGCTTGTCGAGACCTGCCCCCACCACTGTCAGAACCAAAGTCCTGCAAAACACTTGGGTCAAGAGATGTGTTGGCAAGCCTTGTGCTGGGTTCTGGGGCAGGGGCCCACAGTGCCAGGACTGACGTGAACGTGACTGGGAAGGGTGGATCCACTGAATGATGGGAGACGGGGTTTGGTGCAAGCAAGTTAGGTAGTGAGTGTCCAGCACCCCACTGGTTTTCGCAGGTAGCCCTTGTGTATGCTGGGGTTGGGGGTGTGGGGCAGGGGAGAGAAATGGTACCTGATAGCTGTTTTTTTTCCTAGAGGGGTCTACCCATGCTCCCTGTCTCTCCAGGCTGCACTCTGAGTTGAGCAAATCATTCTCTCCTGTCTGCCCCTAGGCATTTTTTAAACTGCTATTTCTAAGGTGTATCTGCAGGGGTTGTTTGTTGTGTTGTCTCTTTAAGAGTGGGGGCTCCACTTCCTAATGGGGTCAGGGCTCTCCTGGAGCTGAGCCTGCTGGTTTTTAAAATTCCAGGCTTTAAGTCCTACTGAGTTTTAGGACTCACTTTCCAAGCAAATACTGTAGAGATTCAGTCCTCCTGTTTGTGGGCTCCCCAGTGAGTCTGTTTTCCACCCTTCTCTGGGCCACTGGCTCCCTCTGCACCTCGGATAGCCACGGTCCATTCAGCTCCAAGACTGCATCTTTGCCCTTCCTACCTTCTTCAGTGTGGCCTCTTCCCTGCCTTTAGTAGTAGAGTTTGTTCTTCCAGTCTTTGGGCCATTTTCTGGGTTATTTATGCTAATATGGGTGTTATCTAGTTGTATCTGTAGGATGAGGTGAGCTTTGGGTCCTTCTACTCCACCATCTTCCCAATTCTAATATGTGGTCTTATTATTATTATTATTATTTGGCTTCTTAGTGTAATGTTTTCAAAGTTCATCTGTGGTTATGCAATGTATCAGCACTTCAGTTTTTATTATTAAATGATATTCTATTATATGGATATACCAGATTTTGTTTATCTATTCTTCCCCTCCCATTTCTCTTTTTACTTGATTTTATCATGTCTAGGAAACTATTAACCATTAACCAAGGGATGCAAAGATTTACTCCAATGTTTCCTTGTAAGAATTTTAGAGCTTTAGCTTTTACATTTAAATCTAGGACCTATTTTTTTTTTTAAGTTTATTTAAGCAATCTCTACACCCAACATGGGGCTTGAACTCACAACCCCAAGATCAAGAGTTGCATACTCTTCCAGCTGAGTCAGTCAGGTGCCCCTAGTCTATGACCTATATTGAGTTCATTTTCACCAGTGGTAGGAGGTAGAGGTCCAACTTCATTCTTTCGCATGTGGATATCCAGTTATTTTAGAATCATTTGTTGAAAAGACTATTCTTTCCCCCATTGAATTATCATGGCACCAAAATTAAGTGACCATAACTGTAAGAGTCTATTTGGAGACTCTCAGTACTGTTTCAGTGATCTGTCTTCATGCCAGTACCACTCTATCTTGATTATTATAGTTTTGTATTAAGTTTGCAATCAGGAAGCACAAGTCCTCTAACTTTGTTGTCCTTTTTTGGATCGTTTTTTAAATTTCTTTAATTTTGTGTCTTTAACTTCATCATTTTGTAGTTCACAATATACAAGTTTTACACTTTTGTTAAATTTATTCCTAAATATTTTATTCTTTTCGATGCTGCTGTAAACAGAATGTTTTCTTAATTTCATTGGCAAATTGCTTACTGTTAAAGAAATACAACTGATTTTTATACACAATCTTGTATCTTCCAACCTTGCTGAAATCATCTGTTCCCATAGTCCTTTAATAAATTCTTTTGGATATACTATATACAAGATTATGCCATCTGCAAATAGAGATAATTTTACTTCTTTCTAACCTGAATGCCTTGTACTTTTGTTTTCTCTTTCTTTCTCTCCCCATGCTACCCTTTCCCTCTCTTTATCCCTCCCTTTTTCTGGCCAGAAACTTAAGTATAATGTTAATGAGAAGCAGTGAGGGGATACCCTTATCTTTTTTGTTCCTATCCTTAGGGGGGAAACATTCAGTCTTTCACCATTAAGTATGATGTTTACTTTGCAGATTATTCTTATTGTTAATTTCTATCTATGTTTTGTATTAGTGATACTAATTCAACCATTTAGCTATAGTCTACTTTATCATTTCTAGAAAATACTAAAATTATTTAATGAACTTAAATTTATAAAACCCAAATGTATTATTAACTTAAATTATTAAAAAACACTGGGAAGGGGCGCCTGGGTGGCTCAGCTGGTTAAGTGTCTGCCTTCAGCTCAGGTCGTGATCCCAGGGTCCTGGGATCAAGCTCCACATCCTTGCTCCGTGGGAAGCCTGCTTCTCCCTCTCCCACTCCCCCTGCTTGTGTTCCCTCTCTCACTGTGTCTCTCTCTGCCAAATAAATAAAATCTTTTAAAAAATGAAATAATAAAAATAAAATAAAAAACACTGGGGAAAGCAAGTAGTGGATGACGAGTGGGAGGGAGCTCATCCTCTAGGATATGGCCACTGTGAAGCATCAGAAAGACTGGCCCCAAATTCTCAAAGAGGGAGCCTACATACTGGAGAAGGGACTGAGTTTCCTTCAGGCTGCATGTGAGGACTCAGGAAGTCACAAAACCTAAACCAAATTATAGTGCTTGATAGCAGGGAAAACATTTCATGAACTTTCTCCTCATACCTTCCACTGAACTCTTGTCTAATAAATATTAAAATGCTTAAAATGACTGCACACTTTGTTTTCAAAGGCCATTGGAGTGAGACAAACATTTTGGATACTTTATGTACCTCTCAGTTTCCCATAAGAACAGGCTCATTGTCTCTGGAGTTGCTCTTGAACTTCTCCCAAGTTGCAGAGCTGTGGCTAGGCACAAGGGGCTGATAGACTTCGCCATGGTGGTCCAGAGAGACTGAGGCTCAAGGTGGCGCTGCATGATCACTAAGGGAACTGTGCAGTTGATGGAAGAAAAAAGAATGCTAGCCTGAGAGATACACATTAAGACTGGGAAAAACAACTTGTGTTCTCTTTTGCTAACTTAGCTGGGTCTCTTAGGAGAAAAGTCTTCAGGAAGCAGTCTGTCACGATGGCCACATCAGGTTGGAGGCTGCCTGGAGGCTGCCTGGATTTATGTTTCTATGTGGTACCTACTCTTGGATGAGGAAAGATTCCAGTATAGGTTTAGCCTCCAAAGGCAGGACTTTGGTCCACCATGTTCTGGGGTCCCATCGGGGCAGACTAGGCCACCCTAAAATCTCTTTGCCTTTGTCACCCCCCCCCAAAAGGTGTTTCTTACAACCTCTCAAGTCATAGAAGCTGAAGAAGACAAGGGTCAGGGTCCTCCACCTTTGGGTGGGGTGGGGAGCACAGAGCATCCTGCCTGTGTCCCCAGGATCACCAGTGAGGGTAGAAAGACTAGGGAAAGGAGATTCCCAGAAACTATTGATCCTGTGTTGGGGATGCAGGTGCAGTGCTCTGGTAGGACTGATCCCAGAGCCAAGAGTGACTCTGCCCAGACGAAACAGAAGTACTAAGAGGGTGGGTGGGAGAGGGAGTTAGGCTCACCTATTCCCCAGAGCAAGTGGCCTGGAAGTGTTCTCTAAGCACGATCAGGGCCTTATAATCACCCTCTGTCCCTTGACCACTGCCTTAGTCCCACGGGCCTGGTGCAAGTCCCTATTTCCTCAGTTGTGCTCAACATTGCAGGGCAGTGGTAACCAGCCCAGTGAGACCAGCGCCTGTGAAGTCTCTCTCCTTGGAAGAAGCTGGAGCTACTTTCAGTCCCTCCTGATTGTCTAGCTCTAGAGCCCAGAGTCTGGGAAGGAAAGGAAGCTGCCCTGATGCCCCTGTCCCTGTAGGTTCCTCACATGGAGTGAGCAATGTAGAAGCTCTCCTGCTTCCAGCAACTCAGCCCTGGATTCTCCATGGATGGGAACCTGGTGATTGTGGGATTTCCCCCTTCTTATCAGTTGAAGTGAGCAGCTTCACTGATTGGAAATTGTTCAGACACTTTGTGTGTCCTTTAAGTGTGTGTCTCTGGTATTCTTATTGAATGGACTGGCTTTTTCCCTAGGGCTTGTAGGAGGAGCATCCGGGAAGACACTAGCTTTATCTGTACGCTGTAGCCTGTGACAGCCATCTTTGCATGACTCTGAAATGCAAAGCTGAAGGCACAAACCATCCCAACTCCTCCTGGTCCTTCCCAGGGAGACCAGGGAAGGGATGCCGTGAGATAGAGCTGTGAGTCAATGAACTCAGCACTTCAGGACACTGAAAGTCAGTCCTGCCCTGAGTTCAGAAGCAGAAGCAGGGTCTGGGTAGTCACAGTGACAGTCAACAAAGCCATAGGCAGGGCGCCCTCCTCAACTTCTCCTCTCAGGCTTTTCCCTGGCTGTACCCACCCAGTTGGGCTCAGGGCGCTGCTGAGAGATGGGATTGTCTGGGGGGGGGGGGGGAATTGGGTTGCCCTGAACCCATAAGCACAACCCACAGGCCTGGTCCTTCTCTCCCCAGAGTGTGAGTGATCCTCTACATGGTGGGTCAGGGATGATGGGCCTGGGATCCGAGCCAGCTTGTAAGAAGAGGAGGCCCTTTCACGAAGTGCCGTATCTGGTTGCTCTCCTTGGTCCTGAATTCTCTGGGGTGGAGGAGTCAGGGAGTTTCTTTCAATCTTACAGTTAAAAAAAAAAAATCATCCTGTGGTTAAAAACATGAAAGGGGGATGGCTGGAATGTGGTATTTTCATCAGGCTTATTAAGGACGTAAAAATAATAGTACTGATTTCCAATTATTCACATGAAGATGCTGACTGGGGACTCTTGCCTTCTGTTCCAAAGCTGTAGGACCAGTCAGTTGGGCTGCAATTTCAGAGGCTCCCAGTTGAGAAGCTAATCACTATGCAACCAGAAAGAGGTCAGGGTATAAAGCCACTTGTCAGTCGGTTCCTGAGGGGTTTAGAGAAGTTTATGTGAAGTCTAGAGACTGGGCTCTGAATTTGAGTGGTTATCACAGAGGTGGTGGGTAGAGCAGCAATGGAAGGGCGAGAAGCAATCTGGGAAGGTTTGTGCATCTTCCCTAGGACTTCTCTATTTGTATGTTTAAAATCAGCATTTTATTTGCAAATCTGTTGTGTTAGCAATATAGCATAATGCGTGTGTCCTATAGCTAATTGCAAATAGAATTTTAGACCTTGTTCAAGACATTTAGGCTGGCAATGAAATTTTGAATTTTTCAGTATAAAACCCATACTTAAAGTCATGGGTATTTTTTGAGGACAAAGATTACATGTGGCAAAGAGCTTAAATGTCTCTGTAAAGAACAGAAGGCTTGGAATAGAGGTTTATAAAACCTTACATGTATGGAACAACAGGAGCACATTAGCCTGTATAAGAGACTCAGGAGTGACCAGAGGAGTCAGAAGAAAATCACTCGCGAGTTGTGATTCTGAGGGGGGAATACGTTTTTCGTTGTGATTTTTTTTTCATACCAGTGGTTTTCAGTAACTTTTCTTTTCCTTCTTTAAATAGCTTATTATATCCATAGGGATAAAACTCCAGAGCTACTGTTAAGGCATGTGAAATACAGACCCTGCTAAATATTTAATATCTGGCTTATGAGACTGGAGCATGGTTTGAAGGCAGGCAACCTCAGTGTCTGTCTTCCTGTCTCTGGTTGAGGGCCTGGTCTTGCCAGGCGGGCAGTGCTGCTTTCCTGTCCTTTTCTCCAGCAGCATCTGTGAGTACAGTTATTTTCAATGAATACAGTTAGTCAATGAGTATTTTACTCTTTTCTAGATTAAATCTAATTTGGTATCTGTTTGGACTTTGGTCACTTCACACTTTGTTGTTTTAACTGACGTAGTTCAAGTTTTCTCATTTTCCGCTCTGAAGGCCGAAAATTCACTTTTCTACCAAACAATCCTCTCCCATTTCACATTAGCAACCTGAGACATTAGTTGCTGAAGTGTCATGATAGGCTGCATCTTGGTGACCCCCTCTGGCCTTCATGATCTTGACCAGTGCAGGTACAGTAATCTCTGCTTGCTGAGAGGTAAACCCATTTTCAAGTAAACACACTGGATGCATGTGCATCAAAGAGTAGAGGCTCCTCCTCCCAGAGGAGGTGAAATCTCTCCTCCTGCACCCAGCAGCGAGGCTTAGCCTTCTCTTTGAGGGACCGTGGGCATTGCAAGGCCATAGCACAGGGCAAAGGAGGCAGTGAGGACATTGGGGTGAGGCTGGCTAGTACCTGCATGCGCTACCTGGGAGAAGCACCTGGCAGAAGAAGCAGAGGGCACAGGGCCATGGCCTTCAGCTGCGGGGACAGCAGAGCAGGAGGAGAAGAGGAACAGGCCATAAACCTCCTGGGCACTCGGACGCAGCACCTTTAGACCAACCACCTGGGAGCGTGGACAGGCAGCGCCCCAGCTTCCATAGGCGGCCAGCAGACAGAGAGAGAAGTCACCGGCTTCCTGGGGGGTGTTTCAGCCTCTTGCCCAAGACTGAGCGGGAGTCCATGCCCAATGTGCTGGTGTGGCTGGTGCACCTCCAGGCTGCCACCCCTGCCAGAGTCTGACTGTGGGAGTGAGCAGGTGCAGTAGGCCTGGCCATCAGCCTCCTGCCTATGCCTGGGTTTTAGTGACTTCATGGAGTGCTGTGACCATTCGCATAACTCAGTTCTACAACATTTTCATGCCCTAGTAAGATCCCTCATGCCCATTTATTGTTAGTCCACATTTTTCTCCCAAGTATTTTTTTGGGGGGGGAAGGGCTTATTCAATTTTTAAAAATTTTGTCAGAAAAATTTAATA
Organism: Mirounga leonina; assembly: GCF_011800145.1. NCBI lineage: Eukaryota > Metazoa > Chordata > Mammalia > Carnivora > Phocidae > Mirounga > Mirounga leonina. The sequence goes on from NW_023270624.1 coordinate 1,728,600, forward strand.
ATCTGAATAGAGCTATAACAAGAAATTGAATTTTGTTTCTTCTTGAGTCAGTGTTGGTAATTTGTGACTTTCTAGGAATTTGTCCATTTTATCTACATCGTCGAATGCGTTGATAGAGTCATTTAAAATATTCTTTCCTGGCTGGGCGCCTGGGTGGCTCAGTCGTTAAGCATCTGCCTTCGGCTCAGGTCATGATCCCAGGGTCCTGGGATCGAGTCCCACATCGGGCTCCCTGCTCGGCAGGAAGCCCACTTCTCCCTCTCCCACTCCCCCTGCTTGTGTTCCTGCTCTCGCTGTCTCTCTTTGTCAAATAAATAAATAAAATCTTTAAAATATTCTTTCCTGGCTATTTCCTTTCTGACCCATGGATTATTTATAAAGGTGCTGTTTAATTCCAAATATTTGTGGATTCCAACAATTGGAGTGAATTTTAAGGTGTCCAAAAGACATAAAACAAGGTATAGATATGAAAGTACCTGTGGGTTTCAGCAATATGTAGTTTTACAATTGTACTTCTAGAACATAATAAAATGCAGGTATAGAACATAATATCAAAATACTACAGGAACTATACTGCAGAAGAGAAGTGATCCCAGAAAGATGGCGTGGCTTATATGAAGGTATGATAAATGAATAAATGTCCTAAGTAGTAACATAGTGTTTGTCTAGTGAAGCTAAAAAGCAAGTATTTGAAATATTGAACCACAGAAATAGGTATGAGACTTTAAAGCTAAAATCTTATTGTTGCATTTTTGTTTAGTTTTTCTTTGTTAATTACCTGTACATGGTAAAAATGTTATAGTTAGCCACTAAGAGTATGTAAATTCCAAATTAGCAGAGGAAAAAAATCAGAAGAAAAATAGTGAACTGAATATAAAAAAAGAAAGGAAAAAATATGCAAAAAATGTTACACATAGAAATAAGATAAAAATAAATCCAAATATATGAAAATCAATTGTTAATTCATAAAACATAAAAGGTAAAAAGATATTGTCACATTGAATAATGATAACATTGATAACAATAATTAATCCAGCTTATGCATTTAAAAAGAAACTTAAAATGTAAGAAAGTTTCAAAGTATATGTAAAGATCAGGCTGGTGCTAACCAAAAAATCTGTTATACCTATACAGATACCAGATGAAATAGACTTTTAAGACTTAAATAGTAAAGGGTCTTACAGTATAATAAAAATGTACATTAAAGATATGAATTCAAAGATATAAAAATGCTATACCTGTATGCATCTAATAGCAGATTACATTTGTTCAAACTTTATTAAATCATACCAAATGCATTTTCTAAATCTGGCTTCTGTTCAGTATTAGGTTTTGATATTCACACAGGTTGTCTTGTTCAATTTTTGTGGCTACATATTAGGATATGAAAGCCTCAATTATTTTAACCATTCTACTGTTCATGGACTTTACAAAGCAGAAGTTGATAAAATTTTGACAACAAAGTGACAAATCATCTATCATACTGTGATCTTTGAACATTTGCTCTCAGATTGGCCAAACACACAAATACTATCAGCAAAGATACAGAACATTTAAATAGCACAGATAGTACATTTGAGCAAATGAGCACACACAGAATTCTGCAATCAACAATTAAAATACAGTCTTTAGAAGGCCATTTGGGACATGTATAAAAATTAGCCTACAGACCATATTCTCTGACCACACCATACTTGAAAACAGTTATAAAAATTTTGATTTACTTTGGAGACCTTGGGCATGCAAATTATCTTCCTTGGGTCTCAATTCATCCACCCAGAAAAAAATGGGGGCAGAGTGCTTGCTTATCCATGGGAGTGAAGCAATGCTTATGTAATGATTCACGGACATAAGTGGCCTGAGCAGTTGCATTACATTAGCTGTAATGTAATGGTCCCGCCAATAAAAATGAGATTTGGAAATGGCAGCCTATTATTAAAAGAAAAAAAGCTAAAGCTAAAATTGGGACTCATTTCTCTATCTTAGAGTCACCCAAGACAAAGATGGAAGCTATGGAAAGATTGGCAGCAAGAGAGAAGACAGAGCACCAATACCTCTTTGTCAAAGACATAAACCACAAACAGTTTTTTTTTTAAGATTTTATTTATTTATTTGACAGAGGGAGACACAGTGAGAGAAGGAACACAAGCAGGGGGAGTGGGAGAGGGAGAAGCAGGCTTCCCGCGGAGCAGGGAGCCTGATGAGGGGCTTGATCCCAGGACCCTGAGATCATGACCTGAGCCGAAGGCAGACGCTTAACAACTGAGCCACCCAGGTGCCCCAACCACAAGCAGTTTTAAAGGATTAAAAAACCATGATGATATGCCCTTGACACCCACTAGGATGGGTGTAATTAAAAAGACTGATAATAATGAATGTTGGTGGGACACCTGGGTGGCTCAGTGGGTTAAGCATCTGCCTTCAGCTCAGGTCATGATCCCAGGGTCCTGGGATTGAGCCCCACTTCCGGCTCCCTGCTCAGCGGGGAGTCTGCTTCTCCCTCTGCCTGCCACACCCCCTGCTTGTGCACTCATACTACATCTCTCCCTCGCTCACAAATAACATCTTTTAAAAAAATGAGTGTTGGTGAAGATGTGGAGAAATTGGAACCCTGAGACATTTCTGGAGGGAGTGTTAAATGGTACAGCTTCTTTGGTAAACAGTCCTGCAGTTCCTAAAAACAAAGGTTAAATAAGCAATTATATCTGTGTGTGTAAAACAAAAAAATATATAACACATGGGTATAAGATATCAATGGAAATAAAAAGCATTTAGAAATAAATGATATTGAAGATATTTAAATAATTGAAAAGTTGAATATTAGTGAGTCAAGTGTCCAAACTAAGAACTTAATTCAAAATAGAATTGAGATAAGGAAATAAAGAAAAAAACAGACACAATGGAGAGGATCAATAGTGCCTTGCTTGATGAAGTGGAACCCCCACCCCAATTTTTAACAGAAATTGTCATAACAAATAGCCAAATCTCATTTCAAATCTCAAAAGGAGTCAAAATTTCACCATTTGGTACGATGTTTGTAGTAGGATTTTGCAGATACTACTAGTCATATGAGATAAATTTCTTTCATTTTTAATTTTATTATAAAAGTTTCAGAACAGTACAGAGATTCCTCAAAAAGTTAAAAACAGAACTACCTTACAACCCGGCAATTGCACTACTATGTATTTACCCGAAGGATACAAAGATAGGGATCCGAAGGGGCACCTGCACCCCAGCGTTTATAGCAGCAATGTCCACAATAGCCAAACTCTAGGAGTCCAGATGTCCATCGACAGATGAATGGATAAAGATGTGGTATATACACACAATGGAGTATTACTCAGCCATTAAAAGAATGAAATCTTGCCATTTGCAACAATGTAGATAGAACTAGAAGGTATTATGCTAAGGGAAATAAGTCAATCAGAGAAAAAAATACCATAGGATTTCACTGATACATAGAATTTAAGAAACAAAACAGATGAACATAGGGGAAGGGAAGGAAAAATGAAAATTGAGAGGGAGGCAAACCATAAGAGATCCTTAACTACAGTAAATAAACTGTAGTTTATGTAGTTACATGTAGTAACTGTAGGGGAGGTGGGTGGGGCATGGGTAACTGGGTGATGGGCATTAAAGAGGGCACTGGTTGTAATGAGCACTGAGTGTTACACGCAACTGATGAATTACTAAATTCTACCTCTGAAACCAATTAAGTTTTCAAACAGAGCAAAAGAATTTGATGTCCTCCGTAAGTCTATATGGCATAATTCATTGGCCTATCACATAGTTTAGCAATTAACATTTTGCCACCATTATCCCTGCCCGTCTTCTTTTTGCTGATGTGTTGTTTTTTTTTTAATTTATTTGAGAGAGAGAGCAAGGAGAGGGGTAGAGGGAGAAGGAGAGAGCAGACTCCCTGATGAGTGGGGACCCAGACACAGAGTTCGATCTCATGACCCAGAGATAATGAGCCAAAATCAAGAGTTAAATGCCTAACTGACTGAGCCACCCAGATGCCCCACTGCTGATATATATATTTTTAAGATTTTATTTGACAGAGAGCACAAATAGGGAGAGCTGTAGGCAAAAGGAGAGGGAGAAGCAGGCTCACTGCTCAGCAGGGAGTTCAACATGGGGTTTGATCCCAGGACCCTGGGATCATGACTTGAACTGAAGGCAGAGGCTTAACTGACTGAGCCACCCAGGTGCCCCCTGTTGCTGATGTATTTGCTAATGATATGCCAGTTTATCCCCAAGAACTTTAGTATGACCTTTTCTTGTATATGTGTTCCCTCATACTTAGATTGTTTCTCCCCGAGGACCCTTGGTAGAGTTTTTAGTAGAGTATAATATTTAGAGGACATAATGTAGGTGCTAGGAGTCCTCATTGGTATTGGATTATCACTGTCTCCATGCCTTTTCAGATTAGAAAGGTAGGTTATGTCTAAGAAAAAAGAATCATGAGTTCATGTTGTGATTTTAAAATCAATTTGAACATTAAGCTTTTATTCACTTTGTTTTATAATCAAATGTTTTTCTTACAATAAAAATATTCCTACCACTAACAAAATATTTACCTTTAAAAGTATTACAATGGAGGGGTGTGCCTGGGTGGCTCAGTTAAGCATCTGACTCTTGATTTCAGCTCAGGTCATGATCTTGGGGTCATCAGATGGAGCCCCGCATTGGACTCTGTGCTCAGCAAGAAGCCTGCTTGGGATTCTCTCCCTTCCCATCTGCCCAGCCCCGAACCCCCCATCCCCTGCATACATGTGCAAATGTGTGTGCACACACACACTCTCAAAAAAAAAAAGATATTACAATTGGGTAGGAGCTTGGGAAGATGGCAGTGTAGGAGAACCCTAACCTCACCCCATCCCTTCTTACAACTAGATATCATCCATATCCAAGTCAGTAAACTGGAGAGCAATACAGAGACTGGCTGAACAGACTCCACACCCAAACAAAGCTGCACCTGAAAGGTTAGGAAGGTCAGAAAGCTGGAGAGGGGCTGCCAACAGGAGGGAGGGAGCTCTGCACAGAAAGAGGGCAGGGAAATGGGCCCTCACACCAGGGAGCTCACACAGAGAAGACCAATCCCCATAATGTTTGGCGATGAAAACCAAACAGGCTGAAATCCATGAGTTTGTATAACCAGTGGGACTTGGAGCCTGGAGCTTTAAAAGTCAGCTGACTCAGCACTGGGTGAGCTGGGAGGGTGAGTGGCAGGTGCCCGTTAAGAGACAACAGCTTGTGAAGAGAGGCAACATATGAACAGCAGTTTATACAACATTAGGGGCAAATGAGAGACACCTGTTCATACTGATTTTGAAAGGTGTTAGGGTACTTCCTGAAAAACAAGGGAGCTGGCAGGCACGATTTTCCTCTCCTGCCTCCCAGCATAAATATAGAGCCACATGTGGGAGGCAGGGCTGCACAGATACTTGGTACTTAACCTCCTAGCAGTGTGCCACACCCCAAAATCAATAGAAGCAGACCCATACCAAGAAATACTGTAATTAGGGGTGCCTGGGTGGCTCAGTTGGTTAAGCGACTGCCTTCGGCACAGGTCATGATCCCGGAGTGCCGGGATCGAGTCCCACGTCGGGCTCCCTGCTCAGTGGGGAGTCTGCTTCTCCCTCTGACCCTACCCCCTCTTGGGCTCTCTCTCTCTCACTCTCTCTCAAATAAATAAATAAAATCTTTAAGAAAAAAAAGAAATACTGTAATTAAATTGGCAAAATACAGTGATGAAGAATTTTAAAAGCAGTAAGACAAAAGACAGTAACTTACAAGGTAGACCAATAAGGCTAGCAGGAAATTTTTTCAAGAGAAAATGTGGAAAGCCAGAAAGGAGGGGCATGATATAGTCAAAGTGCTGAATAGGAAAAATCTGCAGCCAAGAATACCCTATCCAGCAAGGCTGACATTTAGAATAGAAAGAGCGATAAAGAGTGTCCCAGACAAACAAAAACTAAAGAAGTTGACTACTAAGTCAGCCCTGCAAGAAATATTAAAGGGGACTCTTTGAGTGGAGAGACCAAAAGTGACAGTATGATAGGAAACACAAAAGCAGCATTATTTCTGAATTATTTCTGTAGAAAATCAGTTAAGGAACTCAAAAAATGAAAGGATATAGAATATAACATACCGAAAATGTGAGGAGGAGAGGAACAAAGAATGGGTTCAACCTTAATATAGACTGCTATATGCAGAAGAGATTATATACAAACCTAATGGTAACCATATGTCAAAAACCACTAATAAATAGGGAAATAAAGAGAAAGAAATCCAAATATTTCACTAAAGAAAATCAGCAAACCATGAAAGAGAACCAAGATCAGAGAAAATCTTGAGAAACGACCACAAAATAATAAAATGACAATATATATCTTTCAATAATTACTTTGAATGTAAATGGACAACACTCCAATCAAAAGACATAGGATGACAGAATGTTTAAAAAAAACCAAGACCCATCCATATGCTGCCCACAAGAGATTCATTTTAGACCTAAAGACACCTGCAGATTGAAGGTGAGGGGATGGAGAACCATCTGTCATGCTAATGGACCTCAAAAGAAAGCCAGATTAGCAATATTTCTATTGGACAAAATAGACTAAAACAAAGACTGTAACAAGAGACAAAAAGGGCACCATCTACTCATAAAGGGGATTTTCCAACAAGAAAAACTAACAATTATAAATATCCAAATACATAAAACAGTTAAGAACTAACATAAAAGAATTAATTAATAATACAGTAATAGTAGGGGACTTTACCCACTTACATTAATGGACAGATCATCTAAATAAAATCAACAAGGAAACGTCGGCTTTGAATGGCACACTGGAACACATGGAATTAACAGATATATTTAGAACATTTCATCCTAAAACAGAATACATTCTTTTCAAGTGCATATAGAATATTCTCCAGAACAGATCACATATTAGGCCACAAAACAAGTCTAAACAAATTAAAGAAGATCCAAGTCATACCATGTATCTTTTCTGACCACAATGCTATGAAACTACAAGTCAACCACATGAAAAAAAATCTGAAAAGACCACAAATCCATGGAGGTTAAATAACATGCTACTAAATAGATCAACCAGGAAATAAGAAAAGAGTACATGAAAACAGACTACAATGGTCTAAAACCTTTAGGATGCAACTAAAGTGGTTCTAAGAGGGAAGTATATAGGAAGACAGGTCTTCAAGAAGCAAGAAAAATCTCAAACAACCTACCCTTACACCTAAAGGAACTAGGAAAAGAACAAAACCTAAAACCAGCAGATAGAAGGAAATAGAACTTAGACCAGAAATAAATTATATAGAAACTAAAAACAAAAACCCACCATAGAACAGATCAATGAAGCCAGAAGCTGATTCGTTGAAGAAAAAAAGTTGATAAACTTTTAGCCAAACTTATCAAAGAGAGAGAGAGAGAAAGGACTCAAAACCATAAATGAGAGGAGAGAAATAACAACCAATACCATAGAAATACAATTATAACAGAATATTTTGAAAAACTATCTGCCAACAAATTGGACAACCTAGAAAAATGGATAAATTCGTAGCAATATGTAAACTACCAAAACTGAAACAGGAAGAAAAGGAAAATTTGAACAGACTTAACCAGCAAAGAAATTGAATCAGTAATCAAAAACTCCCAACAAACAAAAATGCAGGGCCAAATGGCTTCACAGGGGAATGCTTCCAAACATTTAAAGAAAAGTTAATACCTATTCTTCTCAAAGTATTCCAAAAAATAGAAAAAGGAAAACTTTCAAATTCATTCTATGAGGCCAGTATTATCCTAATTCCAAAACCAGATAAAACCACCACTAAAAGAGAGCACTGCAGGCCAATATCCCTGATGAACATAGATGCAAAAATTCTCAACAAAATACTAGCAAATCAAATCCAACAATACATTAAAACAATCAAGTGGGATTTATTCCTGGGCTGCAAGAGTTGTTCAGTATTTGCAAATCAATCAACATGATACACCACATTAATAAAAGAGAAAGGATAAGAACCATATGATCCTTTTAGTAGATGCAGGAAAAGCATTTGACAAAGTACCACATCCATTCATGATAAAGACCTTCTGCAAAGTAGGTTTAGAGGGAACATACTGCAACATAAAGGTCATCTATGAAAAACTTAGAGTGATCATCATCCTTAAAGGGGAAAAACAGCTTTTCCCCTAACGTCACAAACTAGACAGGGATGTCCACTCTCACCACTTTATTCAACAAAGTACTAGAAGTCCTAGCCCCCACAGCAATCAGACAACAAAAAGAAAAGGCATCCAAATTGGTAAGGAAAAAGTAAACTTTCACAATTTGCAGATGACATTCTATATAGAAAACCCAAAAGACTCCACCAAAAAACTGTACAACTGATAAATTCAATAAAGTTGCAGGATACAAAAAAAAATATACAGAAATCTGTTGCATTTTTATACACAAAAATTAAGAAGGAGAAATTAATAAAACCCATTTACAGTTGTTCCCAAAATAAATACCTAGGTATAAACCTATCTGAAGAAGTGAAAGACCTGTACCCTAAAACTACAAAACACTGTTGAAAGAAACAGAACACAACAGAAAGAAATGGAAAGACATTCCATACTCACGGATTGGAAGAATATTGTTAAAATATCCATACTACCCAAAGCAATTGGGTAGTAAAGCAAATTTAATGCATTCCTATCAAAATACCAACAGCATTTTTCACAGAGCTAGAACAAACGATCCTAAAATTTGTATGGAACCACAAATAGCCAAAGCAATCTTGAAAAAGAAAAGTTGCAGGTATCACAATTCCAGACTTCAAGTTTATACTACAAAACAAATAGTAGTGGCAAATAGACATATAGATCAGTGGACTAGACTAGAAAATCAGAAATAAGCCCACAACTGTATGGTTAATCTTCAACAAAGCAGGAAAGAATATCAAATGGAAAAAGGACAATCTCTTCAGCAAATGGTGTTGGGAAAATTGGACAGCCACATGAAGAATGCCACTGTACCACTTTCTTACACCATACACAAAAATAAACTCAGAATGGATTAAGGACCTTAACGTGAGGCCTGAAACCATAAAAATCCTAGAAGAGGAAACAGGAAGTAACTTCTTTGACTTGGGCCATAGCAATTTCTTTCTAGAGGTCTCCTAAGGCAAGGGAAACAAAAGCAAAAATAAGCTATTGGGACTTCAAAGCAAAAAGCTTCTACACAGCAATGGAAATGATCAAGAAAAAAAATACCGAATGGGAGTAGATATTTGCAAATGACATATCAGATGAAGGGTTAGTATCCAAAATCTATATGAACTTCTCAAAAAACAAATAATCCAATTTAAAAATGGGCAGAAGAGGGGTGCCTGTGATGTAGTTTTTGGAATGTTTTTGGTGAAGTTGGTGGGGTCTGGAGCTGATGGCCAAGAAAGAATTCTTGAGATGAATTGGTGCAAAATGTTTTTATTAAAGCATGGGGAGAGGACCCAGGGGCAGAAGGAGCTGCTGGTTGCTGCTTCCCCGGGGATTATGAGAAACAACTGATTATATACTTTGGGGTTGGGGAAGTAAAGATAAGGGTAGTTTCAAAAGGATTTTCATATGCTAAAGAAGACACAGGATACCAGAAGCCTTGCTATTGTCAAACTAAGGTTGTTTTTTCCTCTAGCAAGGCATTAACATTAAGACAGTTGGGAGCTTCCTGGAGGAACATTATACTCTGCCTGCCTCAGGTATTTGTCCATGGGCTGCAGATTATAAGGACATTTAATTTTATCTACATTTCCTTCTGCCTTTGTTTCCCATATCACCTGGGAGGCTCAGTTGGTTAAGCATCTGACTCTTGATTTTGGCTCAGGTCATGATCTCAAGGTTGTGGGATCAAACCCCGCATCTGGCTCAGCATGGAGTCTGCTTGAGATGCTCTCTCCCCCTCTCCCTCTGCCCCCTCCCTGCTTGTACTCTTTAATAAATAAGTAGATAAATAAAATCTTTTAAAAAACAAGCAGAAGACATGAAAAGCCATTTCTCTAAAGAAAACATGGATGGCCAACTGACCACGAACAGAGTTCATCATTACCATCAGGGAAATACAAATCAAACTATAGTGATCTATCACCTCACACCTGTCAGAATGGCTACAATCAACAACACAAGCAGTGTTGGGCAAGGATGTGGAGAAAAAAGAACACTTGTGCACCGTTGGTGGGAATGCAAACTGGTGCAGCAACTATGGAAAACAGTATGGAAGTTACTCAAAATTAAAAATAGAACTACCCTACAATCTGTTGATTGTACTACTGGGTATTTACCCCCCAAATACAAAAAACACTGATTGAAAGGGATACATGCATGCCTATGTTTACAGCAGCATTATTTACAATAGCCAAGTTATAAAAGCAACCCAAGTGTCCACCAATTGATGAATGGATAAAGAAGATGTAGTGTGTGTGTGTGTGTGTGTGTGTGTGTAAACAATGGAATATTATTCAGCCATAAGAATGAAATCTTGCCATTTGCAAGGACATGGAGGAAGCTAGAGAATATTCTGCTAAGTGAAATAAGTCAGTAAGAAAGATACCGTATGATTTCACTCATATGTGGAATTTAAGAAACAAAAATGAGCAAAGAAAAAAAGAGACAAACAAGAGATTCAACTATAGAGAACAAACTGATGGTTACCAAAGGGGAAGTGGGTGGGTGGGGGGATGGGTGAAAGAGATGATGGGAATTAAGGAGTTCACTTAAGAGAAACCATAGGAGGTGATTTAGTGTAATGGAAACAATATAGAAAGGAGAGCAAGAACAGGGTAGGGTCATGTGCTGCCACTTACTAGTGGATTTTTGGTTCTCCTATCATAAAATGGGAATAACACCACTCAGCTCTATCAGGCCTGTTTTGAAGACACGACAGGAAAGCAGTTTTAGAAACTGCAAAGCAACATAGAGGCATTAGCTATTACAGTTGTAGGAGTTGTGGCATTTTATGCCCACTTGTGAGCACTTGATTTCAAAGATGCTTTAATTATGTACATCAAAAAAGTTAATAAAAACAACTACCCTGATTTAAAAAAACAACAACTACAACTACCAGAGGGGCACCTGGGTGGCTTAGTTGTTTAAGTATCTGCCTTTGGCTCACGTCATGATCCCAGGGTCCTGAGATCGAGTCCCACATCAGGCTTCCTGCTCAGCAGGAATCTGCTTCTCCCTCTCCCTCTGCCTCTCCCCCTCAACTTGGTCTTTCTCTCTCTCTCTCTCTCTCTCTCTCTCTCTCTCTCTCTCTCAAATAAATAAAGTCTAAAAAAAAATAAAAAATGAAACCAGAAAACACATTGGCAATAAGTACCTACCAATAATTACTTTAAATGTAAATGGTCTAAATGGTCCAATCAAAAGACATAGGTAGCTGAATGGGTAAACAACACACCTGAAACTAATATTACACTGTAAACTAACTGGAATTTAAATAAAAATTTTAAAAATGCCCATCTATATATGCCCTACAGGACTCACTTCAGATCTAAAGATACTGCATGCAAATGGGAGCAAAAAGAAAGCTGGGTTAGCAATATTTATAGACAAAATGGAACTTAAAAACTAACAAGTGACAAAAAGGGGCATAACATAATGATAAAGGGATCAATCCCACAAGAGGATATGACAAGTTTAAATATGCACCCATGATAGGAGCACCAAAATATATAAAGCAAATATTAACTGACAGGAAGGGAGAAATTGACAGTTATACAATAATAGGGGACTTTAACACCCCACTTACATCAATGGATAGATCATCCAGGCAGAAAATAAGTAAAGAAACAGTGGCTTTGAATGACACATTAGACCAGATGGACCTAACATATATACAGAACATTCCATCTAAAACCAGAATACATATTTTCAAGTGCACATGGAACATTCTCCAGAATAGATCACATGTTGTATTGTATGGATGGAGGTTTCTGTGATTTTTCCTGCATAACTGACCTGCCTGACCTGCAGGCATGTAGGCAAGCTAAAGTATGTTGTTAGTGAGACTTGTGCTGCATAAGGGACCTTGGGAGCCTGTTTAGTTATCTGGCCTCCAAATCAGAACTGGCCCTTCTGGATGCCAAGAGCTGTAAATCTTGCCTCACATCCCTCCCCCACCCCCACACTCCAGGCTGGTCTGTCCCCTGGAATGGAATCCAGGAGGGGAGGCAAGAACACCTAGCCCAGGGTTCCTTGAATATGTAAAGACATAACATAGGAAGGCAGCTCACTCTGAGGCACCTGGGTGGCTCAACTGGTTAAGCATCTGCCTTAGGCTCAGGTCATGACCCCAGGGGATTGAGCCCCACAGGGAGCCTTCTTCTCTCTCTCCCTCTGCTACTCCCCCTGCTGTGCTCTCACTCTCTATCAAATAAATAAAATCTTTAGGGGAGGAAATCGGAGGGGTAGACGAACCATGAGAGACGATGGACTCTGAAAAACAAACTGGGGGTTCTAGAGGGGAGGGGGGTGGGAGGATGGGTTGGCCTGGTGATGGGTATTGAGGAGGGCACATTCTGCATGGAGCACTGGGTGTTATGCACAAACAATGAATCATGGAACACTACATCTAAAACTAATGATGTAATGTATGGGGATTAACATAAGAATAAAAAAAAAGAAATAAAAAAAAAGAAAAAAAAAAGTTGGGGGTGGAAGGGAATGCAACTCACTCCAAACTGCACATAGGCAAACAAATGTTTAACTTCAGACCTCGTCATTTTCCCTATAAATACAGCTCTTATGGAGTTGGTCCGTTAGAAATCTCACCTGAGGGGAGGACCTGAGGCACCTGCCCAGGCTTCTCAATTGTGACTCCAGCCTAGCTGTCTCCATGGGACTTCTCCAGCTGATGAGGTTGGATTTTTTAAGTACCTGATTTGATGTAACTCCGTCTTATTCTCCTTTACTGCTTACTATTGCCCTCATCTATGTGCTAATTTCCCTTTTCTTCTGTTTCTATTAGATTTTTATAATATCAAGTGTTTTCCCCATTAAAAACTGAGAGTCCAGCTGCCATGAGTCTTTTGCTTAGAACACATGTTAGGCCATGAAACAAGTCTCAGTAAATTTAAGAAGATGGAAATCATATCAAACATCTTTTCCCACCACAAAATCTGTGCAACACAGAAAAGGCAGTTCTACAAGAGAAGTTTATAGCAATACAGGAAACAAAATCTCCAACATACAATGTCACCTTAAATGTAAAGGACGTAAAAAAAAAAAAAAAGAACAAAGCCCAAGGTTAGTAGAAAGAAGTGAATAAAGATGAAGATCAATGAAAGAGCTAAAAAGATAAATAAAACTTTGAAAAGATAAATAAAACTGATAAATCTTGGGGCACCTGGGTGGCTCAGTTGTTTAAGCATCCGCCTTTGGTTCAGGTCATGGTCTCAGGGTCCTGGGATCAAGCTCAGAGGGAGTCTGCTTCTCCCTCTGTCCCTCCCCCCTGCTTGTGCACTCTCTCTCTCTCAAAAATCTTTTAAAAAAACGTAAATCTTAGCCAGATTCATGAAGGGAAAAAAAAAGATACAGTTCTTGCCGTATAATGTTAGATTTTTGCATGAAGATATTTACACACCTACACAAGAGCTAAGTTTATTAACTGTATGGAATGATGATTACTTACTAGTCATTTTATGAAGTGGATCATCATGAAGGTCATCATTTCCTCCACACTGAGGAAGCTGAGGAGGAAGAGGAGGGGTTGGTCTAGCTGCCTTTGGTTGTAGGGGCAGAAGATGTAGAAAGAGGGGAGACAGGCAGGCACAGTCAGTGTAACTTTATGGAAATACATTGTAATTTCTGTCTGATTTTTTTTTGTTCCTCTAAAAATGTTTCTATACAGTACCAATGCTTCTTTACAGGTTGCCTTCATTTCAGGACCTATATCCTAGAAGGGTCCATGTATTCAGAGGAGTCAAAAGCAGTTGTAAATAATTGGAACCCTTCTACCAGGCTGTTTAATGTCAGTTTGCTTTCCGGTACTACTTCCTTTATGTCTTCTCATCTGGCACTGATCTGGAGACACTCAACTCCAAGTTGTCTTAATTCCCCTGGTGCAGTACCCATTAGCTCTAATTTCTCCAACATCCATATCTTGAAACCCTTCACTCCTCACCTTTTTGGCTATATTCACCATCTCTTTAATCATTTCCTTGATCAGCTCTGTGGTAAATCTTGTGAAGTCATGTAAAACATCTGGACAGTTTTCTCCAGCAGGAATTTATTGTTTCTGGCTTGATGGAAAGTTCACAGCCTTTCCTATAATAATGAGGGCATCTTCAATTGTGTACTCCTTCTAGACTTTCATGATATTTTCTCTCTTGGGATTCTCTTCCAGAGCATTGACAATCCTTCACATAAAGTACCATGTGTAATGAGGCTTAAAGGTCCTAATGACCCCCCAGTCTAGAGGCTGAATTGGGGATGCTTGTTTGGGGGCAAAGAGACAACTTTAACATCTGTGATGTTGAACTTATGGGGTTCTGGGTGGCCAGGGGCATTATGTAATACTGAAGGAACTTTAAAACGCCTTCCCTTACTATCAAGGTACTTCTGGACTTCAAGTATAAAACATCAATAGAATCAATCCAGGAAAAGGATGCTCATTATCCAGGCCTTTTTGTTACACAACCAAAAGACTAGAAGCTGGTGTTTATCTTTTCCCTTCACGGCTCGGGGGTCAGCAGCTTTATAGCTAAGAGTAATCCTGATCATAAAGCCAACTGTATTTGCACCAAACAATAGAGTTAGACTGTCCTTTCCTGCCTTAAATCCTGGTGCTTGCTTCTCTTCCTTACTAAAGTCCACTGTGTGGCATTTTTTTTCCAGCATAGGGCACCTTAATCTACATTAAAAACCTGTTCAAGCAAGATATCCTTTCTACTAAAAAAAAAAGTCTTAATGATTTTTTTTCTTAAGTAATCTCTACAACCAACATGGGGCTTGAACTTAAAACTCTGAGATCAAGAGGCACATGCTCCGACTGAGCCAGCCAGGCACCCCTACTCAAGGATTTTTTTTTTTTAAAGATTTTATTTATTTATTTGAGACAGAGAGCATGAGAGGGGGGAGGGTCAGAGGGAGAAGCAGGCTCCCTGCCGAGCAGGGAGCCCGATGCGGGACTCGATCCCGGGACTCCAGGATCATGACCTGAGCCGAAGGCAGTTGCTTAACCAACTGAGCCACCCAGGCGCCCTCAAGGATTTTCTTAATGGCATTTGGAAACTTGTCTGCTGCCAACTTGGTTGGCATTAAATTCTATAGCTTAGATTCTTCACCTTCCTTTTGCTTTAAGTTGTCATAACTTCACTTTTTCTGTAATCATAGTCTATAGGTAAGCCCTTCTTATAGCAGTCCTGCACTCACATAAAAACTGCCCCTTCAATATGAGACCAGAGATATTTTACAAAAAAGTACAAGGATTTTGTGCCTGATATGGCTGCAGTGGCAGTTTCATGAATATCCTTTTATTACAATGGTCTTTATGATAGATTAATTCACCTTGAAATAGTGGGCAACTGCAGTTGCAAACCTCAGTCTGTCATACTTATCAAGCATTTCAACTTTTTCTTGTAATGTCATGATTTTTCTCTGCTTCTTGGGAGTACTTCCAGCATCACTAGTAAGTAGCACCTCATGTGGGTCCCATGGTGTTATTTGAGATTTGTGGTATTGCACTAAACACAATGAAAAATATGCCAGGACCACAAGAGATCACTTTTTACTGCAATATACAATTTATTGGAGAGTTAAATTACTCATGTGGGTTAATGTCCCACAGGGTTTTAAGCAAGTATTCACAACACTTGAGCTCACTCAAGTGCAATAGCGATAGGAGGTTGCTACAAAATATTTACAGCAGTATAATATGTACTGAAGTTAATTTTATACAGTTATGACATAATACTGCATCTTTGTTTATATTTCTCTCAATTGCAAAAGGTACCACGTGCTGCCAGTGTTTGTGTATATATGTTGATAGGTTTTTAACCTCATAATACATTTTTTAGATAAATGAACAAGATATGTAGACAGTAGTCTATTTTATGATGTACCTTTTTTCAATATTTCTAAGCTATGTAGTTCATCTGCGAGTTTTTTCAAATTGTAACAAATCTCCAAAAAGTTTTCCAATAAATTTATTGAAAAAAATCTGCATATCAGTGGGCCTGAGCATTTCAAACCTATGTTGTTCAAGAGATAATTGTACTACCACTCTTTTCAACCTAACTTCTGTTTCTCCTGTGGCGTCCAGTTACAGGATGGGCACCCGACAGAAATACCTTTCTACAGTGGGCCCACTCATATTCCTGACAAATCAACCTAAATGTTGGTTATGTGGGCAGCTGCCCCTCTGTAGCTCACCAAGATTGCCATGATGGGTATCATCACTCTTGGTAGGGAATTGGAAGGCCCTAAAGCAGTACATTAAGAAAGAATGAGCTGGGACTAGTAATTTTAATTCATCTGATATTACCAATACTTATCCAGAAACTTGGCCTGTGGCATATGCTGTCAATAATACTGGGTATTGATATCCTTTCTGTCAAACTACACAGGCAGCCCATCAGATTGCTCACCAGAATGGTCCTAGAAATATTACCATTAGAGCCATGGTGGCTATACCAGATTTGGAGTGGGTTTCATAGATCACCCCAGGTTACAGACATTTGAACACCTGGGCATCCCTATATTGGGAACAGTAGTCACATTGCTGAAGAGAGGTGTTTAGGAGATTATGAGAGCTGGTGACAAATGTTGGAATAGTGGAGGAGGTCATCAAAATGATGTGAACACTCGTTGACCCATGAGCTGGACCTGGGCTCCTCGCTGCATTTCCTGTCCTTGGAATGTGGATTCTATTTACCTTCCCTGCTCCTAGAATCTGCCCCAAGTACATAGCCTTGAGAGTATGATATGGTGTTGAGACTGTTTGGACGGTCTCAGTGACTGAACTCAGTGAAGGCTCCTATATAAATTTTGTTTTAAAAAGATTTCAGGGCAGGAGGGGCAGAGGGAGAGGGGGAGAGAGTCCCAAGCAGACTCCATGCTGAGCATGGAGCCCAACCCCCACAACCCTGAGATCACCCAGAGCTGAAACCAAGAGTTGGATGCCCAACTGACTGCACCACCCAGCAACCCTTCCATATAAAGTTTAAAAAGATTTGTGTGTGAGAGAGCGAGAGTGCACACATGAGTGTGGGGAGGGGCAAGAGAGGGGCAGAGAGAGAATCCCCAAGCAGACTCCTTGCCCAGTGCAAAGCCCAAAGCAGGGCTTGATCCCAGGATCCTGAGATCATGACCTGAACTGAAACCAAGAGTCTGATGCTCAACCAACTGAGCCACCCAGCTGCCCCAAACTTTTAAGATTTAATGGGTATTTGTGGAAATCTACTTGTCTTATGGTCACTCAAGACAAGCCTCTTATTTAAGTATTAAGTCCCCTTGCTTATGAAACCTGCCACCTATGACACTCCACACTGGAGTGTCCTGCCTCTTCCTTCAGTCTCTCTCTGCCCTCTGCATATGGGGGTTCATTTCAGATTTCACCCAGGAAGCTCCCATGGAAGGTATGAACGATTAATGATTTATAGATATTTTTCTTCTATTCCATAGGTTGTCTTTTCATTTTGCTGATGGTTTCCTTTGCTATGCAGAAGCTTTTTAGGTTGATGTAGTTCCACTTGTTTATTTTTGCTTTTATTGCCTTTACTTTGCTGTCAGATTAAAAAAACAAAAACAAAAAACATCACCAAACCAATGCAAGGAATTTACTGCCTGTTTTCTTCTAGGAGTTTTATGGTTTCAGGTATTATGTTTAAGTCTTTAATCCATTCTGAGTTAACTTTTGTGTATGGTATAAGAGTGATCCAGTTTTTAAAATTTTTTATTATGTTCAGTTAGCCAGCATATAGTACCTCATACATTTTTGATGGAGTGTTCCACGATTCATTAGTTGCTGTAACAGCCAGTGCTCATCACAACACATGCCCTCCTTAATACCCATCACCCAGTTACACCATACCCCCACCTTCCTCCCTTCTGTAACCCTCAGTTTCCCAGAGTCCAGAATCTCTCATGGAGAGACTGGTATCCTAGATCTATAAAGAACTTCTCAAACTCAACACCCAAAAAACAAATAATCCAGTCAAGAAATGGGCAGAAGACATGGACAGCCACTTCTCCAAAGAAGACCTACAAATGGCCAACAGACACATGAAAAAAAATGCTCCATATCACTAGCCTTCAGGGAAATACAAACCAAAACCACAATGAGATACCACCTTACACTAGTTAGAATGGCAAAAATTAACAAGACAGGAACAAACAAGTGTTGGCGAGGATGTGGAGAAAGGGGAACCCTGTTACAATCTTGGTGGGAATGCAAGCTGGTGCAGCCACTCTGGAAAACAGGATGGAGGTTCCTCAAGACGTTAAAAATAGAGCTACCCTATGACCCAGCAATTGTACTACTAGGTATTTACCCAAAGGATACAAACGTGATCTGAAGGGGCACCTGCACCCCAGCGTTTATAGCGACAATGTCCACAATAGCCAAACTATGGAAAGAGCCCAGATGTCCATTGACAGTTGAATGGATAAAGATGTGGTCTCTATAGATACACAATGGAATATAACTCAGCCATCAAAAAGGATGAAATCTTACCATTTGCAACAACAAGGATGGAACTGGAGGGTATTATGCTAAGCAAAATAAGTCTGAGAAAGACAATTATATGATTTCACTCATATGTGGAATTTAAGAAACAAAACAGGATCACAGGGAAGGGAGGGAAAAATAAAACAAGACAAAAATCAGAGGGAGACAAACCATAAGAGACTGTCGACTGTAGGAAACAAACTGAGGGTTGCTGGAGGCAAGATGGGGTACCTGGACGATGGGCATTAAAGAGGACACATGATATAATGAACACTGGGTGTTATATACAATTGATGAATAACTGAACTCTACATCTGAAATTAATGATATAGAATATGTTAATTAAATTTAAATAAAAGAAAAAAGATGGTCTTGGGGCACTTGGGTGGCTCATTCAGTTAAGTGTCTGCTTTCAGCTCAGGTCATGATCCCAGAGTCCTGGGATCGAGCCCCACATTGTGCTTCCTACTCAATGGGGAGTCTGCTTCTCCCTCTCCCTCTCCCCCTGCCCCTTCCCCTCCACTCATACTTCTGGGCTATCTCAAATAAATAAGTGAAATCTAGACCAAATTTAAAATGCTAAACTGTAACACTCCTAGAAAATAACCAGAGAAAATTTAGATGACCTTGGGTTTGGTCTTGACTTTTTAAAATATAACACCGAAGCACAATCCATGAAGGGAATAACTGATACCCTGGCTGCATTTAAATTAAAAACTTATGCTTACAAAATACATTGTCAAGATAATAGACAGCCACAGCCTGGGAGAAAATATTTTCAAAAGATATACCTGATAAAGGACTGTTATCCAAAATATATGAGGGACTCTTAAAACTCAACAATACCCCAGAAAATAAAACAACCCAATTCAAAAATTGGTAGATCTGAACAGACCTCTCACCAAATAAGATACACAGATGGCAAATGGGCATATGAAAAGATGCTCCACACATCTCTGGAGAATTGCAAATTAAAACAATGAGGTACCACTACACACCTATTAGAATGGCCAAAATCCAGACCACTGACACCAAATTCTGGCAAGGATGTGGAGCAACAGGAACTTTCATTCAATATTGGTGGGAATGCAAAAGGCATAGCCACCTTGGAGACAGTTTGGCAGTTTCTTATAAAACTAAATATAACTACCATATGATCCAGCAATTGGGCACCTTGGTATTTACCCAAATGAGTTTAAAACTTATGTCCACATCAATACTTGCACATGGGTGTTTATAACAACTTTATAATTGCCAATACTTGTAAGCATAAGAGATGTCCTTCAGCAGGTGAATGGATAAACTGTAGTATATCCAGACAATGGGATATTCTTCAGTGCTAAGAAGAAATGAGCTATAAAGCCATGAATAGAGATGGAAGAAGCTTAAGTGCTAAGGTAAAGAAACCAATCTGAAAAGGCCACATACTGTATTTTTCCAAAGACAGGACATTCTCAAAAATGTAAAACTGTGGAGAGAGTAAAAAGATCAGTGGTTGGGGCAGGGGTGGGGGGAAATGAATAGGTGGAGCATGGAGGATTTTTAAGGCAGTGCAACAATTCTCTATGATACTATGATGATGGATACATGTCATTATACATTTGTCAAAACCCAGCAGATGTGTAACACCAAGAGTGACCACCTAATGTAAACTCTAGACTTTGGGTGATAAGGGCACATCAGTGTAGGTTCATTTGTTATAACAAATGTCCCACCCTGGTATGGGATGTTGGTAGTGGGGGAGGCTCTGCATGTGTGGGGGCAGAGGGCATATGGAAACTCTATACTTTCCACTCAATTTTGCTGTAAACCTAAAACTGCTCTGAAAAAAATAAAGCTTAAAACAAACAAAAGCAACAGTCCAATGAAAGTCAAGTGGTTTGGTGACTCTCTCCTTTCCCTGCAGGTAGATTTACAAATGTTACCAGCAGGGCTCTGGTATTTTGCCCAACACTTCTGAGATTCCATATCTTATGATGCCTACCACAGTGATGGGTAGGACCTTGGAGAGCTCCCTAGGTAGCTACCTGGAGGGGAATCCAACCACCCCCAATTACAGGCCAAATTGGCAGCTGTCATGAGAGGGAACACCCTTATTGTCCAGATAGGGCACTGTTTAATGTCTACAAGTTCCATGGGTGATAGCAGTTTAGAGCCTCCAGCATAGGTAAGAAATGAATTGATACATTCCCCATTCAATGGCACAGTTAAGACATGACCATAATCATAAGTCTCTCTTTGATGAGTGTGAAGAAGGTTAAAAGTAAAAATACAAGGAGGAGGGCGCCTGGGTGGCTCAGATGGTTAAGTATCTGCCTTCAGCGCAGGTCATGATCCGGGGTCCTGGAATCGAGTCCCGTGTCGGGCTACCAGCTCAGCGGGGAGCCTGCTTCTCCCTCTGCCTCTCTCTCTCTCATGAATAAAGTATTTAATTAAAAAAAGTAAAAATACAAGGAGGAAACCAACATATTAAGTCAACCTGGCCTATTTTCACATGAACTTAGCAAATACTAGTAACATCAGGGCATTCTGTCTGTCAGCACTTGAGTTCCATAAAGAATCTTAAAAAGAATCTCTCCATGATGGTAGACAGAAAACAGGTTTTTTTTTTTTTTATTATTAAATGTTTTAAACCAGATTGTGATACCCATCACAGACAATCCACAGCAAGATTGCAAAGACAGAAGGAATCTCATCTTCTCATAGCCAGGCAATGAAAACCCAGGGCATCAAGATAAACCAACCACAATTGGTCCTCAAGCAAGAAGACTTAATACACATAGTTCATCTTAAGTTCACCTGGTAATTGGGGTCACCACTTATGTTTCCTAATTGCCTTTACCCAAAGGAAAAAATCATTTTTATAAATAACATTGAAAGTAATGACCAGTTTTTCCAAAAAATTAAATTGGCGATTTTTAAATTACATTAAAAGACTCAAAAACCAAAATGAGAAATGGAAAAATACGATACTACAGAAATACATAGTGTGATAACAGATAATTATATACTAACAAAGAATAACTTAGAAAAAACAACAACAACAGATAATTCCTACGAAAACACACAAGTTACCAAGATTGAATCCCGAATCTTGAATCCAAGATATAGGAAGTCTTCTATAGACCAATAGCAAGAATGAAAGTTGAATTAGGAATAAAAAATCTGGGGCACCTGGGTGGCTTAGTTGGTTGAGTGTCTGGCTTTGGCTTGGGTCCTGATCTTGGGGTCCTAGGATTGAGCCCCACATCAGGCTCTCTGCTTAATGGGGAGTCTGCTTCTCCCTCTCCCTCTGTATTCCCACTTTTTAATAAATTACAAAAAAAAAAAAATCTCCCAGCACAGAAAAGCCCAAGGCCATATGGTTTTGTTGGTAATTCTACCAAACATTTTTAAAAATTAATGACAATATTTATCAAAATCTTACAAATAATGGGAAAGAGGGAACACATTCAAAATTACTTCATGAGGCCAGTACTACTCGGATACCAAAGCAGGATAAAAACAATACAAGAACAAAGAAGTCTAATTTGTCTGATATAAGTATGGCTACTCCAGCTTTATTTTGATGTCCATTTGCATGATAAATGTTTCTCCATCCCCTCACTTTCAACCTGCAGGTGTCTTTAGGTCTAAAATGAATCCCTTGTAGTCAGCATATAGGTGGGTCTTGGTTGGTTTTCTTTTTTAATCCATTCTGACACCCTACAGTTTTTCATTGGAACACTTAGCACATTTATGTTCAAAGTAATTGATAGGTAAGTAATAAAATGGGAATACATGATTTGTGGTTGTTTCTGGAGATTTTCTCCAATCATTTATTGTCTCACTTTGGACCTCTCCTTTGCACTCAGAGTCCCCTATTAAATTTCTTGCCAGATTGGTTTAGTAGTCATAAACTCCTTTTAGCTTTTGTTTGTCTGGGATGTTCTATCTCTCCTTCTATCATGAAGAATAGCCTTGCTGGATGGCTTCAGATTTTTCCCCATTCAGCACCCTGTCTCTATCATGCCACTCTCTTCTGGCTTGCTAAATTTCTGTGGAGAGATCTGCATCTAGCCTCATGGGTTTCCCCTTGTAAGTTGAGGACTTTTGTCTTGCTTTTAAGATTTCTTTTATCATGGTATTTTTGAAATTTAATTACAATATGTCTTGGTGTTATCCTGCTTTTGTTGATTTTAAATGGGAGTTCTCTGTGCCTCCTGGATCTGGATGTCAGTTTCATTCCCCCAGATTAGGGAAGTTTTCAGCTACTATTTCTTGCAATAAATTTTCTGCCTCCTTTTCTCACTCTTCTGGGACTCCTATAATATGAATATTACTACATTTGGTGGAGTCCCTGAGTTCCCTAAATCTATTCTCATGTTCCATAATTCTTCCTTCTCTTTTGTTCAGCTTCATTATTTTCCATTATTTTGTGTTTTATATCACTACTTCGTTCCTCTACTTCTTCCAGCCTGCTGTTCATTGCATCAAGCTTGTTTCCAACCTTGTTTATGGCATTCTTCATTTCTGATAAAAAGAGTTAAGAATCTATCTCTGGGGTGCCTGGGTGGCTCAGTCGGTTAAGTATCTACCTTTGGCTCAGGGCATGATCTCAGGGTCCTGGGATTGAGACCCACATTGGGCTCCCTGCTCAGCAAAGAGTCTGCTTCTCCCTCTCCCTCTGATCCTCCTCCCTGTTTGTAATTTGTCTCAAACAAATAAAATCTTAAAAAAAAAAAAAAAGAAGAATCTCTGTGATAAGGGTCTCACTGACATCATTTCTCAAGTCCAGCAAGTATCCTTATGATTCTTGCTTTAAATTCTCCATCAGGGGGTGCCTGGGTGGCTCAGTCATTAAGCATCTGCCTTTGGCTCAGGTCATGATCCCAAGGTCCCAGGTTCAAGCCCTGCATTGGCTCCCTGCTCAGCAGGAAGCCTGCTTCTCCCTCTCACATTCCTCCTACTTGTGTTCCCTCTCTCCCTTGCTCTGTCAAATAAAATCTTTTAAAAAATAAATTCTCTCGGGCGCCTGGGTGGCTCAGTTGGTTAAGCGACTGCCTTGGGCTCAGGTCATGATCCTGGAGTCCCGGGATCGAGTCCCGCATTGGGCTCCCTGCTCGGCGGGGAGTCTGCTTCTCCCTCTGACCCTCCTCCCTCTCGTGCTCTCGTCTCTCATTCTCTCTCTCTCAAATAAATAAAATCTTTAAAAAAATAAAAAAAATAAAAAATAAATTCTCCATCAGTCATGTTACCTATATCTCATTTACTTAGATCTCTAGCCATGACTTTATCTTGTTCTTTCATTTGGGATGAATTCCTCCATCTTGGCATTTTGTCTAAGTCTCTGCCTCCTTTAATGCGACCTCTTCTCTCCCTTTAGTTGTGGAGTTTGTTCTGTCATTCTTCAGGCCAATTTCTGGGGGTATTTAGGAGGATTTGATAGTTATCTAGCTTTATTCATGGGACAAGACAAGTCTAGGGTCCTCCTACTCCACCACCATATTCCTCTCCTGAAAAAAAAATAATAATCTCTAATATTTTAAGATAAGGATGTAGGTTTGTACCTTATAGCCCTGCACCTGCTGGAGTTCTACCCTCCCAGGGTGATAGTGACATAAGGGTTTCACCAGCATTGATTACAATTAAAGAGATGTTCTGTGTGAATAATTTGTGAAATTTCTCAATGGATTATTTGAAATTAGACACTGTGTGAAATGCAATTTCATGAAGATGGCTCCCAGGCACTAGAGAAAGACCTATCTATGAATAGCTGGCAAAAGGTTATTTAGCTTTTAAAGAGATTATGTATCAAAGGACAGAAAGAATTTAAAGATGCAAAAATGCTCTGAAAGAAAAAGGGTAGTGTCTTTCCCTTTAACACCAGAAAAAAAAAAATCAGTTTTTCAATTTGCACTAGCCCTTCCCCCTGAAGATGATTCAATGACTCCCCACCAGCTCCTCTTCAAGCTCACCCCCCCCCCCAATTCAGCCATTCTTTCCTCCTCTCTGGAAGTCTGCTCTAGGATTCTCAGCTGCTTCCCCCTTCTCATATTCTCATCCCAGTTTTCTTACCTCAGGGGGGCCCCCCCCCTCTCTGCCTGGATCCCCTCCTCACTGCATCCTGGAAGCTCTGCAGGCTCTGAGCCAGGGCAGTTGTAGGGACCCCAACCTGCTTCCTGCCTCCAGACCCTGTGCTTCATCCTTTTGTCCAGTGTCTGAGACATTCAGATGATGTCATTCATCTGACTTTTTACTTGTTTGATGTTGGAGGGAGTCTGGATCTTGTTATTCCATTATAGGCAGAAGGGGAAGCTCTGAAAGAATCTTGAGGTAAATTCTTGATTCCTAGCTTGACTTAGATTCTTTATTACTTTAAAATGACACATTTCACATGTAGTTCTTAGCATAAGGTAGATTATTCTCAATACTATGTTTTAACAGATCCATAGGCAGGGCATTATAGATTATTTTGTGTAAAATTATATTTAAATTAGAATTTTTCTATTTCTGTCAAGAGTGACCTAACACAGAAGGGAAGAAAAAGAAACAAGGTCGTCCTCCTGGTTACAACAAACAGCTACTTTTCTTTTTCCTCAATATTTCAGGCCCCAGCCTCAGGGCCTTCACCAACCCCAAGTTCCCCTCCCAGCCCACGGGGCACCTCCGAGGAGGACAGGTTTGTGACTTTGTGTACCTGGAGCTCTGACTTTGCCCACAAAGTCCTGGTGACCTAAAGGTGAACAAGGCCCCTCATAAGGACAGTTAATATTCCCTGAAACAAAGGAAAAGCCCTTCCAGACCAGTAATTGCTTGAAGTCCTTTTAACTGTTCTGAAGGTTTTCAGATTCTATCCATTATTGAACAAAAAATATCCAGGCACAGAGATGTTTCCCAATATGCCTGTGAGTAGAGGCACTGGATGTTATTTCTTGTGATGCTGGTTCCTGACCTTCCCATTTAAGGATTTCTCATCTCCCACCAGCAGATAAAGGCATGTCCGGGCCTTCTCAGTGTAGGAGACTCACATATACAGAGGGAGTCATGCCAGGATGCATCAACATTTTTCTGTCCCTTCCAAGCCAGTCTTTGGAGAGACCAGGGAATCCAGAGTTTCCTACAAGAATAGGGAATCCTTGGAAAGGAGTTTCATCTTGAGTCAAGGAAGAAGAATCATATCCTGACAAGGATAGGTGCTTTGTGCCCAAGCCCAGGGCCATAAAGAAGAGCTGGCAACAATGTCCCCAGATGCTGATGAGTTTGCAGAACTTACCTTGGACTATACACAAGGCCAACAAGTAAACCCTAGCCCATCCCTATGGAGAAGCCCTGCAGAAAACCCTGGGCCTCAGGTAGGTCTCTTCTATATTCAACTTTTAGGGACCAACATGGGCTGGCCCAGCCACCACACTGTGCCCTAAGCAGGGTGGAGAATTTTGAGACCAGCATCTGTCCATGGTCCCATCTTCAGGAAACTGGACAAGACTTAACACACTGAGCTTGCCCTCTACAGCTGGGACCCAAATCAATGGTGCTGAGGAGTTTTGCTGCCAACCTATTCAGAGGGGCCATAACCCCCATGGAAGGCAAGTTCAGAGGCAGTGATCCAGGGAGAGGGTTTGGGCCACTGAAGCCAGCCCTAAAGGGGTCTGTTCCACTCAGCAATTCCCTGTGCACACAGCCACCTCCCACTTCCCAGAACAAGCTCCAAGCCTGGCCCATCCATGTTTCCAAGGGTCAAGCTCTGGGTGCCCCCCGCCAGTGAACTATACTGAAGACACTCAAGTACTAAGAAGGGTTTCATGAATTTTGACTCTTGCCTGGTCATCTCTGCATCAATTTCCTGTACTTCTGCTGGCAAACCTCAGGCCCCAGCAGAAGATGTGGACCCCTGATGACTCTGAATCAGATCTTGAACTTAGAGACCGTTTAAGTGTGATCCCCTCTGCACTCAAGACAGTGGAAAAATCACAGTTCCACATACACAGGATTCCTTCCCTTCCATAACCCAATGTCATGAGAAAAAAATGTGAAACTTAAGATGGCCCTCATCCCTTTCATCCTGGGGACAGTGGCTTGGATGGGACCCAGAATTACATTGAGGAAAAAATGATAGAGGCCAAGGGACATAGAGGGGGCACAGATTCTAGGTGCCTTGAGATCTACAATTCTTCCATCCCTGCTATCTTGTTCGAAGCATATAAAAATGAATGTCTTTTTCCCCTTTATAAGTCTCAGCTTACTTAGTCTTGCTCTTGAAAAACTTATACACAATCCATCACCCTTCTATTACCAATAAAAAAAAAATCAGTGAATATAATTAGAATTACAATCCTTTGACAAATACACTTTTCCATGAAGATTATAAGCTTTGAAAGAGTTGCTAGAGGGTACCCATCAATGGCAACATTTCAAAAGAACATTCTTGGAGACAGGACCCTCTGTCTAGTGTATCTAAGGCCAGGCAGAGAGATTCTGCTAGGAACTGATGAGGTGGGCAGTTCACCCATAGATTAGTCAGTGACTGGCTTGGGGGCAGACACATCTGCTGGGACTTGAGAGCAGCGACCTGTCTGAGCCCCTCCTTCTGGTGGGGCATTTCATGCTCAATCTCACGAGTTTCTAGGTCAGGCCCAAGTCCTCTGCCCCAAGTTGTGCAGATTCTCATAAAGCTCTCTTCAATTTCTTGAGGGAAAAAAACAAAAACAAAACCAGAAAAACCTGACCAACTGAACCCTTTTAAAGCTGAGCTTTTCCACCCTGATTGTGGATTAGAACTACTTGGGACCTTCAGATCCCACCTGGATGATCACATCAGAATCACTTAGAAAGGGACCCCCATCACCCATTGTGAAAGCCTCTCCAGGCAGTTCTAGTCTCCAGCCTGGATGGGACTCTATTACTAGATTCCCTGGCCCCTGATGAACAGTGAGGTGGGAAGGATCAAGGAGGCCCCTGCATCAGGTGCCACTCATGACATCGTATGTGATGTTCTCTCTAAAGGAGTAGATCTCTACCCAGGCTGTGTGTTGGATCACCCAGACACTTTTTACAAACACAAATTCCTGGGCCTCAGGCCTGAAATAATTAAGTCTGAATCACTGGGATGGAACTTTTAAAATAGAGGAGTCTAGTGTAGCATCAGGGCTGGGAAGCTGTTCTACAGCTGGTTTCACTTACACTCACGATTCACGATCTCACTGAGCTTGGAAACCAGTGGGAGAGTTGGACTTGACCAAGGGGCTAACACTGGCATTTACTAAGAGTTAGCTGAGGTCAGTGACTCAGGGCACAGTGCCTAAGAGGATGTCCTCATGATAGGGCCTAGTCTATGCACAGGGAGCCTGAGACCTAAGCCAGGAGGAGCATGCAGCTCAATGACTGGCACTGGGGAGTGATGAACAACATAGAAGGAACAAAGTGTCTGAGGCAATGCCCTCCCAAGTACAGGAAATTTTGCAGTTGGCACATGGGGCCCAGTGATACTCTGCAATCACAGCCTTCATTGTGGTCATACACACCCTCTCCCAGTTACCCAATCAAATGCTAATTTACAGGCTCCTCTAAATGATTTAGGAGACATAACCCAAGTCCCAAAGCCTTAAATTAACCACAGGGTTCATGGATTGGCCTGACTCAATCAGGTGGGTGAGACAGAAGTCCTCCTCCTTTGCAGTGCAAGATGCCAGGACTCAGGGGAACATAAGATGGTTCCAGATCAGGGCACAAGGGAGTTCTGAGACTCATCTTAGACCTTCTCACTGGAACAGAGGTCTTGATGCCCAGGGTTCACTCACCAGGCAGGACACACGTTCTGAAGGGGGTTATCCTACTGTGGGCTGACCAGCCACTCTGCCTGCATGTGGGATGGATGAAGCTCAATTCATCCAATCCCTTTACTAGCAGTGGGGGCTCCCCCCACAACAGAGACAGCCAGATGTTGAGGACAACAAACACATTTCCACACTTGGGGATTCTTGACTACCCAAATTCCAGAAAATCAGAGTAAGTGCTAGCTGTAAGGGCCCTAAATGCAGCCCTGTTGGTGCCTAGAGATGCTTCACAGGGAAAACTCAAGCATGGAAGTCAGTCCGGAGAGGCAGCATTCTTTGGGTTTATGGGAAGATAGCTGGATTGTCTCATTTCATTACACAAGCATTTTTACATCTAGGAAATACGTGCTATACACAGTTATGTATCTTACAGATATGGAAATTTTCAACCCTCAAGACATGTCTGGTGGGTGGTGCTATTATTACCCTCATTGGCAGAACAGGGTGGTGGCCTCCTTGATCCAGCTGTTCTTCTGAGCTGGGAATAGACTCTCAGCACTCAGGCTCCAGTGCAGGAAGCTGCTCCATGCTGCTCCTGAAAGCCTTCCTGGGCTGGTCCTGCAACATTCCTGATGTTAACAGGACTGTAGGTCTAATGTGTGGGCTCCCTCACTGTATTGTGCATCTCCAATGTTGAACTTAGGTTCTGATTATGTTCTTGTCTTCCGTCCGGTGCTCAGGCTCTCCCTAAACACTTGACCACAGCAGTCTGTTTATCAGAGATGTTCTCAAATCCTTCTGATTTCCCCCTCGGTCATTTCCCATTGTCTGCTTGTAGTGGGTTTTGTGCCTGTTGATTTTAGATATAAGTCAGCATCAGACATTTTACTTGTTTGGACTTGGATCATTTGGTGCCCTTAAATATTGGTTTTGTTCTGTGGTGAAGTTAAGTACTGTGAATGAGATTGATTTCACTATTTTTTAAAAACATTGTCTTTTGCTTTGCTTCATATGGTCTAAGCTATGATTTCTAGTGAAAGAGCAGGAAGAACAGATGGAAAATCCATAGAAGCAAATGCAGAAAGATGAGGATCCTGAATAGAAGGTGGAATTTAAGTTTAAAGCTCTCCAGTGTTTACCACATACTCTTTAGGAGCCACACTCAAGACAGGAATAAGCCGGTCCCACTGGGCCATATGAGCCACAGGGGAGGACAGTGCTCACAGAAATATCCCTGCCACCTCCTCCACAGCAAGGCAGACTGACCCACCATGGAGGCCCAGTCCACACTGGACACAGGTGACACTCGTCAGCAAGCTCACAGAGATCCCTTACTACCTGAGACAGGATCCTAGTACCAAGGGGCAGGGAGATGAAGAGTAAAGAAGAGCTGGAAAAGAAACCTCCAGAAGCTGACAGATTTTCAAAGTCATTGAAGATGTTGTGCCCTCCATGACCAATAGACCTTGGGACTGGAGTGGGACAGAGGTGAGGAAAGGGAGCTAGACCTAGACCCAGACCTGGACCAAGAGAGAAAAGAGGAAATAGGTGGCACAGTTCCTTCGAGAAGCACAAAGTGGACAAGGAGCCCATGGACAAGAGTCCATGGTCTGCCAGGGAGTTGAACAATTCCATCCCAAAAAAGTTGGCTGGACAGGAGTTAGCGAAGATAATCTAGAGGAGTGGCCCCTGCTGACCCTCCCTCCAGCATCCAGGCAGTCAGATCCTCCTCACCGCCTCCCCTGTCCTTGAAATGTATACCCTGCCTAGTGTCCCCACTGTGGGGGCTGCTCTAAGGACATACTTTTGAGAGTATAAGATGTTGAGAACACTTAAATGGCATGCGTGCCTGAGCCAAGTTAAGACCGCTCTATAAATTTCAAGACTTGTCAGATGGGTGTGGAGATCTATTTGTCTTGTGGCCACCCAAACAAAGGAACATATATATGAAGCTTGTATTATTAAACCGGCCATCTACTCTCTGGAGAGGTCTGCCTCTTTTCCTCAGTCTCTCTCTGCCCTCTGTATATGAGAATTGTTTCAGATTACACCCAAAAAGTTCCAAGTAGGTTGGGACCAACAGAAGGCACTAATTCTCTAAGGAAGCCAGAAGATGAGAAGCAACTGGGAGATTTCTTTGGCCTGCCCAACAATTGTGCAGCATGCTGCCAGACACCATGGATCACGTGGCTGTGGACAGTGACAAGGAGGATTCTATCAGAGTGGATTAAAAGCACAGGAAGCACCCCATTGGCTGAATTGGATACGCATGGGGAGTACAGCCTGTATATGAACAACCAGGGGTATTTGCCCAAGACTGCATGCCAGTATGCTATCCAGATGTCTGAAGGGCTGAGAACCAGCCATTTCAAGGCCATGTTTGATCACTGGTGGAAGACTAATAAAAGCAATCAAGTCGAGACAAAGGAAGCTGATGGAATTGAAATCAAAAGCCCCAATAGCTTGTTTTGAGTTCCAAATCCAAAAATAATCTACACAAGGAAATGTTCCCACTTCTTTCTCTGCAATTCCTAGAAGGTTGCTAGGGTTGTTTTGTGAATGTGCCTAAATACTTTGTTTTACAATATTTTAGTTCCATCAAAATGGGTTAAGCAGCCAATAAAGCATTGGCCTGGAAGGACTTTCCCCCTGGACTTGTTCAGAGTGGATATAGCCCTAGGCTTTAGGCAAAGATTCAGCAAGAAGGTATGTGATGTCTTCATGAGCTTTCCATATGCCTCTCTATCCTCTCTGGTCCACCCATGCAGAAGCCATCAACCAACATCTCACAAGTTACCAGTGCCAGGACTGGACCCACCACCTTCCATTTGGGGAGCATTGTGGGCTCCACACAAGTGTTCTGCCTGCAGAATCCTCAGGTCCCTCAGGCCTGGTTCCGGAGCCCTGCATGGTTCTTGCCATGCCTGTTTCCTGCCTTTCTCCCAGCAGCTATCAAGCCCCAGCAGCATGGTCCACCTCCCCTATCCATCGTCCAGATCCTGGACTTAAAATTAGAACCTGGATCCTAATTCCATTTGAGAGAGGAGATTTCCATGAACCCTTTCTTCCTCAAAACCAGTAAAATGACAAAAAGTGAAATGTAACTAGATCATCCTCTAGCTCTGGATTATAGCAGGGGCCAAGTTGGGATCCAAAAATATAGAGAAGGCAAGAGACATAGAGGGACCTTGGTTTCCTAGGGAACTTGGCACCTATCACCTTGTCATTATCTCTCCATCATTCTTCCTGCACAGAGCCTCTTTTACAATCATCAGCAACCTTCATTACCCTGAACCTGATCAAGCATTTATCACTGGAAACAGGACTTTGATTCAGCTTGAGAGAGAAATGAATATCAGAGTTATGTACTCACC
Organism: Mirounga leonina; assembly: GCF_011800145.1. NCBI lineage: Eukaryota > Metazoa > Chordata > Mammalia > Carnivora > Phocidae > Mirounga > Mirounga leonina. The sequence continues at coordinate 1,760,460 of NW_023270624.1, forward strand.
ACTCCTCCCCATCCCCAAACGCAGTGCAGGGAAAACAAAATTTGAACGTGAATAAAATGGCCTTCCTCTCTAATTGGATCCTGGGGTTGAAGGGATCCCAGAAAAGACAAAGGTCAAGGTACAACTTGGAACTCAGGCTCTTGGCAGACTTGGGGTCTGTCATACTCCTCATATTCCTGTCCCCATCATTCCCGCTCCTTGAAAAATAAGTTACCAAAGGGAACTACATAGATAAGATGACCTATTGGTTAGCTACAGACAGAAAAGTGCTCAGCATATCTCACCGTGATTGGGGAGACCAGACCTAGACTTAGTGGCTGCTTCCTGGGGAGTCAGGTTCCAAGCTGGCTGGGGGCATTGGGGATTGAGGCAAATGCCCACAGACTCCAGGTATCCAAACATGGGCAGCTGTCTGAAACAGAGGCTGTACAGAAGCAGCAGCCCCAGGCACCACCAGGGGATCCAGGCACTGCATCCCTGAGAAGGTTCCCCTGTGCAAGTTGGGGCATCCTGCGTGGGGTTTATGATCCAGACAGTCACCAAACCATTTCCCCCTGCCACCTGCCACTTGACCCCAGGGACAGTTCTGTACCATGTAATAGCATGGGATATGCCCACAGTATCACAGGCTCACCATCGTGCTGTGTTCCATGATGACCTAGAGTCAGTGACACCCTCTCTCCCACCTTCTAGAAGCCAGCCAGGATGTGAGAGATATCCCAGGGCAGAAGACTTGGCAAACATGCCCTCACTGGGGCTGAGCTGATGCCGTCTGGGCTCTGCCAAACCATATGCGCAGAGTGGTACCCTACTTCCCCAATCAGGTGATGCCTACTGAACACTGGAGGACCTTCTGGAAAGGGCAATGCCCAAGAAGGTCATGAAGCCCACAGGACCTGTCCTTAAAAACAACCACAGATATCTCACTGGGATCACCCATGCTAGACCAATCATGGGTGAGTTTTCTATCCATATTAGAGAAAATAGGATACTCCTTTGGCCAAAGAAAGAGGCTATAAACAAGCTTTGAAAACACTTTCCAAATGTGTGCTTATTTCATCCAATATATAGACATGGAGTTTCAAGTCAGGATTGTGAATGGTTTCATTGAAAGTTATTTGAACATGTGAATCTGGACCCACCTTCCTTTTGGTCCACACCACACCTACTCCCAGTATTCTGGCCAGAGCCTTGTTCAGGTATAGGTAGGCAAGGACTTGCAGAGCAAAACAAAGGCCCACAACCTGGAGTGAATCAAAAGGGGCTGTGGCCTGGTTGGGCTGGACTCCACCCATAGGCAGCCATGGAAATCCACCAGGACACATCCCTGAGGTCCAGAGATAGCTCTCAGCAGAGGGGAAGGGAGGCTGAAAACCATGGCTGCATTCCAGGACCTCTGCGCTCAGCCCCATGCAAGCAGCCTCCCTGTGGGAAGTGAGGAGCATCCTGGAAACTACCAATACCCCCCCACATGGTTGGGGGCTGATGAGCTGACACTGGGGGAATTGAATCTGAAGAGGCAAGTGAATCCAGAACCTCAGTAAGCTAAGAGGCAAGTGGAATCTCTCTGGCCCATGTTCAAGGTCCATCATCAGAAATCCCACTACATCCCAGAGTTCCATCACACCCAGAAGGCCATTAGCAGACAACTCCATGAACACTCCCTGAAAGAAGGTTGGGTGGGTAACACCTGATTGCCAAATGGAAAAAAACAAGATTATTAGAGTGTCACCTGCAGTGTATTCAGATTCCAGACCAACTTTGAAACCAGCTGCCTTTTCCAAGTTCCCCAGGTGAGTGGGATGGGTTATATTCCTGGGCTACAGGCCCTGTGGCTACAGGGGTGCTCTGGCTGAGGCCACTCTGGCCCTGGCTCATACTTTGCTCTGGGCTATGAACTTCAGACATGACTAGGGTACCTCAGAGGCTCAGGGGGACCTGGTAACTGATGTGTGGTGAGGACCTCCAGGACCCAGCCAGGCACCCAGGGCCTGAGTCTTCCCCAGTCATCAACATGTCCATCTCCCAAGTTTGCACCCAAGTGAAGCCCCCAGCTCTCAGGAGCAGAAGCCAAATTCTCCTGTGAACCAGATCTGGAGGCTTTGAAAATTTTGGAATACTGACCCCAATTCCACTAGGGAGACAGTCCACCATAATCATGAACCCTTCCTTCCCTAAACCAGTGTCCTGAAATAGACTTTGGAATGGAAGCAGACCACTTTCATCTCCTTCTTGGTGGCCACGATTGGAGGAGAGGGACAGGGAAGCCAAGGAGCGGGGAGGGGCCTCAACTTCCTGGGGCCTTGAGATCAGCCACCTTCTCCCCCTGCTTTCTCATTCATTCTTAGCACTCAGAGGCTCATTGACCTTCAAGGAACAACTTGTACATCAGATGACAGCTCTTCAATCCTGCCTTCAGCATTTTCCAGCAGGCCAGCATCATACATTCATTTACTAGTACTAGACTTCACCTGCTCACTAACACTGAGCTGAAATTTCTTAAATAATCTATTAGAATATTTCTGTGTCATGTATGTGTACCTGTATTTTGGATACGTCAGGGTCACGCTGTGTCTTGCATCAGTTTCTCCAATTTCTGGTAAGAAGTGAATGAGGTTTTTTTCCCCCCATTTTAGATCCCAACTTACCCCTATCTTGCTCTTGAAAAGCTGCCCTTGTTATTAAACAATTCATCACTCCATTACTAAGATTAGTCAAAGTCATTAGGATTCAGTCTTTTGACAAACATTGCCTTCCCGCACAGAATATGAACTTCATGAGAACCAAGCTGGCTTTGTGGTTACTATAGAGCACCGTTGAATGGCCAGGATCCAAAAAGGAACATCCTCATGGACTTGGACCCTTGGTCTTGTGTGTCAAAGCCAGAGAGGGACTCTTCTAGGACCCATGGTGTGGGCAGTCCACCCATAGATTAGTCAGCAATCAGCGTGGGGCTCAGACACATGGAAGCATCTCTGTGCAGGTAGAGGTATTGGTGGTTGAACCCAACTAGTTCTGGGCTCCAGGTTTTTACCGCGCCAAGCTGTTCAAAGGCTTTCCTCCAGGGCGCAGAAAGGACACATCAGCCCCAGGTACACTAGGACCCAGATTCTTCTATCTTGGCTGATGGGTGGGTCTTGTACCTACAGTGGCTCTAGGCTGGTACTCCTCCCCAACCCACCACCCACCCAGAGGCTTCCAGGGACAACTGGCCGCCCTTAGATTTCACGAAGCATCTAAGGACTCGAGATGGAACATGATGCGGCTCTGACCCAGGTTCACACCTGGATGACCCAGATGTCAGACTGCTCTTCCTCACCCAGAGACCTGTGGGAGGCACAAGCCACCACCAGGGGGCAGCAAGGACATCGCAGGGCTGGAGGGCCCATAGTGGAGGAGGCAGGGCTGTCTCTAGTGGGATGATCGGGGTGGGGCTCACCTGAGCCCAATGTGGTCACTGCGTGTGTCTGAGCCCCCCGTCCACAACCCCATCTCACCTACACCCAGCCTCGTCATCACACTGAGGCAATATTTGAGGCCATTTTAACCCACATCAGTTTTCTTCTCTCTGCTCTAATCACATTTCCCCTAAACTTTAGTCTGTGTTGAAATATAGTTTTTCTTATGCCATCCAGGAATCTGAGGGGACTCTCTCTCCAAACACTTCCAGGGACTTCAGAAATGGTCCTTGGCTCACCAGGCACCCACAGTTCTCACCCATGAAGACCTTCCTCCAGGAAAAACTTGTGTGTTCATTCACTTCAAATACTTTGCCTGTAAGATACTACCAGTGCTCCCTGTATTCGAGTATTCAGTCAAGAGCTTAGATGTATTTGTACAGAAATATTTTAATTGAAGTAGTTATAGTTTTACTGAAAATGTTTTATGTTGAAGAGGATTTGCCATAAGCTTTAAAGGTAAACACAAGCATTTCCTCACATGTCCTCAAGCAGACAGCCCTAAAAACATTTGAAAAGTCACTTCTTCAAATGCAATAACCCTCCAGAGTAAATCTCAGGAAGAGTTCTAAGTCAGGCCCTTGTCCTCTTCCCCAAGCTGCTCTGATATTTTGTAAAGCCCTCTTCAGTCTCTCAGGGGAAAAGGAACTAGAGAAAAATCTGGCTGTTTGGAACCTCTTCTCCACCCAGAGTTTACAATACAACCACCCAGGACCTTCAGAACTGCGGCCATTTGGGCCCCACCTGGACCATGTCATCAGACTCACTGAAGAAGGGTTTCCCAATGCAGGGGAGGGTCCCTCTCCGAGTAGTTCTAATCTACAACATCAGTGTGAAAATCCCAGCCCCCTGGAGCAAGGTGAGGTGGGGAAGGACGAACAAGACCCCTGCTCTCAGGTGCACCTCATAACAGGATGCATGATGTGTTTCTAGGGGGTAAATCTCCACCCAGGCTGCATGTTGAAATCACCCAGAGACTTTTAAATAATACAAATCGCTGGACCTCAGTCCAATATTCTTAAGTTTGAAGCACTGGGTCAGACCTTGGAAAACAGGAGTCCACTGTAGCATCAGGGCTAGGAGGCTATTCTGCCAAATGAATTCACTTGCATACATGATGCATGAACTCACTGAGCTTAGACATCAGTGAGAGAGGGGGCCTTGACCAAGGACTTATGCTGGGATTTACTAAATGTCCGTTGAGGTCAAGGACAGACTAAGGCGGCAACACCTACAAGGGGCACCATCTGGAAGGCTTTCATGAACAAGGTGACTGGCACCTCTGTCAGGTTCATCCAAGAACCAGCTGGATGAACGGCACTAGAGGGTGACAGGCAACTAACAGGAGGAGCAGAGATCCCAAGGCAGGAAGGTGCTGGACCTACTCAGGATGGTGCAGGACATACTCAGGAAGGTGCTGGACCTACTCAGGATGGTGCAGGACATCAGCGCAGCTGTGCACAGATAATGGAGGAAGATCAGCATGATTTGTCAAGGGGATGTGGAAGAAACCACTGTTCTGAAGAGTTGAACAGGAAGGTGTGGTCCACATACCAGCAACCACGAAAGCAAGGTCCCCATCAGAGTGCTATGGCAGTTGTCCATGGGAGTGACTTTTAATGCCTAAACTTTACTTCCAGTATGGAAAGCTCATCCAGTTCATGCCACTTATTTATACTCTAAAATTACAAGGTTTCTGCTGAAGTTGAAGCTGTGGTGAAGGATAAAAGGAATTCAGGAATTGTTCCCTAGGAGGAGATACTGTGTCCACCTACATGTGATCAACATGAACATCCTGAGGTCCCGAAAGGGACCCCTACACCCCAAGCCGTCCATGGTACCTCCACACCCATTTCTTATCTCTTCCCCAGAGGTACTGAGCCACCTCCGCTGACCAGGCTGAGGCCTGAACTTAAAGGCAATTTGAATGTCGACACCTATTGCACCTGAACCAAGGGATTTCATGGCTACTTCAGGTCCCCAAGCCCAATGGAATGAAAATAAGCTGTGTAATTGAATGGGAAGGTCTCTAGTTCTGTTTAGTGCCTGAGGCCCAGGCAGAACATAGACAGAGACCAAGGGGCAGGGAGAAAGCTCAGCTTCCTGGTACCTTGGGACCCATCATTCTTCTTCCCCTTCTCCTCATTTTTCCTGCACAGAGACTCCATACCCATCATGGTGGCTTTCAGATCCTAGAGGAGGGAGTTGGAATCCTGCCTTCAGCTTTTCCTGCCTGCAGGATCAGATTGCTGTTCTGTCCTGTTCCTGGGCCTAATTCCCTCCATTTCCTGTGCAGCTCCTGCTTCTTACTTCAAGAGACACTTTTTGCATTATGATAGAAGTCCAGAGCATAGTTTTATAAGCTTTCATGTAAACATGTGTTTATTTGTACTGTATCTTTTAGAACAATTTCTCCACATTTCCTTGGAGATGTTCCAATGAACACACAACCCCCTGAATAGACTCAAGTTATACCTTAAACAATTTCTCAGTTACAAACATACACAGCTATGTACACACCCTTTTCTCTTTCCTTACAATGCCTAAAATAAGAAAACAACCCGGATTACAATAATCGCAAAAATTCCTTGGAGAAGAGAAGCTCAGTGAGGACTCCGTTGCTGATGGGTCATAGAGGGCACCCATCATCTCACCCCTGGGGCAGGAATGAACATCTGCACACTGGGAAGCGCTTGGTTGAGAACCTGACCCCAGTGTTAAATCCCAGACTGAGGATCACACTGGGATCTATGACCCTGGACAATGCACCACACATCTGGCACTGACAGCCGTGGGTACAGGCACATCTGGCATGGACTGGAACCACCCCAGAGGCTTCCCTCCCAGAGATAAACTCCTGTGTCCAGTTACCCCAAGAAGGAGCGTTGGTCTCAACACCAAGGGCAAGACACACAGGGTTGCCGCTGAGGAGGCTACTGCTGATGTCCATGGGAAAAGCCCCTCATGCCACAACTAATTCCAGAGTGAAGAACCATCAGCTGATCTCACAGTTCTATAGAGACTGCTGTTTCTGCACTTCCCACTTGCCTGGAAACCCTCAGCAAGGAAAGGTTTCTGAAATTGGGGGTGTCCATTTGTGACAATGCCCTATTCTTTCATTCTGCAGTTGGGGGCATGGAGCCCAAGGATTTGCAGCCCAAAGCTGCAAGCTTTGCCCGCCTTGTGATCAGGCACACCCTCTCCCAGGGTCCAAATCCAACCCTCATTCAGGGGTACCTGTGATTAAAGACATGTACCCCCCCAAGTCCTAAGTCCTTGAGTTAACCACAGGATTTGTGGATTGGGCTGACTCAATCAGGTGGGGGAGATAGAAGTTCTCTGGTGGTTTTGAAAACATTGAGAGATCTCACTGGGTTTACACATCTTGACCAATCCTGGGTGAATTTTCTATCCCCATTAGAGACAATTCTGGCTAAAGGAAGAGGCTAGAAACAAACTTTGAGAACACTTGCAAAGTATGTACTTGGTTAGTCACATATACAGACATGGAATTTCAACCTGGTTCACTGGTTCATTGAAAGATGTTTGAACCAGTGACTCTGGAAACTCCCATCTTCCCTCTAGACCACAGCATGCCCACTCCCCTCCCAGGATTCCACTCAAAGCCCAGCTCAGGTGCAGGTGTGGGAGGAAGCCAGAAGATAACAAAGGCCCAAAAGCTGGAGTGAACCAACTGGGACAGTGGCCTGGTTGGGCCTGACTCAGTCCACAGGCAGCCCTGGAATCTGCCCACCAGGACACTTCCATGATCTCCAGAAATCGCTCTCAGCTGAGGGACAGGGAAGCTGAGTCACAGCTTCATCCTGGGACCTCGGAGCTCAGCCCCATACAAGCAGCCTCCCTGTGGCAAGTGAGGAGCAGCCTGGACACTCCCCCTCCCACACCATGGCTGGGGGCTGATGAGCTGGCACTGGGAGACTTGGGTGTGAAGAGGTGGCAAGTGGATCCAGAACCTCACTAAGGCAAGAGGCAGGTAGAATCTCTGGCCCATGTTTAAGATCCATTGTCAGAAATCCCACTACACCCCGGAGTTGTGTCACAACCGGAAGGCAGTCAACATACAACCGAAGGCGCACTGCCTGAGATAAAGCTGTGCAGACCCTCTTGAGGCTGAGATTCTCCACTCAGTGCACATTAGAACCACCTGGGCCCTCCAGAACTGCTGCTATTCAGGTCCTACCTGGTTTATCACGTCAGAATCACTGAGGATCAGACCTCCATCAGCAATGGGAAGCCATCTCCAGGTAGTTCTAGTCTATGACTCAGGTGTGACTCACTTACCAATATCTGCCCCCCTCCATGGAGTAAAGTGAGGTGGGGAAGGCCAAGGAGACCCCCATTCTCGCTTATGATAGTGCATGCTATTCCTCTGTGGGAGTAGATCTCTACCCAGGCTGAATGCTGAAATCACCCAGAGATGTCAAAAATATAAATCCCTGGAGCTCCGTCTAAATGTTCTGAGGTCTCAAGCACTGGGACTGACCTTTGAGAGGAGTGTAGTGTAGCACCAGGGCTAAGAAGCTGTTCTGCCAACTGAATTCACTTGCACACATGATCCATGAGCTGGCTGAGCTCATGGGAGCTGGGAGAGGGATCCTGACCAAAGACTCACACTAGGATGTACCACGTGTTGGCTGAGGCCAAGAACAGACCAGGGGGGCAGCACCTATAAGGGGCACCGTCTGGAAGGTCTTCATGTACAAAGTGACTGACACCTCAGTCAGGGGTGGGAGCCAGCTGGATGAATAGCATGGAGGGCAGTGTGCAACTAACTCAGAAGGATCAGGGCTCCTGAGACAAAATCGTGCTCCACATACTCAGGATGGTGAAGAGAAATGTGGCTGGAGCATGAATAGTGGGCGGGGGGGGGGGTGGGGTGGGGAAATCAGCCTGATCTTATCTATTAAATAGACACAGAAGAAACCTCTGTTCTGACCAAAAAGGTTTGGTCTGCACGTCAAGGACAATGTAAATAGAGTCCCCATCAGAATGCTATGGTGGTTTTCCATGGGAGTGACCTTTCATGCTCAGACTTTTCGTTCTAGTGTGAAAAGAACATCCAGTTCATTCCATTAAATCCTTAATATAGGATTAAGATTTCTGCTTAAGCTGAAGCTGTGAGTGAGGGATAAAGGGAATTCAGGAATTGTTCCCTAGGAGGAGATGCTGTGAGCCCCAGACATGTGATCTACATGGAACATCCTAAAGTCCCCAATAGGACCGCTTCACCCCCAGCCCTCCATGGTACCTCCACACCCATTTCCTGTCTCTTCCCCAGATGTAACTCAAGTCCCCAGTCCTTAAGTTAACCACAGGATTCGTGGATTGGCCTAACTCAATCAGGTAGGTGAGACAGTGTAGGTCTCATCTTGCACTGCAAGATGCCAGGACTCAGGGGAACATAAGGAGGGCCTAGATCAGGGCAAGTGGAAGTGCTGAGACTCATCGAAGACCTTCTCACTGGAATGGAGGTCTTGATGCCCAGGACAGGACACTGGTTCTGGAGAGAATCATCCTCCTGTGAGCTGACTGGCCACTCTGTGTGGGACAAGTGTAAATCACATCCAAGCCCTTTAGTGGTGGCTACACCTCCATTTGCATCAGAAACAGCCAGACACAGAAGACAGCAAACTCATTTCTACACTTGGGACCTCCTGACTCCCAAACTTCCAGCAAAACAGAAGTGCCACCTCTGAGTCCTGGATGCAGCCTAGTTGCTGCCAAGAGATGTATCACAGGGCAGACTCAGGAATGAAAAAGGAGGCAAGTCCAGGAGGCAGCTTCTTGAGTGTTGATGGGAAGTGGATGGTCTTTCATTTCATACACAAGCATTTTCCCAGCTGAGAAATACGTGCCATACACAGGTTTTACAAATAGGGAGGTTTTGGATCCTTGAGACAAGCCTGCTGGATGGTGCTATTACTACCCTCATTGGCAGAGCAGGGTGGTGGCCTCCTTGATCCAGCTGCTCTTCTGAGCTGGGAATAGACTCTCAGCACTCAGGCTCCAGTGCAGGAGGCTGCTCCATGCTGCTCCTGAAAGCCTTCCTGGGCTGGTCCTGCAACATTCCTGATGTTAACAGGACTGTAGGTCTGCTCTAATCTGTGGGCTCCCTCACTGTATTGTGCATCTCCAATGTTGAACTTAGGTCCTGATTATGTTCTTGTCTTCCGTCCGGTGCTCAGGCTCTCCCTAAACACTTGACCACAGCAGTCTGTTTATCAGAGATGCTGTCAAGTCCTTGGATTTCCCCCTCGGTCATTTCCCATTGTCTGCTCGGAGTGGGTTGTGTGCCTGCTGATTTAGATACAGGTCAGCATAGGGCATTTTGCTCGTTGGGACTTAGATATTGCAGTCTCTTTAAGTAACATTGGCTTTCTTCTGAGGTGAAGTTAAGTACTGTGAATGAGACCTATTTCACAATTTTTCAAAATATTCTATTCTGCTTTGTTTCAGATGGTCTAAGGTAAGATTTCTAGGAAAGTGAATGGGGGGGGGGGGGCAGGGACCTGATGGAAAATCCACACAAGCAAATACAGTAAGATAAGGATCCTGAGTAGGTGGAATTTAAAACATTTCTGGGCTCCACTGTTTACTCTTGAGGAGCCACACTCAGGATAGGAATGAACTGGTCCTGCTGGGCCATATGGTGGACCAGGAGGAGGAGAGTGCTTCCCCAGCCATCCCCACTGCCCCCATCTATAGCAAGGCTAATTGCCCCAACACAGAGGCTTAGTCCATACTCAACACAGGTGACACCATCAGCCAGCTCACCCACATACTTTCCTTCACTGAGGCAGGATCCCAGCTCCATGAAAGTCAAGATGGAGGATAAAAAGGAACTGGCAAAGAAGAAACCTCCAAAAGTGGATACTTTTGGAAGTCATTAAAGATGGTGTGCCCTCCCCCAACTAGTATACCACAGGACGAGGAACAGGACATGTCAGGAAAAGGAGCTAGACCCAGATCTAGTGCTGGACCAAGGAGGGAGGAAGAAACCAGTGGTGCAGCTCCTTTGAGAAACACAAGTAGACAAGGAGCCCATGGAGGGGATAAAGAGTTTCTTTATCCAATAAGGAGTTCCTTGGGTCCACAGGCTGGGAAGGGGTTTGATAAGGTAAGAGGAGGGACCTCCAATTGACCCCCCCAACAGGACCTGGGCAGTTAGAGACTCCTCCCCCCACCCATGTGGGTGTCCTCACACTATGAGGGGCTATTCCAGAGACCTACCTAGAGAGAGCAAGGGCTTGTTGAGATGATCAGGAAGGGGTGTATGCCTGGACCCAGTTAAGGTCTCTACGTACACTTCTAAGATTTCGTGGGCCTAGGCAGAGATCTCATCTTGTGGCCACCTGCTCCAAAATATATTCTATTGTTCATTAAACCTACCATCTGGAGTCCTCTGCCTCTTTCTTCAGTCTCTTCCTGCTCTCCACATCCCAGGACTCATTTCAGATTACACATGGCAAGCTCCTGACAAGGTTCTACCACCAGAAGGCACAGATTCTCTGGAAGCCAGAGAATAAGATAAGAGGCAGCTGGGAGATTTCTCTGGCATAAGCAACACTTACACAGCGTGTTACCCAGACAGGAAGGATGACATGGCTTTGGACAGGGAATTAAAGCAGACGCACCAGGGCATAGGATGGGCCCTTTAGTTCACTGGGATTTTGCTACCCAGAAGAAAATACAGCCAGTCTATGACCAGAGCTTTGCCCAGGGCTGTACACCATTTATTGCACCAAGAGGTCTGGAGGACAGAGCCAGGCACATCACAGAAAGCAGGGATAAGACAGCTGGTCACCTGTGGAAGAGGACTAAGGAAGATGAGGATGAAGATAGAAGCTGATGGAGTTGAAGTCACCAATGCAAAACCTTCATCTCTCGTTTTAAATTCAAACTCCTCTACACAAGAATACGTTCCTGCTACTTTCTCTAAAATTCCCACAAGGCTGCCTGGGGTAGGGGGTTGTGAAGACATATAAAGGGTTATTTTTTTTTTAAAGATTTTATTTATTTATTCATGAGAGAGAGAGAGAGAGAGAGGCAGAGGGAGAAGCAGGCTCCCCAAGGAGCAGGGAGCCCGATGCGGGACTCGATCCCAGGACCCTGGGATCATGACCTGAGCCGAAGGCAGATGTTTAACCACCTAAGCCACCCAGGCACGCAAGGGTTTTCTGTTTTTAATAGTATAGTTTTAGGAAATGTGTCAACCTACCAATAAACTTTGATCTTGAAGGACTTTCCCCCTGCACTTGTTCAGAGTGGACATGGCCCCCGGGTGTCCTTAGGCCTGAAGCTAAGGTTCAGGGAGAAGGTGGGTGGCCAACGCACTCAAGAGCATTCTGTGCCTTTCTCTCTCAGGTTCTCCCTGTGCAGATGCAGCCACCACCCATCTCAGGGTACAGCTCCAGTCCTGGACCACCACCCACTTCCATTTGTGGAGCATTGTGGTCCACCCCCCATGTGGTCTATGTGGATCATCCTTGGGTGCCAGTCGGTCAGAAAAGACTGATCCTTAGCCCTGCATGGTGATTACCATGCCTATTCCAGGGATCTCAGTGGGATCACTCATGCTAGGCCAATCCTGGGCGAGTTTTCTATCCAGATCAGAGAAAATAGGTACTTCTTTGACCAGAGAAGAGGCTATAAACAAACTTTGTGAACACGTTCAAGATATGTGCTTGTTGAGCCCAATTTATACATATGGAATATTCTACCCTGGATTTCATTGAAAGAGGTTTCGACACGTGACTCGAAATTTCCATCTGCCTGTTGGTCCACAGCACATCGCCCAGTATTCCAGTCAAAGCCTAGCTCAGTTGCAGGTGCACAAGGACTGGCAGAGGAGAACAAAGGCCCCAGTCCTGGAGTGACCCAACAGGGACAGTGGCCTAGTTGAGCCTGACTCAACCCACAGGCAGCCATGGAAATCCACCAGGGTATGTCCCTTAGCATCAGAGACATCTCTCAGCAAAGGGGGAAGGGAGGCTGATCGCTACAGCTACACTCTGGGACATTGGCGCTCGGGCGCACACAAGAAGCCTCCCTGTGCAAAGTCAAGAGCAAACTGCAAAGACGCTGGGTAACTTGGGTCTGCAGACAAGACACGTGGATCCAGAACCTCAGTAAGGTAAGAGGCAGGTGGAGTCTTTCTGGCCCATGTTCAAGGTCCACTATCAGAAATGCATACATCCCAGAGCTCGGTCACACCAGGAAAGTCATCAGCAGACAACTCCATGAACACTGCCTGAGAGAAGGTTAGGCAAGTCACACCTGCTTGCCAAGTGGGAAAAACAAGGGCATGAGAGTCTGTGTCCCCTGCAGTATATTCACATGGAATCCTAACTTTGGAACCAGCTGCCTTGCCAAGTTTGAAATGCCAGTGGGATAGCTCACATTCATGGACTGCATGCCCTGTGGATGCCCATTGGGGAGCCCATTAAATGATATGTGATGAGAACCTCCAGGCACCCAGGGCCTGAGACTTCCCCAGTCACCTTCCAAACCATCTCCTGAACTTCACCCAGGAGATGCTACCAGCTCTCCTCAGGACCAAGACCCAAATTCTCCTCACTCTGAACCTGATCTGGAAGCTAGGAGATTCTCTGGAGCATTATCCAATGGGGAGACAAGGTATTCGCACAGCCCCCTGTACCCATGAACCCTTCCCTGCCCAAGGCCAACGTCATCAATAAACTTTGGAATGGACAGACAACCTTCATCCCATTCTCCCTGTAGCCAGGATTGGAGGAGAGACACAAGGCAGCCAAGGATCTAGGAGGGGCTCAGCTTCCTGGGGCCTTGAGATCAGCCACCTTCTCCCCCTGGTTTCTTGTGCATTGTTGGTGCTCAGAGGCTCATTGACCTTCAAGGAGCAACTTGAACATCAGAGAGGACAGATCTTCAATCCTGCCTTCAGCATTTTCCAGCAGGCCAGCATCGGCCTTTCATTTAGAAGTTCTGGGCTTCATCCTCCTACGACATTAATACTGACTACTGAAGCAGCTGGAGCTCAGTATTTGTGTTACGTATTCATGTATTTCGAGGTCATGTGGTCTTACATGTTTCTCCACATTCCCCCAAGAAGTGTAAATGAACTCTTCTCCCAGTATAGAGCCCAGCTTACTCTAGGCTTTCTCTTGATAACCATCATTGCACTCAACAATTCACTTTCTGTTACGAATAAGGTTAGTCAAGAACTTTAACTTCAGTCCTTAGACAAATACTACCTCCTGCTCGGAGTAGGAACTTTGGGAGAGCAGAGCTGACTTCATGGTCACCAGAGGGCGCTGGTGAGCGGCCACGGATCCAAGACTGAACCTTCCAGAATCCAGACCCTCTGTCTTGGGCTGTCAGAGCTCAGAGCCCAGGCAGAAGGACTCTGCTAGGACCAGGGGGTGGGCAGTGCACCCACAGATCAGCCAGACAGACGTGGCTGCAGGCACATCTGGGTTTTAGTGCCGTCACCCCATCTGGGAGCCCCTCCCCCTGGGGCATCTCTGTGGAGGTAGATGCTGGTGCCTAATAAGCCTCCTTACACCAGGATTCTTTGAAAGGCCTCCCAGGCGAGCACGAAGACTCTCCCCTTCAGGGCACAGGGCGTGGGGGTTGGGTAGGAGTGGAGAAGGGCAGCCGTCCCAGATGAATCAGTTCAAATTCCCCGGTCTTGGTTCATGGAGTGGGGAGGTTAGGGTTCTTGCACCGACTGCAGGCTGGATACCCGCATCTATCTACCCATCTACTCTAGGCCTCCAGAAACAACTCGCTGCCCTAAGATTTCTGATTGCACCCCAGGAGTCAAGACTCAACATGTTGTTGCTCAGGGAGGACTCAGGGAGAACCTGGATGACGCAAAAGTCAAACCACCTGATCCGCATCCTTTCCGAAGTCCTGTGGGCAGTGCCAGCTGCCACCAGAGGGCAGCAGAGACACCACAGGGCTGGAGCGCCTATTGGGGAGGGGGGGGACAGGGCTGCCTCTGGTGGGAGGATGGTGGTGGGGCTCACCCTGAGCCGGATGTTGTCACTGTGTATGGGTGTCCAAGCCCCTGTCCCCAGCCTTGGTCAGACTTATCACACCCAAGAGCTTAAATAGCCTCAAACATTCCCTCAGTTCTGCCCCTCTTTCTGCTCCCTTCTATTTTCCCCTGACAGTCTGAAAAATTAAATTTCCCTTTTGTCATTCAGGAACCTGTAATGACTATCTTAAAAAAAAATTTTTTTTTTTTTTTTAAAGATTTTACTCGTCAGAGAGCACACAAGCTGAGGAGTGGCAGGCAGAAGGAGAAGCAGGCTCCCCGCCGAGCAGGGAGCCCGATGGAGGGCTCCATCCCAGGACCCTGGGATCATGACCTGAGCCGAAGGCAGACACTTAACCGACTGAGCCATCCAGACGTCCCTGTAAATACTTTTGAATAACTTCTATGGCACATCAGAAACTCTTTCCTGGACTCACTTGGTTCACCCCAGCACCCATTAGTTTGACATTTAAATACCTTGCAGGAAGACCTAGTAGGTTTATCCACTTAAAGTACTTTTTCCTGTAAGATACCAACACAGTGTCCCTTGAATTCAAGTATTCAGCCAATAACCTCAACATATTTACAATTTTTTTTTTTTTTGTAAGAGCATGTAAACGGGGGTAGGGGAAAAGGGAGAGAGAATCTCAAGCCGACTCCCTGCTGAGCTGGAAGTCCACCTTGGGGCTCGATCCCAGGACCCTGAGATCTCGACCTGAGCGGAAAGCAAGAGTTGGACACTTAACTGACTGAGCCACCCGGGTGCCCCTACGCAGGAAGCACTTTTAATTGAAATGCTTTCACTGAAAAACAGTGTTTTACACTGAAAGAGAAACAATTTTGTCGTACAGCACTGGATTTTCATAAGCTTTAAAGCTGAGCACAGCATATCCTCACATAACCTCAAGAAGAGAAATAGCTATAAAATTATTTGACAAACCCATTATCTGATCTGCATCCCCCTCCAGAGGCAGTCCCAGGTAGGGCTTCTAGGTCAGGCTAGAGTCCTCTGCCTCAAGCAGCAGGGTCTTCATAAAGCTCTCGAATTTCCTAAGGGTTAAAAGGCAAGCAAACCCAGAAAAACCCAGCCATTTGGACCCTCTCAAAGCTGAGCTTCTCCATCCTGATGGTGTGTTAGAACCACCTAAGACCTTCAGAACTTTGGACCCCACCTGGATCGTCACTTGAGAATCACTGAAGGGCGTCGCCTCAGCACTGTGAAACACTGGAGTTCTAATCCACAGCCTGGGAGTGACTCAGTTACTCCTGTTTCCACCTCCCTGGAGTACAGGGAGGTGGGAAAGGCCAAGAAGGCTCCTGCCATCAGGTGCAGCTCATGGCAAAAGCCAAGAAATTCCTCTAGGGGAACAGAGCTTTACCCAGGTTGCTTGTTCTACGAAGTGGAGGACCTCAGTCCAAAATTATTAAGTCCATATCACTGGCATTGGCCTCTGATCAAGTCCTCCATTCCACTGTAGCATCAGTCCTGGGAAGCTACTCTACAGCCTAATTTGCGACACGATCCAGGATTTCACGGAGCTTAGAGACCAGTGGGAGGGCTAGACCGGACCACAGAGTTACATGAAGTCTATGAAGTAGGAGTCCATTTTCAGGACTGAAGAATAGGCAGCACCTCTGAGGAGTGTCCCCACCCTCTCAGGTCTCTATGTACAGGTGGTAACAGACCTGAGTGAGAAGTGGGAACCAGCTTGATCAACGGCCCTGGGGATGGGGGATGGGAAGTGAGCACTTTACACAGAGGAACCAAGTCCCCAAGAGAGAATTGTACCCACTGTAGTGAGGCAAGGAGAGAAGGTAGATGTGGCTGGAGCCTGGGCATGGAAAGTCCTCTTGATCTGAAGAGGTCAAGTCAACATGGGAGGAAGGGTGTCTGCCCTGAGCCTAGGAAGAGATTTTATTGTACCATGGACAGGGACAGCAGGGACAGCAGGGACCCCCCCCACCCCCATTATGGTGCCTTGGGTCCTGTCCACGGGAGGGACCCTGAATGCCTGGGCCATTTGAGATCCAGCATGCAGAAGAGAATTCCTTATAATCTATTTAGCTGTTAGGATTTCAAGATGTTCCACTGATGTGGCTGCTGTCAGTAAAGGGGGGAAAGAAACCAGGAATTGCTCCCCATAAGGAGCTACCATTGCCCCCCCGCCATGTGGTCTACATGGAGCAACCTCAAGACCTGGACGGGAGCCCTGAGCCTTCCATGGTGTCTCCACGCTCAGGTCCTGCCTTCTCCCAGCAGACCCTGCCCCTAGCAACATAGACCACCTCTGACTTGGATCTAGATCCAGAACTGAAAGTGGATTCCACTCCCACTTGTGAGACAAGGGACATCAGGACTCCTTTTCCCAAAACCCAATGGAATGAAAATAAGGTGTAAAACGAACTGGAGGATCCTCTACCTCTGGCTCGTGGCTAGGGCTTGAATGGGACTCAAAAATGCTGAGGGCGCCAAGGGGCAGGGAGAGAGCAGAGCTTCCTAGTGACTTGGGATCAGTAACCCCCTCACTCTCTCCAACAACCTTGCTGCATGAGGATAATTAGCCCGCAAGGGAAGCTTGCGGATTGGAGGAGTCAGTGGAGTGGTGTTTTACCATCAGCATTCCTGGCTGTGTGAGCAGAATCTTATTACTTTGTGTTTGGGCCTCATTCACTCCTTAGAACTTCCTTTTGTGAGTAGGACCCAATGGCTTAGGTCTCAAACCAATTTTGTCCACACTTCCTGGGTCACGTTTATAAAACCATGACTGCTCTATCATGTAGACCCAAATCTTGCCCATCTTGCTCTTCAACAGCTCGGGTCACTTAACATACATGCAAAACTTATTCTTCACTTCTCTGCTAAGGACTAAAATAAGGACAAATTCACTAGTACAGCAGGCCCTGGCCTAATATTGCTTTCCCATGGAGAATACGAGCTTTATGAGAACTCAGTCCACTGATGGGTCAACTAGGGAGCCCCATCATCTCACCCGTGGGCAGACTAAAATGTTTGCAGCTGGGGGCAGGGTCGGTTCAGAACCATTATTTATGTTAACCCCTAGGCAGGGGGATACAGCTAGGACCTGCTGACCTGGGGGTGGGGGCAGGGGTTTACAGCCAGGGCCCGCTGACCCGGGGGAGGGTACAACCAGGGCCCCGCTGACCTGCGGGAGGGCAGGGGCCTTACAGCCAGGGCCCGCTGACCCGGGGGAGGGCAGGGGGTTACAGCCAGGGCCTGCTGACGTGGACAGCCCACCTCATCACTCACAACCATTGTGTGCACATACAGACTTACTAGGGACTGTAGCACCAAGCCTAGCATCAGAGGCCCATTCCTGCCCACCTCGGGCTATCTCCTCTATCCAGTTAACCCCTGTAAGGAGGTTTGATCTAAACACCAAAGACAATCAAG
This sequence comes from Mirounga leonina, assembly GCF_011800145.1. NCBI lineage: Eukaryota > Metazoa > Chordata > Mammalia > Carnivora > Phocidae > Mirounga > Mirounga leonina. Next base: position 1,778,371 of record NW_023270624.1, read on the forward strand.
ACAGGGTTGCCCCTGAGGATGCTGTTTGCTATGGTCCATGGGAAAGACCCTTAATGCCAGATTTTAATTCCAGAGTGAAGAAAACCCAGGTCATTCCATGGTTTTATGGAGGCTGGGGTTTGGCCCTTTTTGACTGGAGCTCTCAGGGAGGTTAAAAGAAAAAAAAGAATGCAGAAGTCAGGGGTGGGCATTTGTGGAAAAGAGACAACATGTATTGGAGGTGGGGGTTTAAGGCCCAGAATCCTTTCGAATCACTGCTCTAGTGGAGGCCAGACACACCTTCTCCCAGTTATCCAGTCAGATGCTAGTTGAGGTGAAGCCGAAGGGATCCGGCAGATGTAATCCATGCCCCAGTCCTAACACGACTCCCAAGGAGAACTCTGGATTAGCCTGCCTCAGTCACAGGTAAGACTTGAGCCCCCTTGCCCTCTGCTTTTTAAAGATTTAGAGAAAGCCTGTGAGCAAGTGGGGGGAGGGACAGAGGGAGAAGGCGAGAGAGTCTCCAACAGACTCCTCGCTGAGCAGGGAGCTCAACATGGGGGGGCTCGATCCCACCACCTGAGCCAAAGTCAAGAAATCAAGAGTCAGACGCTTAACCGGTTGATCCACCCAGGAACACCGCCCTTCTCCTGCCCCATTTTCAGTGGAAGACACCAGGACTCTGTGCAGGCTGTGCCCAAGATCAGAGCCAGTGGGAGTGCTGGAAATTAGTACTTGCCCAGAAAACCAGAGCGTGGTACCTAGCGCCCCCTGTGGGTGGTGGCCAGTTTCTGCCCGAGGGCCTGGGGTCCCCTCCTCCACCATGTCAAGAACCCCTCTGCCCTGCACTCTCTTGTCTCCTCTCACGCTTTGGGGAATAGTGTCCTCAGCACTCTCTCCTGGCACGACGTTCTCTGCTCCCGACACCTTGATGTCCTCCCTAAAGTATTTGTCACTAAGACCCTTCCAGGACTCCATAGCTTCAAATGCCCAGCTCATTCCAGCCCAGAGCTCAGCAGAAACTCCCAATGAATCCCACACACACCCACGATTTCCTTTTTCTCTCCAACTTCTTTTGGTTGGCAACTGTTTCCACCCAGGCACACCGCTGTCACTCCACCCTGCGGAAACCCCCGTCCCTTTTACTCCTGTTCCTCTCCCTTCCTTCCAGATTCCCTAGAACTCCAAAATTGGGCTGAGTTTTCCTCAGAGGTCCTTCATGTTAATATTGAAGTAACTTTAAAATTGGTGGCTTTCTATGCCTCAACAAGGGTCTGCTCAGATCCTTGAGGAGGTCAGCAGTGCTAAGTCTTGATGAAACCCACTTCCCTCTCCGGACTCCTATTGACCCTTAAGGGGGAGAATTGGGCCAAGGTGGGAGGGGAGGTTCGGCCTTGTGTTTATGGAGAGGCCCCTGTGGAACTCTTCTCTACCTCCAACCCCCCTGACCCTTCAGCCTAAGACTGAGTTGCCCTGCACAGCAAGAACCACTGTTTTCTCCCCCTCTCCTCCTGCTTCTCGCTCACCAGCTTCACCCTTTCATGACACCGTTCAGGTAAAAATTGCTATAGATTCTCTCCCACGTTTTTCTCTTCTGCTCAATCTCCCTTCTCACAGGACACTGAAGCTCTCTTTGGCTTCCCGTATGGGAGTTTTTCTTCCACTTTCTCTGTCACTCAGAAACCTGACAAGACTCCATTTTGTCCCTGAGGTGAAAATACTTGGCAGTCTCTTCTTTGGCACAGAATCTCCCACTGCCCTGCACAGTCAGCTCTGAGCTCTGTCCTCCCTGCTAAAGACCTTCCTCCACACGCCAACACCCCCTGCTACCTCACCATTCCGTTAAACGCAACTACTTTCCCTCCCGCCATTTCCCCCATTCCCTTCCCATTTCAAAAATCCATCCAAGGAGCTTCGTAAGTCAATGTTTCATAATCCAAGAGTGAAACAATTTTCGCTAAGTTAGCAGATTTTCCCTAAGGCATAAGAGGTTTAGGATTCAACACCCAGGTTTCCCTATTTTTAGAAAGACAAGCAGCCCTAAAGTCGTGTGAAATCAATTCCTCAGAAGTCCAGAAGCACCCCCCCCAAAGTCTGAAATCTCAGAAAATCTTTCCTAGATCAGGCGAAGTCATCTGCCCCAGAAAGCCTCTGAGAGCTACCCTCCTTTCCTCAGACAAACGGTGTACCCCCTGCCTATCCGACCCTTTTTAAGAGGAACTTCTCCACCCCCATCGTTCATTAGAAGCACCTGAGACTTTACTAGAGCCTCTACCCACCCCTGGATCCCCAGGGAGGTGGGAAGGTCCGTGGACTCAGGTGCAGCTCATGGCAAAGGGCATGATGTTCCTCTAGGGGGCAGCAGATCTCAGCCCAGGCTGCAGGTGAGACTCCCCCAGGCAGCTCTCCATAAACACCCAGGCCTGAGACCTGGCCCAGGAGAATTAAGTTTTAACCACAGGGATTGACCTTTGAAATGCCTTCCAGCTGATTCCATGGTTAAGTCAGGCCTGGGAAACTGTTCTACAGCTTACAGCCAGGATGTATGATTTTGCTGAGTTTATAGACCAGGGCAGAGCTAGAGTTGACCAAGAAGTTAACTTGAACTGGCCCTGGCATTGGTGGTGGACGACGGATTACTAGGACGTATGTGTGAGGGTTGTCACCATCAGAGAAGGCATCGGGTCATGAACCCAGCGACACTAAGAAGCAGCCTGGTGAATGGTGGACTATGGGCCATGAGCTCCCCACCCAGAAGGAACAAAGGCCTCGCAGCAAAATGGTGCTCACAAAATTCAGGGATCGAGAGAAGATAAGTGTGGCTAGAGGCTCGATATTAGGAGGAAATTTAGCTTGACCTGAAGTTGTCGGGTGGACAGGAATGAAGAAGGTTCTGAGAAGTCACAGAACCCTTGGGCTGCACATGGAGGCAAATCTAAGCAGGATCCCCTGTGAGACGTCATGCCGGCTGTTCATGGAAACCCCCTCGGTGCCTGGTCTATGTTCATTCCCATGTCGGAAAACAAAACAGTTAATGGCACACATAGTTAGAAGATAGGATGCAATCATTTCTGCTGGAGAAGAGCCGTGAGTATGGTGATCAAAAGAATCTAGGAGTCGTTTCTCCATTTCTGCTCTGGAAACAGCCTGGAAGTTCCCCATTGGCTCAAAGGGAGGGGACCCTGAACAGGGGTTCTATTGAGGGTGACACTGGGGGAGTTTACTCTGAGTGGGGTCCCATTGAGCATGGAGGCCAAGGGGATCCTGAAGCTTGGACTTCCTGCTGCATAACAAGGGTGATAAGCTGGAGAGGGAAACTTGGTTGTTAGTAGCATCTGGGGAAGGGGATGGGGTAACATGGTCAGGGTTGTGTCTAGCATGGTCCCTTAGGCAGTCGGGGTGGGTGGACAGGACAGGCCTGGAATGAGAAGCTCAGTGTCTCATTAGGGGATTCCCCGGTCATTTGGGCATCAGGAAAGGGAAGCCTGAAATCTGTCTATGGAAATGAAGGGAATGTAATGTTTTGTTTTTTAAAGATTGATTGATTTTTTTATGTACTCCCTACATACATCCCTGAGATCAAGAGTCACATGCTTTTCTGACTGAGTCAGCCAGGTGCCCCAGGACTGTGGTGTTTTCAGGATTCCTCCTGAGCTAGTAGACCCTGAGCCTGAGTTGACTTAAGAAGTTGCCACTCCTTGTAAAGCCCCTTTCCCTGCCTCCTCAGACTCCATTCTGAGATAGATGCCATAAATCTGAAGGACCAGGGAGAAATGAGACCAACTGTGGATGGTCACCAAATTTAAGTTTTCTTCTGAGTGGGGTCCAGAATCCTGATGTGCAGTTGAGCTCCTGAAGTCAAAAGACAATCCAAGGATAATATTGCTTGTGTTCTTGATCATCTTGTGTCCTCTCTGCCATCCCCTGGGCATCTATTCACTCTCTTTGCCCTCTCCCACCCTGTGTCCCCCTATGGCATGTTCAAATCTCAAGTCCATTCTCCTATAAAGAAAAAAGCTCCGCCTCCCTCTCTCCTTGCCTCCAGAAACTCTTCTTTCAACCTAAGGCCTGCAAAGCAGGTCCCACATCATCTCCACAATCCGTGCTACCCCAACCAGCTGAAGCCTGCCTGACCGCCCCCCAACCCTCCATTCAAACACCTTCCAAAGTCAAATCCCAAGAATTTTCTGCCAAACCCAAAGGGCTTCAGTGACTCCTAACGCCAACTCGTGGAGGGGAGGGTGGCTCATCTGTAGGAATGTCGCGACTTCTCACTTTGCCTTTGGGGATGTGGGGGTCCAGAGACTCTTGGAATCACTGCCCCCTTGATCTCTAGTTAACCTGGTCCCAAGTAATCAATCAAACTCCAGTTTAGGTGATCCAAGGAGGACCTTTTGCAGATGCAATAAAAGTACTAAATTAGCTCATCTTCAGTTAATCTAGAAAGAGTGGGTCAGGTGGATCTGACTCGATCACATCCAGGACCTTCAGTAGAGGTGGATTCAGAGACTGACCCCCAGGAGCTTAGAGGAACACACCCATTTCTATATTCGGGGGCTTCCTGCTCTTCTGAATTCCAGCAGCACAGAGTAAGGGCTGATTGTTGGCCAGCCCTGGATGAGGCCATGTGGCTACAGCAAAACGAATCACAGAACTCAGGAACAAAACTGGAGGTAAGTTGGGATGGAACCTGGGTCCTGTGTGTTTCTGGGAGGAGGGATGGATTGTTGGACCTCATTTTCTTTCCTAAGCATTAAAATTCCTGCCTCGAACGCTTCTCCACTCTTTACAAGTATTCATCTCATTCATCTAATTCATCTCATTGCAAACCAAATGGCAGGTGTTACTCATTTGACAGAGAAGGAACCTGAGCCATGGCACGGTAACCACTTTGAGGAGGGACCCACAGTCGTAATTTCTGAGCTGGGAGTAAGAACCCAGCAGTGTGGCTCCTGAGACCATGACCTCAACGGTGCCTCTTCCTGCCTGATGGCACCTCTCTCAAATTCCCGACTTTAAGGGGATCGTGCACCCGCTTTGGGAATTCATCTCTAGAAGTTCCATTCAGGTCTTTTGTGTCTTCCTATTATCTCTTTATGTTCCCGCTTTCTCTCCGTGCTCTAGCACAGGGGGTCCATTTCTCATGCCTGTTTTATACTCTTTCGCTACTGATCAACCGTCTGTATCCTTTCTGGGTCTACTGATGGATTTTCTTCTGCTGGTGGTGATCTGTGTTGCTGTTTGGTCACGTGCCCCAGTAACTCTAGGTAGGAGAGCAGCACTGTGCATTTGTGGGCGCTGGATATTGCGTTTCTTTAACTCATGTTGGGCTTTGTTCTGTGATGCAGTGGAAGTACTTCAAAAACACTTTGATCCTTTTAAGGATGGTTCTGAAATCTTTGTTGGGACCAGAACAGGCTTCAGGCTGTGGATAATTTGGCCCCACCGCTGAGGCAATAGCCTTCTGAGCTCTCTGTTTGAATCCCCTGAGATTAGGGGGTCTTCCCACTCCGGTTGCTGGGTGCACAGATTCTTCCAAGCCCTGAGTGACTCCAGGATTTTCAAACCTGCTCCCTTTTGTGGTTCTTACTGAGCCCAGGTGTTTCCCACCCACTCATGGGCTCATCTGTTCTTGGATGGGGGGCTTCCATGTAGATCTCCAGAGCTTACATGCTCTCTCTCCCTCTCTTCCTCTGTGTGTGTGTTTCTCTATGTCTCTCTCTCTCTCTCTCTCTCTCTCTTTTTCCCTGTGTTGCTTTCTTATCCTGTACTTGCCACTGTGAGTTCCAGCAATCTTCACGCCAAGTTCTCAACTGAGGACACCCAGACTGTTGGGATTCCTGCTCCTTGTTCTAAAGTCTGGAAACTCTGTAGACTCTGAGCTGGGTATTGTAGAACTTCTTTTCTCCTTCCAGACCACTTTCTGTATTCCTCTTGTCCATGGTCTAAAAACCATTAGTTCAGTATTCCCCCAGCTTTTTACATGTTCGATGCAAGTGTGACAAAAAGGAGCACTCTGCTTTGTTTTGAAATAATGTCTTAGCTAATAGCAACTGATAGTCTTCATTATTGTAGAATACATTTTTTTCTAGATCAATTCTTAGGAGTTGAGAATAATTTTCATTTTTAATTCTGCGATCAGCTAATGATTGAATCGATCACACGTGATTCGTTAAGTGATGATCAACTATGTGAATAGTCATCTTTGGTTTTTAATTGGAAAGTGACTTCAGGCTGAAATTACTAGAAAATTTACTAGAAAATTACCCCAGGAAGTAGAGGAGGAAAAAGAAACTCAGGGAGCGGGGAAAGCCCTCAGCTACAATGTTCTTATTCATGTTTAGGGAAAACTTTATTTTTAAAGATTTTATTTATTTATTTATTTATTTATTTTAGAGCCAGAGAAAGAGCATGAGCACGATTGAGGGAGGAGCAGAGGGGAGAAGGAGAAGCAGGCTCCACACTGAGCGCAGAGCCCGAGATGGGGCTCAGTCTCATGACCCTGAGATCATGACCTGAGCCAAAACCAAGAGTCGGATGCCCAACCACCTGAGCCACCCCGGTGCCCCTAGAGAAAACCCTCTATCCACCTCCTTCATCTTCTCGACCTGCAGTACTCACCCCAGGCCCCAGATGGGGGCAGCTCCAGGGATGACGGGGGTGTCTTGATGTGAGAGGCCCCACTGGGGGTGGGATGTGAACCCCATATGAGCAGAGCCCTCCCAGACAGTAAATGAACCATCGAAGCCCTGCCAATATTCTCTGGAATATGATTTATGGAAGTGGGAACGACATCCAGACCCTCAGAACCTCCCTGCCCTGGCTCTGGGATCGCATGGCTTGGTCATTCACATGCTGGCTGGTACTGAATCCCTGAACTTCTCACCTAAGGTTTTCTATCTCCCCCTCACTGAATAAAGTCCCGTTTGGACCTGTCTGTCTCTGGGAAACTCTCAAAAGTGCACACCAGCTGTGCCAAAGCACCTCCATATTCCTCTCTCCTTGCCAGGTCCTGGAGGTGACCCCGAGATTCAGAGTTTCTTGCAAGAATAGGGATTCCTTGAATGCCAAGAGTTGAGGAAGAATCACGTTGCACCGATAGCAACTGCCCAGCGTCTCAAGCACAGGGGCCCAAAGAAGAGCTGGTGACGATGTCTCCAGATGTTCCTAAGCATGCAGGATGTCAGACTGGATCATTCATGAGGCCAACAAGAGTCCACGGAGCCAATCTTTTTCCTGCTCTGATGGAGAGCCCCTTCGCCAGATCCCAGGACACAGAAGGGAGGACAATGTCTTCCCGGGCTTGTCTCTTCTATATGCATCTCCATGGTCCTTTGGTGAGTGGCATCGGCTGGCTCAGTGGTCACACTGTCCTGAGCAGGACAGAATGAGGGGACTGGCCCCTGCACACAGGTGTTCCCTCTACACACCGAACAAAGGACTCGATGCTTGGAGCATCCTTCCACTTCTCTCTCCTATTTGCTCCTCAACAATGTGCCTCAAGCCATGGCCTGGGGGACTTTTCTCCTGGACTTGTTCAGAGCAGACATGGCTCCTGGGCATGGCTAGGTCAGAGGCGAAGATTCAGGGAGAGGGTGGGTGATGTCCTCATGAGTTCTCCATGTGCCTTTCCCTCTTTCCCATCCTCCCTGTGCTGATGTGGCTGACCTCCAACCTCCAAGTACCAGCCTAATGCCTGTGCCATCCCTGATCCCTCTGAGGGGATGCTGTGCTCCCCCATACATGGGATCTCAGTCAAGGACCCTCATATGCCCAGATGGGAGCCCTGAAACACGAACCTTCATGGTCAAGTCCATGCCTGTTTCCTGCCTTTCTTCCTGCAGCCCTGAGCACCCAGCAGCTGTGGTTAGACTCCCTTGACATTGATTCAGATCCAGAATTAAAGACAGAATCTGGATCCCAATTTTATTGGAAAGACAGTGGAATAGCGCAACTCTATACATTCACGACTCCCTCCTTTCCCAGACCAATGTAACGAAAATAAAATGTCAAATTAAATGCATGACTGTGAACCTTGTCCCTTTCTGCCTTGTGCTTGGGGCTTGGATGGGACCCAGAATTACAGAGGCCATTGGGCAGGGAGGGAGCTTGGTAACCCAGTAACTTGGGACCCGTCATCCTGTCCCCTATGCACCCCATCGCGCTTCCAAGCATGGAGGTCCCTTTACCATGAGGGGCATCTGGGACTCTCAGAACTGCTGGATCCTGCCTTCATCATTTCCTAGCTGTGTGATCACAGAACTTATGTTTGTTTCTGAGCCTCAAGTTCCTCCCTTTATAATGGAGGCTGATGTTCCTTACTTCAGGAGATAATTTTAGGATATCATAAACACACACAGACACACATGACATAATCACTGTGTGTGTGCAATTTATTTCCCCACATTTCTTGTGTTCCATTTTTTTTTTAGGGAAACTTCGAGATCATTATAGTTTCACATGTAGTTGTGACAAATAATAATGCGAGGGGTCCCAGAGAGACCCCTCATGCCCCTTATCCAGGTTTCCCCAGTGGTAGCATCTCAGAAAACCAAAGTACAATAGCATAACTGGGATGTTGACCTGGTTACAGACAGGAACTGGAATCACCATTAGGATCCCTCATTTTGTCCTTTTATGGCCACACACACAACCCTCTCACACACACTGCTTCCTTAACTCCTGGCAACCACTGAGATAGTCTCCATTTCTCTCTGTTTGTAATTTCAAGAAAATTATATATATATGGAATCATACAGAATGTAACTTCTGGGATTGGCTTTTTTCACTAGCCATAATCTCAAGAGTCATTGAGATTTTTGCGTGTCTCAATCATTTGTTCCTTTTTATTGCTGAGTACAGTACCACTGCATGGATGGGCCACAGTTCAACCCTTTGCCCATTGGGGCATCTGAGTTGTTTGCAGCTTAGGGCTCTTATGAATAAAACTGCTGTAAACATTCAGTTACAGGTTTTTGTGTAAACACAAGTCGTCATGTGGGATAAATGCCCAGGAATGCCACATCTAAGTGTATGGTAATTGCATGCTTAATTTTGTAAAGAAACTGCCCAACTGTTTCCAGATGGCTGTAACATTTTATGCTCCCACCAGCAGTATATTAGTGAATCTCTTTCTCTGAATCCTCATCAGCATTTTGTGCCATCTCTGTTTATATTTTAGTGCTTCTGATAGTCCTTCAGTGGGTGGCATCAGCTGGCCCAGCTCAGGATCATGTGCCCTGAGCGGAGCTTAGCATGATATGTCTGGCCTCTGCCCAGAGGTCTCCTCTGTACATCAGTGCCAAGTAGTGATAGCTCACTGTGGTTTCAGTTTGCAGTCCCAACCAGCTAATGATGTTGCACATCTGTTCATGTGCTGATTTGCCATCTGTGTATCCTCTTCGGTGATATGTCTCTTCATGTTTTTTTGCCCAATTTCTAGCTGGATTGTTTGCTTTCGCTCTTATGAACTGAGAGTTCTTTATGTATTCTAGATACTAGTCCACTATAGTCCAATATTTGCCTTATGCAAATATTTTCTCCCTCTTTGTGACTTGTCTTTTCAGCCTTTTGAAATTAGTTTTCACAGAGCCAAAGTTTTCATTTTGACACAGTCCAATATGTCAATCTTCTAATGAGTGGTGCTTTTGGTGTCAAATATAAGAACAGCTTTTTATAGCCCTAGATCCTGAGTATTTTTCTCCTACATTTTTCTAAAAGTCTTATAGTTTTACATTTTACATTGAAGCCCATGATGCATTTGAGTTAAATTTTAGTTCCGTGTGAGGTTTAGGTCAAAGGTCATTTTTTGTGTGTACCTATGGACATCAGTTGCTCTAGGACCATTTTTTTGAAAAGCTTGTCATTTCTCCTGCAGTATAGTCAAAAAATAAGTGGCCATATTTTTATGGGTCAAATAATGCTCTCTGTATACTGTTCCATTGATCTACAGGTCTATCACTTGGTCTGTACTACATGGTCTCGATTACTACAGGTGTATAATGAGTTATGAAATCCTGTAAACTAATTCTTCTTTAATCTTCTTTGATTTTTTTTAAAGATTATATCCATTTATTTGAGAGAGAAATGAGAGAGAGAGAGAGAACATGAGAGGGGGGAGGGTCAGAGGGAGAAGAAGACTCCCCGCTGGGCAGGGAGCTGGATCCCGATCCCAGGACTCCAGGATCATGACCCAAGATGAAGACAGTCACCTAACTAGCTGAGCCACCCAGGCATCCTGAATCTTCTCTGATTTTCAAACACCGAACCAGCCATGCATCCCTGGAATACATCCCTTTTTCATCATATTGTTTTTACGCATTGCTAATTGCTATTTAGCAATAATTTGTTAATGGCAAGTGTCCCCTCCTCTTTAATTGCATGGAAGATACTGTGTAGAATTGGTGTTAATTATTTTCACAGAGGGGCGCCTGGTTGGCTCAGTCAGTTAAGTGCCTGCCTTCAGCTCAGGTCATGATCCCAGGATCCCTGCATCGGGCTTCCTGAGTCTGCTTCTCCCTCTCCCTCTGCACCACCCCCAACTTGTGCTCTCACTCACTCGCTCTCTCTCACAAATAAATAAAATTTTTTAAAAAGAAGAAATGCTTCACAGAATTCTCCAGTGAAACTATCTGAGCCTGATCATTTCCCTTTCTTTTTTTTTTTTTAATTTTAAAATTATGCTATTGGGTGATTCATGATAGTCTGGGGTTTTGTTTCGTTTGTTTTTGTTTTTGTTTTTTAGGATTGGTCCATTTCATCTAAGTTGTCAAGCTTTATGTGTATAGACTTGTTCAAAGTATCACTGTCTTTCCGATGTCTGCAGAATATGTAGTTATATCCTTGTTTCATTTCTGCTGTGGATAATTTGTCCCTTTTTTCTTAGCGTTGCTCAATCAGTGTTTGTCTATTTTATTGATCTTTCAAATAATCAGTTTTTGTTTCATTGACTTTATTGGAGTTTTTCTTTTTACTTGTTTTCCATTTTATTTCTGCTCTTTTTTTAAAGATTTTATTTATTTCAGAGAGAGCGAGGAGAGAGCACAAGCAGGGGGAGCGGCAGAGGGAGAGGGAGAAGCAGACTTCCTGCTGAGCAGGAAGCCCGACGCGGGGCTCGACCCCAGGACCCTGGATCATGACCTGAGCCCAAGGCAGACGCTTAACGACTGAGCCACCCAGGCGCCCCTGTCTGCTAGTCTTATTCTAGATTCTTGAAGTGTCAGATTCTCATTAGGAGAATTTTCCCTTTTTCTAATGAATGAATTTAGTGCTAGAAATTTCCTTGTCACCACTGCTGTGGTTGTGCTTCACAAATTTTGATATGTTGCACTTTACTTTTAATACTCATGTATTTTCTACTTCCCTTGAGATTTGTTCTTTGATCAACGGGTCACTTAGAAACGTGTTTTTGAGTTTCCAAGAGTTGGAGATTCTTATGTTGTCTTTCTGTTACTGATTTCTAGTTTAATTCCACTGAGATTAGAGAACACACCGCATGTATATATGATTCAGTTCTTTAAGTGGGTTGAGGTTTGTTTTATGGCCCAGGAGATGGTCTATCTTAGTATGTGTTCTGTGGACACTTGAAAAGAACGTGGATTCTGCTGTTGTTGGTTGAGGTATTCTGCAAATGTTGATAGGATCCTGTTGGTTGATGGGGTTGCGTGTTACCACATCTGTTTGGTTCTACTTTCTACTTGCTCTGTTTTTAGGGGGGCAATTGGAATAAATTCAAAAGTTGTGCGACTACTGCCAATTTCCCAGAATCCCCTAGAGCAGTGTTAATTTGCATCTGTATGATCATCGGCTTCTTTTTCTATGTTGGAGGGCCATTTAGACCTTTTTGATTAAATCTCTGTCCAGTTTTCTATTAGGGTGGTCTTTTTCTTAATTTTTAAGAACACCTTGATATCTAGAGAGGAGCAGTTTTTTGAAAAATTAATTGAAAATATTTTTTCTCCATCTGTTGTCTCTTGACTCTACTTCTGGTTAGTTTTTCCTAAACCTACATATCTTATTTTTATGCAGTTGAGATTATCAGTGGTGTCTTTATTGACTTTTTAAAGTATTTCAGTGTTTAAACAAGATTCTATTAAAAAAGAAAACTAGAGGTGGCTGGGTGGCTCAGTCGTTAGGCGTCTGCCTTCGGCTCAGGTCATGATCCCAGGGTCCTGGGATCGAGTCCCACATCGGGCTCCCTGCTCTGCGGGGAGCCTGCTTCTCCGTCTCCCACTCCCCCTGCTTGTGTTCCCTCTCTTGCTGTGTCTCTCTCTGTCAAATAAATAAATAAAACCTTTTTTTTTTTTTTTAAAAAGAAAGAAATACTAATACATAATACAAAAGCACAATTGTGGTGCAGTCAGTAGGAAAATGTCAGGTGAGGAAAAAACTGAAGAATATGTTCAAAATAAACTCACTCCTTAAAGATGGGAGCAGGGGAACTGGTGCCAGAAACAGCGAACATTTTCAGGCAACCAGCTCACATTTACTGAACACCAGCTATGAGTGAGCCACAATCCAGTGGGCAGATGACATTAAACATTTAAAAAGTTCTACATTATTGGGCGCCTGGGTGGCTCAGTTGGTTAAGCGACTGCCTTCGGCTCAGGTCATGATCCTGGAGTCCCGGGATCGAGTCCCATATCCGGCTCCTTGCTCAGCAGGGAGTCTGCTTCTCCCTCTGACCCTCCCCCCTCTCACGTGCTCGCTCTCTCTCAAATAAATAAATAAAATCTTTACAAAAAAAAAAAAGTTCCACATTATTGCAAGAACTAAACAGATTAAGACCACAACCCAAGAGATGTCCACAGATCATTGGATGGTCTGCAATTTTAGCTCACACTGCATTTTCTTCTGGACGTGGACCCTATAAGTTCTTCAGAAGCAAGCAAATCTAACCTAAACTAACCAGGCGGTTAAATCACCCAAACAAAATAGGTGGTCCATTTAGCTGGCCTCCATACTACAGTAAATTCTACTCAATAAGTGCTTTTTTAAAAAAATATTTTATTTATTTGAAAGAGAGAGAGAGCAAGCACAAGCGGAGGGGAGGAGCAAGCAGAAGCAGAAACAGACTCCCCACCGAGCAGGGAGCCTGACCCAGGGCTCGATCCCAAGACCCCGGGATCATTACCTGAGCCACAGGCAGATGCTTAACCCACTGAGCCACCCAGGTGCTCCCCCCCTTTTTTTTGAGCAATCTCCCCATGACTTGCCCTGTGCCAGGTAAAGTAGATCGTGGAAAAAGGTTTGTAACACATGCCTTCCCTTCGTCCTGTAAATCCTAATTATCTTGCTAGCCAAGATTTCTAACCTAAGCCTAGATTAAAGACATGGAGCTCTGAAAGTGCTCAGGAATGGCAATTAGTCCATGCTGTAACCAGCCCCTCGCACAGTGCCTGGCACAGTAGGGCCTCCGTAAGCATTTGTTAAATGAATTGAAGAGTGGATAGATGAATTGGTCTGTGGCACGGACGTGAACCTTCAAATCCCAACGTCTGCATGCAACCCTAGGCTTCACTTTCTTTCCTAAAAAAATAAAAAGTACTCTGCAAATATCTTGTAAAATAATTTGACCTGGACAATTTTCCTAATTTTGTTTAGTTGTTTATCTGTGCTCTCTTTTCATTCACTGAGCATCCTTAGGACGGTTATTTTGAATTCTCTGTCTGGGGATTTATGTAGTTCCATTTCTTTGGGGTTGATTTCTGGAGATTTAATTTGTTCCTTTGGATAGGCTATGCTTCCCTGTCTTGGAGGCGTGGGAAGGCAAACTCAGCATTTGAAAAATCAGACCTTTCTCCCAGTCTTTGTGGTATGGTTTCATGCTGTGAGTGCTTTCTCCAACCAGCCCAGCTTGAGATTCTGAAGTCCTCTCAAGACCTTATTGGGACGCATCCTCTCCGGCCTCCTAGGGGGTCAGCTAACCGAAGAGGTTAGCCAGCTTCTGCTCAGGAGCTCCCCCTGGTGTCTGTCTTTTTTTTTTTTTTAAGATTTTAGAGATTTATTTATTTGAGAATGCCTGGGTGGCTCAGTCCGTTAAGTGTCTGTCTTTGGCTCAGGTCATGATCCCAGGGTCCTGGAATCGAGCCCCGCCTGGGGCTCCCTGCTCCACAGGAAGCCTGCTTCTCCCTCCCCCACTCCCCCTGCTTGTGTTCACTCTGTCGCTGTGTCTCTCTCTGTCAAATAAATAAATAAAATCTTTAAAAAAAAAAAAAAAAAGAAAACTCCTGTGGTTTCCACTGAGGACAAAAGCACAAGTCTTGCTAATACTGAGCTTTGCTACCTCCATTCATTAGGGGAAGAATGGCTAAATTTAATAAATAAAATAAATATTTAAAAAATAAATTTATTTTTCCCGTCCAGGTTCACAGACCCCCTGAATTCTCACCAGGGACCCTCATGTTTTGGATAATAGTTTTCACCTGGGTGGTTTCTGATATTTGAAAACTGACGGGGAAGGGGGTGCCTGGGTGGCTCAGTCGTTAAGCGTCTGCCTTCGGCTCAGGTCATGATCCCCGGGTCCTGGGATCGAGCCCTGCATCGGGCTCCCTGCTCTGCGGGGAGCCTGCTTCTCCCTCTCCCACTCCCCCTGCTTGTGTTCCTTCTCTCGCTATGTCTCTCTCTGTTAAATAAATAAATAAATAAAATCTTTAAAAAAAATAAATGGAAAAAAGTTAAACATAAAATTAGAGATACAGTATAATGGGAGCTTTGTTCCAGAAAAAAAAAAAAAACAAAAAAACTAGCCAATGTATAGAAGGGGAAGGAGAGCAGATGACAAGAAAGAGGATTTCTCCAAAACCTGATCATTAGTCTAATTTACATAACAGAATGTCAGATAATTTTGCTTTCTAATCTTTTGGTTCCATATTTTTTTTAAGTGTAGACATTGAGCTTTTTTTAAAATTTGTTTTAATTTAAATTCAATTAATTAACATATAATGTATTATTAGTTTCAGAGGTAGAGTTCAGTGATTCATCAGTCTTATATAAAACCCAGTGTTGATTACAACTTGTTCCCCCCCTTAATGTCCCATAACCCAGTTACCCCACCCCCCACCCCCTCCCCTCCAGCATCCCTCAGTTTGTTTCCTATGATTAAGAGTCTCTTATGGTTTCATATTTTTTTAAAGAGCATGAATTACTTTTAACTTTGTAGGAAGGTACAGTTTTTCATGAAAATCCAACGTGATATTCTAACTCCCTCCACTAGAGGGAGAAGCTATTTCATGTAATTGCACAATGTGCTGTTTATATTTAGAGCCAGTTGAGAATGGAGCATTTCAGTCTGTACATTCTCTGATTGTGGTGAGACTTTCTTGTTTACTGATTTGTTTAGAATTTCTGTGAAATAAGTTTTAAATATTAAAACCATTATATAGGGGCGCCTGGGTGGCTCAGTCGTTAAGCGTCTGCCTTCGGCTCAGGTCATGATCCCAGGGTCCCGGGATCGAGCCCCGCATCGGGCTCCCTGCTCCGCGGGAACCCTGCTTCTCCCTCTCCCACTCCCCCTGCTTGTGTTCCCTCTCTCGCTGTGTCTCTCTCTGTCAAATAAATAAAATCTTTAAAAAAAAAAAAAAAGAATTCAGATACCTGCCTTTTCACCCCTTCACATGGGTTTCTGCAGAAGGACGTTTTTACTTATTTATTCTTAGGGGTTTTTTTGAAGTTTTTATTTGTTTAAGTAATCCCTACAGCCAGCCTGGGGCTCACGACCCCGAGATCGGGCGCCCACACTCTTGCGACTGAGCCAGCCAGGCGTTCCCAGAAGGATGTTCTCAATTTTGATGAACTACACCTTTGGTGCCAAATCTAGAACGACTCCCAAAGTACCAGATACTGACAGTTTTATCCTATGTTTTTTTCCTAACAATTTTATGTTTAGTGGGGTTATAGTAAGTCTATGATCTATTTTAAGTCCACTTCTGCATAAGGTGTGCAGTTTACATGGGGGTTCACTTTTCCCCCCTCGGAATGTCCAGTTACTCAAATGCCCTTTGTTGAAAAGGCTGTCCTTTCTCAGGAGAATTGCTCTTGCACCTTTGTGCAACATCAGGCGGGCATATTTGCAGTCCACTGATCTGTATGTCCGTCCCTTTTGCACAGTACTCTGTCTTGATTACTGCAATTTGGTGGGCCTTCATCTATGGAGAGTGACCCCCCCGACTGTATTCTTTTTAAGGACAAGCTAGAGACTCAGAGAAAATATTTGCAAAATACCTGCAAATTGGGGCACCTGGGTGGCTTGGTTGGTCAAGCGGCCGACTCTTAATTTTGGCATTCTGGGATCCAGCCTGGTCAGGTTCTGCACTCAGCGGGGAGTCTGCTTGAGGGTTCTTTCTCTCCCTCTGCCCCTCCCCGCCATGTACTTTTTCTCTCTCTCTCTCAAATAAATAAATCTATTTAAAAGATACCTGACGGGCGCCTGGGTGGCTCAGTTGGTTAAGCGACTGCCTTCGGCTCAGGTCATGATCCTGGAGTCCCGGGATCGAGTCCCGCATCAGGCTCCTTGCTCAGCGGGAGTCTGCTTCTCCCATTGACCCCCCCCCCTCATGCTCTCTCTCCCTATCTCATTCTCTCTCAAATAAATAAATAAAATCTTTAAAAAAATAAAAAAATAAAATAAATAAAAAATAAAAGATACCTGACAAAAGACAACTATCTAGAATATATAAAGACCCAACAGCAAAAAAAAAAGTAGTTCAATTTAGAAAATGGGCAAATATCTGAAGAGACATTTCACCAGATGAATTCTGTCGAACATAGGAGCAAGAAGTAAAATTTTACAAACTATCCCAGTGAATAGAGGAGGGAATATCTCCCAACTTGTGTTACAAGGATGGTTTCCTCCAGGTTTATCATACCTGATGCTCTTCCCTCCCTCCTGAGGATGGGATTTTACCTCTGGGAGCACTTTTTTTCAGCACGAAGAACTTCTTTGGTATTTCTTGTAGCACTTGTCTGCTCACAAGCAATCCTCTTCGTGTCCTTTTGCCTGAAATTGTATTTTTCCCACCTTCATCCATGGCAGGTATTTTTACTGGATGTAGAATTGTGTTGACAGTCTAGATTGTCTAGAAACACCAGGGTTTCTTTTTTTTTTTTTTAGTATTTTATTTAAGAAGTGGGGTGGGGAGAGGGAGAAGCAGACTCCCCGCTGAGCAGGGAGCCCGACGCCGGGCTCGATCCCAGGACCCGGAGATCATGACCTGAGCCAAAGGCAGACGCTTCACCGACTGAGCCTCCCAGGCGCCCCTGGACACCACGGTTTCTGAGGGAAGTCAGTGGAAATTCAAACTGTTGTTCCACTGTATGGGATGTGTCATTTTTTCCTCTATTTTCTCATTGTCTTTGGTTTTCAGGAGTTTGTTTGTGACGTGCTTGTATATGGTTTTCTTCATATTCATTCTACTTGGAGTTCGCTGAGTTTGTTGAGCCTGGAAAATATATGTCTTTGACCAACACAGTGTCTTTTGTTTGTTTGTTTGGTCATATGCCCTGAGGTCTCCCGTGATTATTTCAAATTTGGCAGCACTCCAGGAATTGGGAGAGTTTATCCTTAAAATTTGGTTCTTACTCCTCTGTGGTTCTCTCACTTCCAGGATTCCCCTCTCCTCCATTTAAACTTCTGGCTGCCTTTCTGCCCTGAACTCTGATCCCCGGCACCCTAGGGCTTCAGTTTCCATTCTGTCTCCTTAGCCATGGCCCTGGGGCTTGGGAGTGCTGTCCAAATAGAAATCAGCAAATTTATCTTCATTATCTCTGCCAGTTGCAGGGTGAGACAGTGTCTACTTCTGGATACTTTCCAGTGTCTTTAACAGTTATGTTTCTATTATATCCAGTTTTTATACTAGTTATCTACACACAGGTATATGTGGCCACTTCACTTCCTCAGCGTTACTAGAAATAGTTCTCTCTTTAATTTGAATTTCTTAGTATGAGTGAGATCACATCTCTTTTCACATAGAGAAGGGCCATTTTATATCTTTGTGTGTGTGAATTGTCTGCTTACGGCATTTTCCCACTCTTATAATTGGAATCTTAGTCCAATATTTTAGAATTTTCACATATTTGGGATATTAGCCCTTTATCTGGAATACATGTTGCAAATAGTTTCCCCTGGTTTGGTTTGCCAATGGCCTTCTGTGTTGTTTATGGTGATTCTTGCCTTGTACTGTTTTGTAAATTTGGGGTAGTCAAATTTATCAGTCCTTTTTTTTTTTTTTAGAGAGAGAAAGAGCATGTGCGGGGTGGAGGGGGGCAGAAGGGCAGAGGGAGAGAGAGAATCTCAAGCAGACTCCACATTGAGCGTGGAGCCAGATGTGGGGCTCGATCCCAGGACTCTGGGACCATGACCTGAGCGGAAGGCAGATGCTTAACCAACTGAGCCACCCAGGAGTCCCTAATTGCCTCTGGATCTTGAGGCAGGGCTCAAAAGGCTTTCCCTGGGTGGAGATTAATGAGAATTTCATGCATGTTCTCTTGTAGTCCTTGCATGGTTTTGTTTTTTACATTTAGATCCCTGATCTATTTAGAAGATATTCTTGTTTATGGTGTAAGGTATGAATCTAATTTTTCCCCCCAAATGGCTGGCCAGTTGTTCCAAACCATTTACTTAAAAAAATCCACCTTTTGCCCTACTGATTTGAAATACCATTCTTATACGGAATTTCTGCATGTACTTGAGTCTTTTTCTGGGATTTCTGTTCCATTCCACTGGTCTGTGTGTCTCTTTTTCCACTAAGGTTTTATAGGACATTTCAATATCTGGTAAGACTAGGCCCCCTGCGTTGACGTTTCTCTTTAACTCTTGATTATTGTTGCATTGGTGTTTTCCCATATAAACATCAGCATCAGTTTATCAAGTTCATTAAAAAAGCTATTTGATATTTTATTGATATTTCATTAAGTTATAACCTAAGGAGAACAAAAATGTTTATGATGCAGAGCTATCCTATTTCATTTGTCCAAGTGTACTTTTGTGTTTTGTTGGAATGTTGTAGTATTTTCTTTGTATAGATTTGGTACATTTCTTGTTAACTTTATTCCTAAGTATTTAATATTCTTTGTTGCTACTATAAATGGGGCTTTTCTCTACAATTATTTCTTTTAGTGAGAGATTGTGTATATGAATACCATTGATTTTTTAATATATTCTGCTACTTTACTGATATTTAATATAGTTAGTTTTATATGGACTCTCTAGGGTTTTCTATGTATACTACATGATCTGCAAAGAAACATAGTTTCCTTTTTTATTTTTTCTTATGCCTCCAATTGATTTCTCTTCTCTAATTGTATTGGCTAGTGTCCCTAGTACAATGTGAAATAGAAGCAGAGAATGTAGGAATCCTTTACTTGTTCCTGATATAGAGGAACCACCAGAGACTTAGTTTTTTTCCCAGTAAGTAAGATACTAGCGTTAGGACTGAGGTATATATGTTAAGAACAATCCCAAAAGCTAAGTGGGGTGGAGTTGGGCATTGGGATAAGAGTTTGCTAAGACTTTGATTTCCTGGTGACCAAATCAAAATAAAAATGACATAGAAAATAATTATAAGCCTATAAAAGGGCCCTCCATCTGAGTAGTGGAAAGGACTATGGGAGGCTTTCAGCTACCATGCTGCTTTCTTCCTGCTCAGCTCAGAGATTTCTTGCCCCATTCCTCATCTACATTTGGGACTGTCATGAATATTTGGGCTAGTCCTGAAGAGTGCTAAATTCCTCAAGCCCCCTGCATACTGCAGTTTCTGAGTAACCTTCTTCTCTCTAACCTTGTCATAACTGACTTCCCCCTTCATCCTGTTGACCGGCAGTGGCCTTGGCTTAGGTAACTACAGAATCTATACAGGATAGGACAATAAAATTCTCTCTAAAAATATAAGGATTATACAAATGTATGGTATTATTTTGCTGTTACTGAGGCTTTTTATAGGAATTACCTTAGTTTGGTCATTTGGTTCTGTCCATATTATTTATATGCAGGGACATTGATTTCTTCATGTCCATTTGGGTGGTACCAGGTGAACATAATAGGCATCATTCAATTTTATCCCACATCCTTCATAGTAAGGTTTAAATGAGTCTAGCAAAAATTTAAGGTCATTTAGGTAGTGGGCAGACCACTCCCTTTCTATCTTTCAAGTCTGAGCTTAGTTCACTGCACTCTAGTGTTTCCGGGATGATGGAGGCCAGTGTGGAATGCAGAATTGGTAAGAAAAATGGGTCCATGCTGTACCAAGCAGTGATACGTGGTGACGTCCCAGAAGCAGAGAAGTGATGATGATGGTCAGTAACAGAATGTCCTCTAAAGAGATTGAAAAAATAGACACAAGAGAAAACAGAATTTTAGCCAGAGAAAGGCAAGGAAATGGGCAGATTCCATACATAAGGAGGCAGAAAAGGTGATGGCTTGAACATTATTGAAAACCAAGACCAAAACTCTTTCATGAAGCAAACAGCCTGAGGACAGTGGTGCCCTCAACAATTATATCAGGAAGATCACCCCACTGATATAGTTAAATATTTTAAATAAACAAGACCTGCAATCCTAGCTATGCTTTCTTTTCTCTAAGAAGTTCACTTTAAGGCAAAGTTTCAGAATTAATGCTCTTCTTCATGTCACCTTTTCTCTTTACCCATGGCTGGGGGTTCCTGTCTGGTCTTGGCAGGATCATGTAGCACTGAGGAGCAAACCTGCATCCCAGTAACCCCGGGATGGAGGCCAGGACACAGCCTCCATGGTCCTCCTTTGCTGCTCTGGTAGGCAGGCAGGAAGGACACCCAGATACTGCAGAACACCAGCATCCTGCAAGTGAGGACTCGGCCTCACTGAAGGTGTCGGGGAGGTTCCTGGTTGCAAAAGCAACAGAGAAGCTGACTGAGGCTAGGATGCTCATGTAGCTTGGGACCCAGTAGAAGGTGGTGGCTGAGCCCTTTTTACACTTTATGCTCATGAGTCCAGGCTGGGGCTGCAGGTCTGTGTCTGGGAAGTGAGGAGAGTTCACCAGCCACACTCCACAGAGCATCTGTGGGACCAGGGAGCTGATGAGAATGAGGGAGTTAGAGGCTCCAGGCCCCATGCACTGCCTGGCTCTGCTCTCTGGCCCCGTGGCCATGAAAGTCACAACTATGGTGAGGGTCTTTGCGAAAATGGTGGGAAGAGCTACGGTGAACACAACCCCAAAGGTCGTTTCTCAGAGGAGGCAGGTCACTGTGGAAGGACAACCGGTGAAGAGCAAGGAGCAAGAAGAGGAAGCAGAGGGTCAGGACAATGTGCAGAATAAAGCTGAGAGACTGATGATTGGCTTTCACCATGGGAGTGTTCCGATGCCTCACAAAGACCCCCAGAACCAGAGCTGTGAGGAGAGAGAAGGAAAGAGCCAGGCAGGGCCCAGGTCATTCCCAGGGGTTCTCCCATGGCCAGGAAGATGGTGGCCTGGGGGAGGCAACCGTCTCTCCCCTTGTTTGGGTGCTGGTCCTCCGGGCACCTCTCACACTGGTCCAAGTCTGAAAGGGACAGGAGGGTGTATAGCAGGGATGGGTTCAGGGCGCCTGGGGGGCTCAGTCGGTTGAGCGTCTGCCTTCAGCTCAGGTCATGATTCCAGGGTCCTGGGATCAAGTCCCGTATGGGGCTCCCTGCTCAGCACAGTCTGCTTCTCCCTCTGACCCTCCCTTCACTTGTGCTCTCTCGATCTCTCTCTCTCAAATAAATAAATAAAGTCTTAAAAAAAAAAAAGGGAATGGGTTCAGAAATAGTACTCTGATTCCAGCTGAAGAGCCCAGCACTAATATCCTAATATTTGTGTAGCTTCTTGTTAGCGACTTCTTTCTTTCACACACATAGCCTCGTTTGGTCTTGTACTCTGAGAAGCCAAAGCATGAGGCCCTGATAGTCACAGGGCGGAATAACAGCTTTACCCTGTTGCTCTTGTTCAAGGGCTTGTGAACTCCCATCATATTTGCCTTTTAGGGATAAACACCTTTATCCCCCACAGGAGAGACTGAATAAGGACAGTTTGTAGATTAGCAGATGTTTTTCCTGGTTCTGTTTTTACACTGAAAAGATTTGTTCTTAGGATGCCTGGGTAGCTCAGTGGGTAAAACATCTGACTCTTGATTTTGGCTCAGGTCATGATCTCAGGGTGTGAGATCGAGCCCGACTTCCGGCTCCACACTGAGTCCAGAGTCTGCTTAAGATTCTCTCTCTCTCTCCCCCCTTGGCCCCTCCCCCCACTCGTGTACTCTCAATATAAATAAATAAATAAATAAATAAATAAATAAAATCTTTGTTAAAAAAAGGAAAAGATTTGTTCTATGGCTTTCCATAGGGATATGAATCCATCAATTGGACAATTTTCATCTCTCTGAACTTCACAATCTGTGACAAGTTTTCCATGAGCTCTTCTCTAACGGGCATTGAGCCAAACATTTTTACAAACTCTTTCACTTAAAAAAAAAAAAAAAAGCGACCAGTAGGTGTGGGGGTTAAGTTAAGCAGCTTTATCCCAATTGCATAAAGAAAAAGCTGATGCTTTCAAAGGTCAAGGTATCAGTCTAAGTCAATGGCTTGAATTTGCTGTTAGAAAAAAGTCCCCAAACCTTAATAATGCCCTACAAGGCCCTAAATGATATGGACTGGCCTGTCTCTTCTTGTCTCACCCTGTACCACCTCTCCAGCCCTCCCTCAGTTCCAACAGAGGAGACTTATAGGTCCTCGGAAGAGTCACACTTGTCTCCCCTTCAGGTTTTTACACCTGCCAATCCCTGTGCTGGGAAAGCTAGAAAGTTCACTTAGGTAGCTCCCACTTAGTTCATTTTAATGTTACTTCCTAAAAGAAAAGCATTCCCTGCCAAGAAAGACCCATCCATGTGACTTTACCTGTGTTATTTTATGGCCTCATTGTTCTCTGTACAATTCACTTCACGTCCCTCATCACAGTATTATGGTTACATACTTGTGGGGTTGTTTGATTAACGCCAATCTCTACAGAAAGGTAAAGTGCATAAATTTAGACATCATTCCTCATTTCACACCGTATTATCCCCAGAACGTAGCTCAGTGCTTGGCACATAGTAGATGTGACAAGTATGTCTTTAGAGAATGTATGAATCAGCCCTCTGGTTCTCAGAATTACACTGATGGCTTTCCTGGATCTCCCTCTTATAGATGGCTAAGACTGTGGGATCTGGCCCTTTTAATAAATCTTTTTACATCCAGTACATCCTTCTTTATGTATATGTTCTGTTGGTTCTGTCTCTCTGGCAACGCTGACCAATACAGATGGCATTACCAAAAACGGGAACAAAAAAACAGAAAATAACAATTGTTGATGAGGATGTGGAGAAATTGAAACTCTTGTCCATTGCTGGCAGAATGTAAAATGGTGCAGATGCCTTGGAAAAGTGGTATGGTTCCTATGGAAAATGGCATAGTGGGTCCTCCAAAAATTATATATAAAATTACCATATGATCTACCAATTCACTTCTGGGTATATGCCCCAAAGAATTAAAAGTATAATGGTGGTTGCCAGGGGCTGGAGGAAGAGAGAGCAATGGAGAGTTACTGTTTCAGCTGGGGAAGATTAAAAAGTTCTGGGGATGGATGGTGGTGATGTTTGTACAATAGTATAAATGCACTTAGACCACTGAGCCACGCTGTCTGCATAACAACATAAATATACTTAATGATACTGAACTGTATACTTAAAAATCATTCAGATGGTACATGTAGGCATGTGTATCTTACCACAATAAAAATCATGAACTACAAAGAAACCGTATAGTTCTAAGCCAAATAGGTCTGGTGCCTGGCCCACCATTTCAGATGGAATCTTACCTTCCAGGGATCAGATCCCACACTGGCTATGTCTTCTATTGATCCCACTTCCGATCTGATCAGGAATATGCCAGGCTACAGCCTGCACAGCGCTGTGGACAATATAACTATGCACAGACATGGTTCCTTCAAAATACTGTAGGGGAATCATGTCCAAAGAAGGATCCAGGGAGCGTTCCTATTCCTCCAGTGGTGCTGCCATCTCTGAGCACCCAAGAGCTGCGTGCCAGAAACTCTTCTGAAAAAAATGTTCTCTGGGTATTTAGAAGAACGGACTCTCCTGAGGACTGTCCCAGATTCAGGCATATCTCCTCTGTGATGAGAAAATATCAGAGTCCCATGAAAACCATAACCACTCTGAAACGTGGGCCTCGGAGCAACGTCCCAGTGAGGGCAGATGATCCACACCTTCGCTATTCTTGCATATGGGGCTGTGAAGATCTCATAGTCACCAGGGAATCTGTACCTCCGTGAATGGCAACCATTGTAGCTGTTGGTTCTGTTGTTCCAATCAATAGATTATCAAACCCCTCCTCGTGGCATCTCTCACTAACAGAGAGAGTGTCTGAAAAGGCAACACCGATCCCTCTCTTGACCATTTCTTCTCTCCATGCTGAGAGAAACTGTTCACCTATCCTGTCATCTGAGGCAGCAAGTCCCACCCAGGTCCATCCAAAATGAGCATCAGCTGGCCCATGGCCGGGGGCAAGGAGTCATCTTTGGGGTCCAGATGATAAAAGGATGGGTATTGGACTTTGTTACTCTGCATGGGATCATAGGGGCCATCTATGATCTGAATGGGAAAGAAAGAAAAGCCATTTGGGGTTTTAAATAAGTAGAAATTAATTGCAATGAAATAATTATTGCAATGAAATTAAAATAGCCCTTCTTGGCCCTTCCTATAAGTAGATTTAAAATATTGTGAAATTCATTTTAAATTAGGTATTACTAGGTTCAAAAGAGGAGAGCAATATAATCAGCCTAAGGGTCATGTACCCACCCTTCCTTTCTTCTTTGAAAGTCAAATGCTGAGGTACAGAATTTTCTGGCATCCCAGGTATCTCTACCGCAACACATGCCAAAGGAGTCTGTGAACTCCGCATCACCTGGGGAAACCTGCAGAGGTCAAGAAGTGCCCTATCTGGACAAATGGAGTGAGATGGCATCTCCAATAAGAGATGCTGACTCATGGTCTCCTCTGACAGCTGTGATTTGACATAGTCCTATCCCTTCCAAACAGCCACCTCACAGTTTTCCAGAATCTTCTTATCCCTTTGGTAGGCATTGTTGGGCAAAGATCAGAGCAAATTCTAGAGCCAGAACCTGCTGGAAGTGTTTGTGGAGCCACCTGCAGGAAGAGGACAGAATCCTAAATCTGCTCTGAACTTTCAAAGGACTGTAACTTCTAGTTGGACCAAATCTCCTGGCCAGAGTTCAGGGGGTCTCTAATGTGGGCAACAGCCTCCCCAGTACCTTTATGTGCATATGGGTCCACTTAATTCTCTTGATATTGCAACCTCACTTCCATGTGTTCATGTGTCCTCAATAAGCTGCCAGACCGCCATGAACTTGGTAAGGTCCTTTATGATTTCAGGGAATACTAGGACCAAGGAGATAACTTACACAGGGATTCAAATGGAGAATTAAAACTTCCATTTATTAGAATGCTTGAGTGCTCTTGGGAATGCAGCAGGGTGCAGCCCTTATGGAAACAGCATAGTGATTCCTCAAAAATTAAATGTAGAATTACTGTATGATTCAGCAATTCCACTTCTGAGTATATATTCAAAAGAATTGAAAGCAGGGTCTCAAAGAGATATTTGTACACCCATGTTCATAGCAGCATTATTCGCAGAGGCCAAAGGTGGATGAAGGGATAAGCAAAACGTGGTATATACATGCAAGGGAGCATTATTCGCCCTAAAAAGTAGGACATTCTGGGGCATCTGGGATGGAGCCTGGCATCAGGCTCCCTGCTCCAGTGTGGAGTCTGCTTTTCCCTCTCCCCCTCGCCCTGCTCATGCTTGCGCATGCTCTCTCTCCCTCTCTCTGAAATAAATAAGATCTTTAAAAAAAAAGGACATTCTGACACATGCTATAATATGGATGAAACTTGAAGACATTCTGCTAAGTGAAATCAGCCAGAGTCACAAAAAGACAAATACTGTATGATTCCACTCATATGAGTTATCTCAAGTAGTCAAATTCATAGAGCCAGAAGGCAGAATGGAGGTTGTCAGAGGCTGGAGGAGGGGAGAATGGGGAGTTAGTGTTGAACAGATAGTTTCAGGTATGCAAGATGAAGAGAGTTCTGGAGATGGATGGAGGGGATGGCTGCACAACAATGTGAATCACACTTAAACCTAGTTACGGTGGTAAATTTTATGTTCTGTGTTTTGTACCACGAGTTTTAAAATGTTTCCCTCTTAAACAGATATTTGTAGTGATGTTTCTCACATGGACTACCTTCGTGCACTCATCTGGAACCATAATCTGCTCTACAGAGAGTCTGAGGGATGCTGGTACAGTGTAGAAGGCAGGAGACAAAGGAGCAGGACAGTGTGGTGGTTAAGAACATGGGTCCCGAAGCCTTCTGCTGGTGTGCGGATCACATGTCTGCCCTTATCAAGCCCCCTAATTTCAGTGTGCCTCTGTTTCCTCATCTGTAAAATGGGAATAGTAATAGTGCTTGGTGAGACTGAAATCAGTTAATATTTGTAAGACTCTCAGAAGAGTTAGTGCCTAGTTCATGGTGATACAGAATAGCCATCTACTCCTCTGAGGCTCATCTGTTGATCCTTGTGAGGTAGTGAAGACCCTTGATTTTTAAGTGCATGCTTGAGTCTCTCCTGATGATGGAATCTTGTTGTCGGAACTGGGACACATCCTTCAGATGTGCTTCTGATATTGGGCTTTGTGGTGTAACTGCCCTCAGACATTGATGGATGCACCATCAGGGGCAGCCACCTGGGGCTCATCTGCAAGCAGATCCTCACCCAGCTCCCTGATCACCCCCACCCAGGAACACGTGTTATCTCACCTGTGAACCCCAAATGTGGGAGGCACACGTGAGCAGGGAGCATGCTTTTTCCACCCATCGTTGTACATCTGGCGTCTGGCAGGGAGAGGCTAACATGTCATCTGTGCTCAGTAAATAGGTTTAAATGAATTAAAGAAGGAATGTTTTAAAAGGAAGCAGCCTTCAATAGGGTGATCATGTACAGTCTCACAACAGAGTTTCTGAGAAAAGACTGTGGAGTAAAAAAGAGAAGTTCAAGGTCTAGATCACACACAAGGAACGTGCAATGACAAAAGGAAGAAAAATAGAATTTTGCCATTAGGGAGATTTGTGCTCCCAACTACAATGAAGAAACTCTTTGGTTTCTACTGGGGTAGAGCATATGACTTAGGTCTAAAATCTGCTTCTTCCTCCCTTATACCCACAAACATACCATAGACTGGTTACAAGAGTTGGAAGCCATTAAGAGCCAGGACACTCAAGCAAAAATAGTAACATGCATCAGCTGATGAATGCACAGTATAATTCAATTGCGGAGCTGTAGTTGATTGCCAAGGAGGATGGACTAGAGGAGTACTGACAAAAAGAAAAGCCATCAATCTATTTATTTCTCCCTGTTTATATTGGTAATCCCTCAGAGAAGAAAACCGAAGGATTTCCCACTGACTTCCAAGAACATCCCGACATCCCTGCAGAATCCTGCCCAGATTCTAGATTACATCTTCATTCCTCCTCCATTCACGTTGAGATGCTCTTCACCACACTGCCAGTCAAAATGCAAGTTCCCTAGCATCAGCCCAGCCCTCAAAACTGCCTCCTACAGACACACAGTAAGCTTTGCTTCCTTTATTGGTTTTTTTGAAAGCTTTATTACCTTCCTCAGACCCTGTACCTTCTGCCTCCCCAACCCCTCAGCACATCACTTTCGCCTTGCTTTATTAAGAACATGCAGGCTGGGGGCGCCTGAGTGGCTCAGTCATTAAGCATCTGCCTTCGGCTCAGGTCATGATCTCAGGGTCCTGGGATTGAGCCCCACATCAGGCTCCTTGCTCCGCGGGAAGCCTGCTTCTCCCTCTCCCACTCCCCCTGCTTGTGTTCCCTCTCTCACTGTGTCTCTCTCTGTCAGAAAATAAATAAAATCTTAAAAAAAAAAAAAAAAAAAAAGAACATGCAGGCTGGCGGAAAGAATTCCCTCCATATCCTCTTATCCACACAGATTTCCCTGGCTGTGCTCTCAAGTGATCTCTCTCCTGTTTAAGGACAGAAGCACTGCTCTTCCTCTCTGGACACTTTGCATCTCATTTCATCCCAATGTTCCACTGATCTGGCCACACCAGCCATAACCTTCCCTCTCCCACCTCACTGCCCTCCTCCCTTCAGTATTATTTCACTATTATAAACACAGACACATCTCTCCCATCTTTAAAATAATAAGATTCTATTTGCTATCATATTTGCTTTCATTGTCCTAAGTCCCAAGCTTTTAGAAATCATCATTTCCACTATCTCTTTCTATAACCTAATCTCTTATCATTTTTTCTCAACCCTACTGAAATAGGTCTTTTAATCCAACTCAACCCATTTGAAAATACCACCCCCCCTTCTTTTTCCTTTTGGAAATCTGGGAACACATAATTGGGTTAATCACGGTCTTTGGTCTGTCCATAACACTGAGAAGGAAAAAAAAGGAAACAAATTTTTTGCTGAATGACTGAGTCCTCATTGAAACAGGGATTCCAAGAACTTAATAATACACACATGGAATATGGGAATGGAGAGACAGGATGTTGACAGAGAAGAGAGAAGGGGGTTGGGGGAGGAACACAGGCATGTAGACTCCTTTATTGCCCTGGTTTTCCATTTGTGCCTTCAAATCAAGGTTGTTGGGGAGGAAAATATTTACTCTACCTTTTAAAGGTTCTTGCGGCTGGCCTAAGAATTAAATTGGCATGAGACAGATTAATAGGAGAAAATCCAATTAATTTCCTAAGTACGAGAACCCCACATATATGAGAGGTTCCAAAGCAGAAAGGCAAATGAGGTATATATGCCATCCTGAGCTAAGAACGGGACAGGACCTGGGGCTTCAAAGGGGAGGAGGGCAACTCACAGGGCAATAAGAAGAACTGGTATTTGATCATTAGATATTTGCCCTGTCATATAGACAGTTCATTCAGATAAAATTTATCTCTTGTAATAACTCTAATTTTGGGAAAGACCCCATTTAGAGTCTTCTAAGTAGTTAAGTAGCAGGGAAAGTTTCTCTTAAGCCCACAGGGTCTCAATTGTCTTCAACTCAAAATAGTCCATATGCCAAAGTGGCGCATTTTAGGGAGACTTGCTCTTGAACTCCTTCAAGGTCGATCATGAAGCCTCCCTCTGCCTCTTCCATACCTCAGAAATGGCAGAAGATGAGTAATCAATCTACCAGAAGTTTTGAACTGTCTTTTGCAGAGAGCTGAACACATGCTCTAATTAGGTTCCAGAATTCTTACCATGTTGGTTTGACTCATAAACCTCTCTTAGTGCTAGGTGCCAGATTTGTTTTCCCTTGTTTCTCCCCCACCTTTCTGTTTAGAGACTGGGAGCCTGCAATAACACGTTTCCCCCTCTCCTCTGTTACCCTGCAACCTGAACTGCCATCCTAGGGCACATCCTTTCCCTTAAGATGAAGAAAATAGTGAAAATACTAAAAATTCTAATAACACAGATTGTACCTGGAGATGGAATGCTGTGCATGTAAAGAAAACAGCAAACACTTGCAGAGGACTTGCATGCCAGACATAGTTCTAAGTTCCTGTGTGTACATCAAAACCCTTAATCTTTGCAACTACTCCTGGTGGGCAGTATTAATATCTCCATGTTACAGACGAGTACTGATGCACAAGGAAGTTCAGTAATTAAGAGTAATTAAGAAATTCAGTAATTGTGTATATTGTGTAATATACACAGTAACTACAAAAGACAGGAGTTGAACCCAGGCGGGATGGGGTTAGAATGCATGGTCTTCACCATTCAGCTATGCTGCTTTCCAATAAATATTAGGGGAAATTATTAATTATATATAAAATTAATATTTACTTTATGTATTTATTATAATAACATTTTAATAACAAGTTATGTATTTATGTATTATATATAACATAATTATAATTACATTGAAATATAAGCTATGAAGATTGTATCTGTTATAAGTATTTATAAATATAAAAATACTAAAAATACTTATTACATATGTAGCAAATTATATAAGTAATAAATAAAATATTGATTTTATTGAATAATATATTTGACTAATAATTAAATATGTTAAATATTAAAGGAATATATGTATTAAAAATATACATTTAAGGGGCGCCTGGGTGGCTCAGTTGGTTAAGCGACTGCCTTCAGCTCGGGTCATGATCCCAGGGTCCTGGGATCGAGTCCCACATCGGGTTCCCGGCTCAGCGGGGAGCCTGCTTCTCCCTCTGACCCTCTCCCCTCTCATGCTGTTTCTCTCCTGCTCACTCTCTAATAAATAAATAAATAAATAAATAAATATCTTTAAAAAAATATACATTTAATATGTATATTAAATCAACAGGTACACATATTAAATTAAAACTATGATTAAAGATAGAAAATTGAGGAGGGGCATCTGGATGGCTCAGTTGGCTGAGTGTCCGACTCTTGATTTCAGCTCAGGTCATGATCTCAGGGTCTTGGGATCAAGCCCCGTGTCAAGAATCTATGCTCAGTGGAGAGTCAGCTTGAGATTCTCTCCCTCTCCCTCTGCCCCTCCCCCTGCTCACACACGTGTATGCATGCATGTGCTCTTTCTCTCTCTCTCTGTCTCAAATAAATAAATAAATCTTAAAAAAAAAAGAAATTTGAGGAAACACAGAAGGCTGGGAAGACAAGGCAAGGGCAACATAGTGGGACGGTAACAAATACGCAACTAGAGAGGGTCTAAGGGAGATGCAGAACCATCTGCAGACAACTAGTTTCTCTCTCTTTCCATCACTACCATGTCCGCCACCTCTCCCCTGGCCTCCCCATATCAGAGGCCAATCCACTGTCTACACCAGGTTTACAGAGTGTTCATGCCATACATGTCAAAATTGCTCAGGAAATAACTGGCAAGTCTCTTACCTCAACAGTGGTGATTAGCAACTCAGCCGAGCTACAGCTGAATTGACCTGCCCCTTTCCAACTTTCGACCCAACACCAACGCCAATGTGAGGGTTTTATCCAAGTAGTGCAATTGCTGGGTCATAGGGTAGCTCTATTTTCAACTTTCTGAGGAACCTCCACACCTTCAACTCAATTCTGACACCTTCTACCCAGAGGTAGCATCGGATCTCACAGGGTAAGGGTCCCTCCTATAAGGCTGTCCCTACTTGAGACACCAGTGATAAATCTGGGTTGTTACCTATGCTTCTGACTAACCGGCTTTAAATTAGAGATTCGGAGGACCCCTCCTCAGGTTCTGTTAATTTGCCAGAGTGGCTCACAGAACTCCGAGAAACATTTTACTTAGTAGATCACCAGTTGATTGTAATAGGATAGAACTCAGGTGCTGCCAATTGGAAGACAGGTGTGAAAGGATTTCAATCTAAAAGGAAACAGGAGGTATGAAATGGAGAATCTCATACAGGTGTCCTCAGCATAACAAAACTTAACCGAGAGACTGATTTCCTGTAAATGCCTGATTTACAGAAGACTGAAACTTACCTCCTTGACTGATGACTATCTGCCAAGAATCTCTCCCCATCCTCAAACCAGTGTACTCACTGGTTGGACTCTGACAGGACTCCCCTTCTTTGTGCTCCTTGCCCAAAAGACAGCCCACCCCAAACCCTCAGCAGACTCACTTGCAGCTTGCATTTCCTGAATTGCAATCCCTCTGCTATTCTTGAATAAACTTGATTTCTGGAGCTTGTCTCAGTTTACCTCTTTATTTGGGTTGACAGATGCAGGGGGCAAGGTATGGGAAAAAGGCATGGACCTTCCCTGCACTCTTCCCACACCTCCACCTGTTCACTAGCCTGCAAGCTCTCCAAACCCCGTCCTTTTGAGTTTTTAGGGAGGCTTCATGACATAGACATATCTGATTAAATCACTGGCCATTGGTGACTGAACTCAATCTCCAGCGCTCTGCCCTCCCGAGGTCAGTTAGAGGGAGAGGTTGAGGCTGAAAGTTTCAACCCTTTAATCACTTGGTTGGCTCCAGTGGTACCCACCACCCCATCCTCAGGTGCTTTCCCAGAGTCATCTCATTAACATAACAAAAGGCATCTTTATAGCTCCCTCCTCATAGGAAATTCCGAGGACTTTTTTAAAATTTAAATTCAATTAATTAACATATAATGTATTATTTGTTTCAGGGGTACAGGTCTGTGATTCATTGGTCTTATATAACACCCAGTGCTCATTACAACACATACCCTCCCCAATGTCCATCACCCAGTTACCCCATCCTTCCCAACCCCCTCCCCTCCAGCAACTCTGTTTGTTTCCTAAGATTAAGAATATCTTGGGGCACCTGGGTGGCTCAGTCCTTGAGCGTCTGCCTTTGGCTCGGGTCATGATCCCGGGGTCCTGGGAATGGGCCCCGCGTTGAGCTCCCTGCCCCACGGGGAGCCTGCTTCTCCCTCTCCCACTCCCCCTGCTTGTGTTCCCTCTCTTGCTGTGTCTCTCTCTTTCAAATAAATAAATAAAATCTTAAAAAAAAAATCTCTTATGGTTTGTCTCCCTCTCTGGTTTCGTCTTATTTCATTTTTTCCTCTCTTCCCCTATGATCCTCTGCCTTGTTTCTTAAATTCCACGTATCAGTGAGATTGTATGATAATTGTCTTTCTCTGATTGACTTATTTCTCTTAGCATAATACCCTCTAGTTCTATCCACATCATTGCAAATGGCAAGATTTCGGTTTTTTTGATGGCTGAGTAATATTCTATTATATACACACACACACACACACACACACGACCTCTTCTTTATCCACTCATCAGTCGATGGACATCTGGGCTCTTTCCATAGTTTGGTTATTGTGGACATTGCTGCTATAAACATTGGGGTGCAGGTGTCCCTTCGGATCACTACATTTGTATCTTTGGGGTAAATACCCAGTAGTGCAATTGCTGGGTCATAGGGTAGCTCTATTTTCAACTTTCTGAGGAAACTCGACACTGTTTTCCAGAGTGGCTGCACCAGTTTGCATTCCCACCAACAGTGTAGGAGGGTTCCCCTTTCTCCGCATCCCCGCCAACATCTGTCATTTCCTGACTTGTTAATTTTAGCCATTCTAACTGGTGTGAGTGGTATCTCATTGTGGTTTTGATTTTTATTTCCCTGATGCTGAGTGATTTTGAGCACTTTTTCATGTGTCTGTTAGCCATTTGGATGTCTTCTTTGCAGAAATGTCTGTTCATAGCTCCCTCCTCACAGGAAATTCCAAGGATTTTAAGAGCTCTTTGCCAGGAACAGGGATGAAGACCAAATATATATTTCTTACTCTACATCACAATGCCACACCTTATCAACAGAAGCTGGGCTAGCAGCACAGACTGATCCCAGCCTACTCCATGCAAATCAATAAACACCATTAAAATCATATCCTTTTACTGCCTGGAAGGAGTGAGGTAGGCCACCTGCATGTGACTTTACACATGGCTGCCCACGACAGCCATCACCCAGCAGCTGGCTCCCCTCCTGCCGCCCAGCACCTTAGCACAGAGCTCAGAGACTTAAGAGGGGGGATGTGGGGGTAGCTGATGTTCAACACCAGGGAGCGCCACCCTAGAAGCTCATGATTGGCTTCACAAGCTATTCTAACCCTGGTCATAAGGAGGAAACAGAGCCGCTATGTGAAAGGGCCAGGAGGAGAATGGGACAGTTTGAATTCATGTTGGGTGCAAAGAACTGAGGACTGACTCTGAGGGGCCACAGGGTAGGGGAGAACCACAGACCCTCCTGGCTGCCCCTCTGCAAGCCCTGGGAGAAAACCAGCCCAAACAATCCCATTCAAAAAAGGGCAAATGACTTGAATAGATGTTTCTCCAAAGAGCACACGCAAATGGCTAATAAGCACATGAAAAGAGGTTCAGCATCCCCAATCATTAGGGAAAGAAAAACTGTAAGATACTACTTTACACCCATTAGGATGGCTTCTATCCAAAAAACAAAACAAAACAAACACACAGAAAACAATAAGCGTTGGCAAGAATATGGAGAAATTGGAACACTTGTGCACCATTGGTAGGAAGGTAAAATGGTGCAGCCACCGTAGAGAACAGTGTGGTGGTTCCTCAAAAAATTAAAAACAGAACTACCATATGATTCAACAGTTCCACTTCTGGGTGTTTACCCAAAAGATTTGAAAACAAGGACTCAGAGAGATATTCATACACCTGTGTTCATAGCAACGTTATTCAGAACAGCTAAATCATGGAAGCAATGCAAGTGTCCATCAAAGGATGAATGGATAGGCAAAATTATGCATATATATGCAAAGGAATATTATTCAGACTTAAGGAAGAAAATTCTGCAGCATGCTACAACATGGATGAACCTTGAGGATGTTATGCAAATAAGCCAGTTACAAAAAGACAAATACTGTATGACTTCACTTTTATGAAAGACTTAGGGGCGCCTGGGTGGCTCAGTCCTTGAGCATCTGCCTTTGGCTCAGGTCATGATCCCGGGGTCCTGGGATCGAGCCCCACGTCGGGTTCCCTGCTCAGCAGGAAGCCTGCTTCTCCCTCTCCCACTCCCCCTGCCTGTGTTCCCTCTCTCGCTGTGTCTCTCTCTGTCAAATAAATAAATAAAATCTTTAAAAAAAAAAAAAAAGACTTAGAGAAATCAAAATCATAGAGGCAGAAAGTAGAATGGGCTGGGGGAGGGAAAATGGGGAGTTAATGTTTAATGGGTAGAGATTCAGTTTTATAAGATGAAAAGCATTATGGAGATGATGGTGGGGATGGCTGCACCAACATAATGAATGTATTTAATTCCACTGAACTGTATACTTCAAAATGGTTAAGATGGTAAATTTCAGGTCATGTGTCTTTTACCACAATAAAAAAATTGGGGGAAAAAAATCGAGGTATCCTGAATTGGGTACAGGAGTGGATACAAAGAAGGAGGTTCTGGGCTCCTTGGATAATGATAACTTATAATGAGCTGAACTGAGGAAACAAACATGTGTGTTGAGATTTGCTGCAGGCTCTTTGGTGAGAACTGGTGAGTCATTTCTGGTTGTGGTTTCCTGCACATGAAGCACTCACAGGACATGAACGGATCATAAATTAAAGCTCAACATCACTGGGGGCCTCTAGTGCCCTCTCCCTGATGGAAGCAGGTGCAGGGCCAGACTGGCAGAGTCCTCCCAGGGAGCAGCCAGGAAATCAGGACTGTGTCTGGGAATTCACCCTCCAGGGTCTGCTCTCTGCAGCTGGGGCCTCAACAGACACCATCCTTCTTCCTCATAGGCAACTTCCACCTCACACTAATGAGCCACTAGGGGCCAGCTCTTCGCAAGCAATTGAAACAACTTGCAGAGAAAAGTTTGATTTTAGCTCATTGAATGTTGAAAGAGAGGCTCATTCCTCTTCCCAGCACGTTTCCTCTGACGCTGCTCTCCCCAGGGAGCAGGGACCGCTCCATGTCATGGCCATTGCAGTGAGATGTCTTTCAGGTTCATGAAATCATCTCCCTCCAACTTGTGCTTCAGGTGTCTGCTCCAAGGCCACGCCAGCCATGGAGTCTTCCAGGAGAGCCTGGTACTGTCTCTTGGGAGCTGAAGTTTCCCTGAGTCTTGCAAGTCACCGTCCTGCCTGTAGTAACTTGTCGCCCTGTGCTTGAGGGCAGGAGCTAAGCTTCACACGGACTTTCATCTCACAATGTCAGTCGGCCTTCAGCAGATGACTTTGTTCCAGCCATGACCTTCTGTCTTTTATTTACCTTTTGTCGATGGAAGTTGGTGTTGTCTAACTGATGAACTCTGACCCCTAATAAATCTGGTTATCTAGATTGACTTTTCATGTGGGAGCCACAAGGAGGAAATCAGCGTCTTGCCAAAACCATTTTCAGAACAGGCCATCTTTTATTTCCTCGAAACCTCAGGCATCTCATGTTGTCAGTCAAAAACTACTGGGTCGGGCTCATAATTTTTAAATGTGAGATATGAGTGATATTTCGGCACAACCCCACCTTTGGTTTGTTGTTGTTTTCTTAGAAATATTTTTAAATTCAATGAAAAATATGCACATAAAAGAATGACCAGATTATGGAGGAGAAATAAGATGCTAATGTTATAGTTTGAGTTCCTGGATCCAGCTGAACCTGAAGACCTACCTTTGGGCTTTGTAGTCCCATGAGCCAATAAGCTCTCATTTTTGACTGGGCTAGTTTGAACTTTTTTTTTTTTTAATTTAATTTAATTTAATTTTATTATGTTATGTTAGTCACCATACAATACATCATTAGTTGTTTTTTTTTTAAAGATTTTATTTATTTATTTGACAGAGAGAGACACAGTGACAGGGGGAATGCGGGAGGGAGAAGCAGGCTTCCTGTGGAGCAGGGAGCCCAACACAGGGCTCGATCCCAGGACCCTGGGATTGCATGACCTGAGCTGAAGGCAGAAGCCCAACGACTGAGCCACCCAGGCGCCCCTACATCATTAGTTTTTGATGTGATCCATGATTCATTGTTTTCATATAACACCCAGTGCTCCAAGCAGTAAGTGCCCTCCTTAATACCCATCACAGGGCTAACCCATCACCCCGCCCCCCTCCCCTCTAAAATCCTCAGTTTGTCTTGCCTTTGTTTTTTGATATATTTGCCAAGAAGGATGCAGACCATTTGTATTCTTTCTTAGGTCTGTATATAGACAAATAAATCACTTTTGAGCCAAGTGATGTGAGCACAATCCAGACTTCCCATAACCAATGCTCATATACAACCTGCCATTTAATACCTTTCAGAATTTGGTAGAAAGAGCAGTTTCCGGAAATTGTAGGCAGAGACATGACATGAGGCCAGGGTTGATTTTATACAGTATTCCAACCATTTATACATGGGAAGCTGTGCTCTCTCCCCAACTAGGGTGAAAGCAGCGTGGACGCAGGCCTATCCCATCCCACTTCTCTCTCCTGTAGAATTGAAACAGTCCCTGCCATGCAGCAGGTGTCCAATAAACACTGACTAGATAAATCCTATAACCAGAGAAGGAATGTTGGCCGTTAGACCGAGAACATCATTTTACAACTAGTGCAGGTAAGGCTGGAGACAGGTGGGACACAAGAGTTCCAGGCTCTGCTCCAATATGGACCCTGGTACCTCCCTCAGCACAGTCGCAGGTATAATCATGATGACTGCCAGGACCATACCCGGCATCCAACCATTCCACCACCCCAAAGACAACATGGAGACCATGAACCCTCATCCTCAAACACTCAGAAGCAGCATGACGCAGGCTGCTTCCCGAACTCTGTTTTCTGGCATTTCCCACCCCATCACATCATGGATAGTTCTTCAACATCTCATGCCATTCTAACCAATCCCCCAAGTATATATCCAGAATAATCAGAGGATAAGATGGGTCTGCTCCAGATTAGGACCTAGATCTGTCAACTCTCTCTCAGTCCTTTGATGAAGGCAAAATAGGGCAGAGAGTACTGAGGAAGGACATGGCCAGCCTTCTTCAGGGAATGTGCATCTATGGAGGCTTACATTCCAGCTGGGGCTTGAGCTAACCTGGAAGATTCCCAACAGGAAAATCTCTTACGTCCCTGACCGACAATATGAATGCAATCCTCTTTCTTTCCACTTTAGCCCCTGGGGTAGGTGATTTGTTTGTGATCTGCAGAACATGGACAAATTCCCTGTGGATTGCCTATAATCAGGAGCTTTGGGCATTCACTTTGGTGGGGACCATAAAATCCCTACACATCTATAGAAGGGATGGTGTTCCAGCCCAGAGGATAAGAGAACAGACTGTGCTTCTCTGGACCCCAGGTATTGTCCCCACACCCCAGAGCAGTGAGATTTGAGTAGGTTGGTACCCATCAATCCATAATTATCCATGGGGTGATCACACTTGCCATGTGACCCACCTACTTCATAGGGCTGCAGAAAGGCAAGTCAGGTCATGTATAGGGAAAGTCTTTATGCATTTGAATCAACATAACTTTTTTTTTTAAGATTTCATTTATTTATTTATTAGAGAGAGAGAGTAGAGGGAGGTGCAGAGGGAGAGAAACAAGCAGACTCCCCACTGAGTGCAGAGCCCAACACGGGCCTCTATCCCACAACTCTGAGATCATGACTTGAGCTGAAATCGAGAGTGGGATACTTAACCGACTGAGTCACCCAGGCACCCCTGAATCAACATAACTCTTTTAAATATTGTCGAATCATGGCCTGAGAATGCTATCAATTAACCGCATTAGAAACTACAAAGTGCAAAATTTAGTCACACCAGTAACTCACACCGTGGCTCTATGTCCATCCTTGCTCAAGCAACTGTGGGTCCCAGGTTCCCAAACCAGGACCTCACCTTCTGCACAATGGCACGACTGTTTGCTTCAAACAACACCCCACAGTCCCCCAAATAAGACCTTGGGATCACCCTAAATTCCTAATTTACAGACATTTTTAACCAAAGTGTTCAAAGAGAAGCAGGCTGCTCTGGGAAGGAGCAGGTGCTCACCACCGAGGGAGAGCACATGCTGGGAGCACTATCACTTCCAGTAGTGCTCCAAGCAAGTTTCTCCGGTAGGTAGGAGGCTGTATCAGCCCATTCCACCTGCCACAGCCCTGCCGCCCTTGCTCTGCTCCAGGTGGGGCAGTCATGGAATCTGCCGCCAGCCCCGGAGGAGAGAAGTGAAGGCCAGAACTGCAACCTAGGGAAGGAATTAAGATCAGCACAGGCAGCCAGGTGAGACCAGGGGAAGCTGGAATGGAGGAGAAGGTCAGACACAGACACCCCGGATGTGAGGTTAGCAGATTCACATGTGGTGTCACATGACCTTTCGTCTAACCGCTCCTCTAAGTGCAGGGAGGACCTGGCTTCCGGGTTTCCTTCTGTCAGCATTCTGCAGGATGTCTGGTACGGTCCTGAGGAGAGGGTGTAGCAGCTCGATCGGGAGCTGCCGCCCGCTGATTTCCGCGGGACATGGAAGGACTGTGCCAGGGATTTTCAGTCACCCTCTCCCTTGTCCTCACAGGCCATCCCCATTGTACAGAGGAGGAAAAGGAGAACAAGCAATTAAATCCACTTCAAGATGAAAGGTGAGCCAGAGCATCGGTGTCAGCTGTCTTGCCCAGTGAGCAGCAGAGAATTCTAGGGAATGGGACATGGGCCTGCATGGTGCAAAGTCCTACACAACCATAATGGATTTTTGATGTTTCCATTTAAGGCTCCTGAAGCAAACACTAGGCAATGTGGAATTTTAAAGAAAATATTGAAAAGGTTGTCTTTATTGTCTTACGTTTCCCAGTGTTCTCCGCCACAGACCAGGCTGCCATTTTCCCTTCTGCCTCACCATGAGTTTCCAACACATCTCAGTTCTACTCCCCGTTGGCTTTAAACATATCAATTTTTGAGTTTAGTAAGTGCTTTCTGGTTGGCAGTAGTGTTCCTAGAATATAGGGTCTGTTCCCTTCTCTGGTGGCCCCACAGGAACGAGATGAGTGCTCCACACGCACCTGACTGATGATGGCGTGAGCAGATGGATGAAAGTCTCCCCATTTCATCCATTTCTGCCATTTTGTTTTACTTCAAGTTATATGAAAGTAACTGCAGATGTCCCTTAAGAATTCAGACTTCCATGGTACAGATCAAATCCCACCATACAAAGCATGATTACAACACAAATTCCCTACAGAACATGATGGGACCCAAAGAACTACCTCGTGATCCATTCGTTGCCAGAAATTTCTATTATACAAAAATTCAGCTACATCCTTAATATTGTTCATAATGAGGCAAAAATTAGTCTTGAGAAATCATATCTAGGGGCACCTGGGTGGCTCAGTCGTTAAGCGTCTGCCTTCAGCTCAGGTCATGATCCCGGGGTCCTGGGATCGAGCCCCGCATCCGGCTCCCTGCTCAGCGGGAACCCTCTCCCACTCCCCCTGCTTGTGTTCCCTCTCTTGCTGTGTATCTCTCTGTCAAATAAGTAAATAAAATCTTTTTTAAAAAAAGAAATCATATCTAATATTAAGATTTTGGCAAAGAAATCATTCAAAGCCAATGGATAAATAAATTACTCTGACTTATCTACTACATGAAGTGTGAAGTAGAGGACCAGAAGGAATGGGACAGGGACACAGTGTAATGTGAGGTTAAGGTCCTGAATAAATACTTCATTTGGTTTTCTGTTTAAAATTTTGTAGACACGAACAACTCTGCACCTAAAATCAAAGTAAGATTTCCATAACCGACTGAACTTCTTCTGCAAATTCTTCATCCCAGCTTTCAAAAGTCCTTCAGAATTTAGACTGCCTGGGGATAAGGCAATCTCGAGAAATGATAGCTTCTAGAAGATACTAGAGAGAGTGGCACATGGAAAGTGAGTAGACTTTTCCCAAGTGATTCCAGGGGCCAGAACAGGAGACAACCATGGTGATAAAAATCAACTAACACAGGGCAGTCTAGAGAGGAAGACCACTAGCTCTGCCACTCTGGGAGCATCACTTAGTTCTGCTGTGCAACCCTTGCCTCATGTGGAACAGGGACATTTATAAAGTGACTGCAGAGGAGGGCTCTGAGGGGTCCCAGAAGCATCTGTGTACAGCACTAAGCACAAGGAGTGCTCAGTGAGTATTAGCTGTTCGCCTTCCCCGGCTATTGTTGCTGGCCA
Organism: Mirounga leonina; assembly: GCF_011800145.1. Classification (NCBI taxonomy): domain Eukaryota; kingdom Metazoa; phylum Chordata; class Mammalia; order Carnivora; family Phocidae; genus Mirounga; species Mirounga leonina. The sequence continues at coordinate 1,819,063 of NW_023270624.1, forward strand.
AGAATGAGAGTCCAATGTCTCCAGGTCTGCAGATTTTTCAAGAGGCAGAATCCAGATTTTATACGAAATCCTTGATTTTTTAAAAAAGATTTGTTTATTTATTTGAGGGAGGGGAGGGAGGGAGAAGCAGGCTCCCTGCTGAGCAGAGAGCCCAACATGGGGCTCGATCCCAGGACCCTGAGATCATGACCTGAGCTGAAGGCAGACGCTTAACCGACTGAGCCACCCAGGCGCCCTGTAATCCTTGATTTTTAAAATGTCAGCAAATAGGAAATATCTTGTAGAACATTAAGGGTCTAAACCAAGTAAATACACCAGCAGGCAGTGTCTGGGTTGTTCCTCTGGTCTACAGTAGTCACATGTCCTGGATCACATAGACCAGATTCATAATTCCTCCTCATTCATATATTCGAGGAAATTCCTGTTGGCACAGAACCTTGGGCTTGCCTATGACTCCACCCTGCCTGCCTTCCACTCAGCTCTTATAAACACCTGCAGGAGCACCTGGGTGGCTCAGTCGGTTAAGCCTCCGCCTTTGGCTCAGGTCATGATCCCAGAGTCCCTAGATTGAGTTCTGTGTTGGGCTCCCTGCTCAGTGGGGAGGTCTGCTTCTCCCTCTTGTGCATGCTCTCTCTCTCTTAAATAAATAAAGTTTAAAAAAAAAGAAAGAAACACCTGCTATTTTCTTTGCTTAAATGCATTCATTAATCACAACAAAACATTTCTCATTAGCCTGCTGTCCACATATTTTCTACGGGTCGATTTTGGTGTGCAATACGTTTGTGAAAGTTCATTCTTCTATTTGATGGCTTTGTTGAGCACTGACCATGTGCTGCGGATTGTTACGGGCACTGGGCACACGACAGGGAATGGCGTGGACACAACCCTGTTCTCAGGAGGGCATGGCCTCATGGGGAAAACCCACCATAAACTAGTTAACAAATGACGTAACCTCCCACAGAGTTACAAAGGTGACAAATCAGCCATGAGAAGGTCCGGGTGGAGAGAAATGCTGGGACAAGAAGAGCCCATGCAAAGGCCCTGTTCTGAGGCAGGAAGGGCATGCAGTCAGATAAGCAGGCAGGAACCAGGGCAGGAAGTCCTTTCTAGAGAGGACATGCTGGCTGGGTTGAGGTCAAAGATTCGGTCACACTGCCCTCAGTACGCTGTGCCAGAGGGACGGGGCGGGTCCTCTCGAGTGGGATGGGGGAGGCACAGGCTCTGGATTCAAAGTGGGTTCAAAGTCTCCTTTGCCACTTCCTACTCATGTGGTCCTGAGCAAGCTACATATATTGAGTCTCAGCTACTTCATCTGAAAAGCGGGAATCATAAGAGTACCTATTTTGCGGGGATTAAGAGAGATCGTGCATGTAAACTCCGTAGCACATAATAAGCACATAATAAGCACTTGATAAGAAGCAGCAATTACCATGGGTACAAAATTCTGGTCATGTATCCAATCACAAATGACCTTTGATCTGATTCTTCACATACAGCAAGACCAGGCTCTGCTGGGATTTTGTCCTCCCCCTTGTGTGTGTAGGCTGTCACCTCCCCGAGCCAAAGTGGGATGTCCAGGGGGAAGGAGAATGGGACAGGAGTCACCAAGTTCCTCCTGCTTGGCATCACCAGTGACCCAGAGCAGCGGCAAGTCCTCTTCTGGCTCTTCCTGTGTATGTACCTGGTCACCGTGGCCGGGAACACACTCATTATCCTCATCATCGGCTCCGATCCCCACCGGCACACACCCTTGTACTTCTTCCTTACCAATCTCTCCTTTGCTGACATCTGCTTCACCACCAACCTGATCCCCAAGCTGTTGGTCAGCCACGTAGCAGGAACATGGACGATCTCTTACCCCCACTGCCTGACCCAAATGTACTTTCTCATCTCCTTTGCCAACCTGGACACCTGTTTGCTGGCGGCCATGGCACTGGACCGTTGCGTGGCCATCTGCCACCCCCTACAGTACCACACCATCATCTCCCCCCAGCTCTGTAGGGGACTGACTACACTCATGTGGACGTGCTCAGGCCTCATCGCTCTGGTCCACACATTCCTCATGAACAGACTGACGTTCTGCTCCTCCGCCCGGGAGATCGCACACTTCTACTGTGAGGCCTACCTGCTGATGAAGATTGCCTGCTCAGACACGCGGGTCAATCAGCACGTGTTCCTGGGCGCCGTGGTCCTGTTTGTGGCCCCCTGTGCGCTCATTGTGGTCTCCTACATCCGCATAGCTGCAGCTGTCCTCCAGATCCCCTACACCCCAGGAAGGTGCAAAGCATTTTCCGCGTGCATCTCCCACCTGTCTGTGGTCACCCTGTTCTATGGAACTGTCCTGAGGGTATACATACGACCCCCCAACTCCTTCTCAGCCCAGGACACAGTAGCAACCATCATGTATACAGTGGTGACCCCCATGCTAAACCCCTTCATCTACAGCCTGAGGAACCAGGACATGAAGAAGGCTGTAAGAAGACTCTTCAGCAGGGGCTCCGAATCCTCTAAGCGGTGGTGAGCGCCGGGCTGATACCTGGAGAGGCCCAGGATGTCAGGAAACGGAACACGAGTCTGCCATCGCCTCAACAACACCAACTTCCGCACACTGACAGGTAATTTTCTGAGAAGAAGAGGCCTGAAATTAGAGGAATTTTTAATGTATTCTATCTCTGAGAAACCCGGGCTCCTTCCAGCTCTCTCCTCTAATGATGGGGTGGGGCTAGCAACCCCATGCTTCCAAGGTGGCTGCTGGGGCTCCATCCATCTCTTCCTGTCCCAGGCAGGCAGGAGGAAGATAGCAGGACCAAAAGACTTGCCACTTGCAAGGTCTCTCTCAGCCCCAACAGCTGCTTCTGGTTCATTTCTCAAAGGTCTCGCCCTAATAGCAAGGCAGGCTGGGAAATGTAGCTGCTATTTTTTGCTGCTGCTGCTATTGTTTTGGTTAGGCTTAGACAGGCCACCACCTTATATGCTGAGCAGGGAGCCCAAGAGCAAGCGGTCCGTAGCTTGCTCAGGACGAATGGGAAGGAAGTGGCAAAGGAGACCTTGAACCCACTTTGAACCCAGAGCCTGTGCCTCCCCCATCCCACTCGAGAGGACCCGCCCCGTCCCTCTGGCGCCGCTTACTGAGGGCAGTTCTCTTAGAAAGGAAGGGGGGATGGATAGTGACCAGACAACAGGCAGGTGCGCAACGATACGCGAGACTTATTTTGCCACATTTTATAGATACGAAGCCACACAGTTATTTTAGGAAAATGAACCTGTGTTTTACACATTGACCCCCTCTGGGTGGGGACTGTGTGTCAGGAGAAACACCTGATGTGCTCCCACACTGCTGAGGCTATGACATCAGCAGAAGGATCCCACGGTTCTCCTGCACGTCGGGGTCCCCCTGCGGGGAGCACAGCAGTAGGAGCGAAAGCGAAAGGAGAGTTCATGGCATTCGGTTATCGTGAAACTTTAATTTTTCCCAAGGAGATGGTTTGTATTTCATCTTGAATGTTTTTTGCACTGGGGAAAATTAACATTGGAAGTGTAAAAATTTATAAAAGGAAACCTCATTTTAAATGGGGGGGGGTGCACCTGGGTGGCTCAGTCGGTTAAGCAGCTGACTCTTAATCCCAGCTCAGGTCTTGATCTCAGGATTATGAGTTCAAGCCCCAGGCTGGGCTGCATGCACACTGGGCACAGAGCCTACTTAAAAAAAAAAAAAAAAAAAAAAGAGGCGTCAGGAGGCCAGCAGGGGGAGCTCTCACACCGTAAGCTCCTGGCCAACTGCAGCCCCTACTACTTTAGCTACTACTTTACCGCCCCAGGAGGAAGAAAGGTTTTCCTCCTCCCCCAGCAACAGCCCAGCCAATGAGAGACCGTCACAGCTCAGCCAATGAGAAGCCACCATACTTCCAACTCCCAGTTTAACCCAATGGGCCTGGTGTTTACAACAGCCCCTCCCAACGCCCCCTTTTCTCTATAAAAGAGCGTTCCTCTCTTTTGCTCCCCAGACTTGCCTGTGGTTTTGCAGAAGCTTGCTTGTCCGAGATTGCAGTTCTCTACTCTGTCAAACCCGTTTTTGCTGGGAAAATAGCCAGCAGTTTTATTTTTTGAAGTTAACAGGAGAAAGTTCATATTGTTCAGACTTTGCACAATATTATATTGATGTAGGTGTGTGTGGAAAAATAAAGCATATTTTAAATAAATCAGACAATAAAGCTTTAGAAACCAGTATCAACAGATGGTTTTTTTTTTTTTTTGAGATTTTTAAGATTTTATTTATTTATTTATTAGAGAGAGAGACATTGAAAGAGAGAGTGTGTCTCATGGAGAGGGACAAGCAGACTCGGTGCTGAGCAGGGAGCCCGATGCGGGACTCGATCCCGGGACTCCAGGATCAGGATCATGACCTGAGCCGAAGGCAGACACTTAACGACTGAGCCACCCAGGTGCCCCTTGAATCCAGAATATTTTTTTTAAAGATTTTATTTATTTATTTGAGAGAGAGAGAATGAGAGAGAGAGAGCACAAGAGGGGGGAGCGGGAGAGGGAGAAGCAGACTCCCTGCTGAGCAAGGAGCCCGATGCGGGACTTGATCCCGGGACTCTAGGATCATGACTTGAACCAAAGGCAGTTGCTCAACCAACTGAGCCACCCAGGCGCCCCATGCATGAGACTTCTTTACAGAAAGATTAATAGAATAAAAGCCTACCACAGAAGTGAAAAGTTGAATGACAAGAAGAACATGTTCAAGTTCCATGACAGGTTATCACACCTACACATGCACACACGCACGCACATACACACACAAAAAATAAAAATGGCAGAGGACAGACAGCAACAGTAATAAAAAAATACGGTCTTCTTCCATAGTCTTGGCCTCTGTGGAGAGGGCTGATCCATACTAATCTTACCAAAAAGGGCCACACCTAGTGCTCTCGCCCAAACAGGCTTTCTCGTTTGTTTCATTACGGATGGGCCAAGAGTCTTCCAAACCTTCAAATTCCCTTCCTTTTTGCTTAACAACGACATCTTTACATAATACAACTATCCTGCTTACAAGGCAAAATACACTAATCCCTTCCCCAGAAAATGAGGTAGTGTTTTCTCTTGATATCCCACAGTTTAAATACTATGATTTAAAATTAATAAATAATGACAAAGTCAATACATCTTATGTTACATGATAAGAGAATAAGGTAATTAAGAGAACACAGATATTTCCTTAATATATGTGTATATATACAAACCTATTCGTAACAAAATAAGAAGGAAATACTCATGATGAGTATAGAAGTTCTGCTTACTAGAAAGATTTCCTTTCACCACTATCCTTCAGGGACGTCCCAGAGAGAGGCTGTAGTCTGCAGCCATCCACTTACAGGTGGTGGTAGCCAATTGCACAGAATCATCTGTAAAGTGGGCCAGAATGTGAAAATTTACTCATGTAGGGAAGATGTTAGGGTTCGAAGCCAATGGCCAAGAAAGAATTCCTGAGATGTCTTTGGTGGGACAGGACCTGTGGGCAGAAGGAGCTGCACTGGGGTCATGAGGGGTGGGCTATTATGTATGTTCAAGTAGGGAGGGGGTTAGAGATAAAGTCCCTCTAAGGAACTTTGGAAGCAAGGTTTCCAGGACCTTGAGGGGGCTAGCTGTTGTTGGGAAAAGGCCATTTATCACCATCTAATAAAACCTTAGTCATGAGACCCTTTAGATATGTATTGATGGGCCATATGCTTGGGGGATGATTGCCAACACAGATTATTGCCAACATGTATCTTGGGGGTTTAGAGATAAAGGAAATTTCTAAAGGAATTTTTAAATGTTAAAGTAGACTCACAGGGTGCTGGGGGTTGGGCTCAGATTGCTTTTTGCCCTTAGCAAAGTATTAACATCGAGGCGGTTGAGTCCCTAGAGGAAATGTCACTCTGCCTGTTTCAAGGACTTGTCAATGGGCTGTAGATAGTAAGGAAATTTAATAATTTCTCTTCTGCTTTTGTTGCCCACATCATTTACTATATTACAAAGATGACAATTTAATTAGCAGAAGGAAGAAGAGATTATTTAACAGATTCTTATCAAAATTGGCAATCAAAATCTAAGTAAAAAGTGTTTATTTTTATCTCATAACAAAATTCTGGATGGACTGAAAACTGCAGAGTAAGAAATAAAACCAAAGAAGTCCTTAGAACACAATATAAGTGAAGATCTTCAGGGAAGGCCATTTTAAGCATGTCACCAAATCTGAAAGCATGAAAGAAAGAATTTGATCTAATGACATAAACAGTTAAAAATGAAATGTTTAGGGCGCCTGGGTGGCTCAGTTGGTTGAGCGACTGCCTTCGGCTCAGGTCATGATCCTGGAGTCCCTGGATCGAGTCCCGCATCGGGCTCCCTGCTCGGCAGGGAGCCTGCTTCTCCCTCTAACCCTCCCCCCTCTCATGGTGCTCTCTTAAATAAATAAATCTTTAAAAAAAAAAAAAAGAAATGTTTACAAAATGTTACAAACTGAAACTCTGTGCCCATCAAAAGATAATCCTGGAGCTCCTGGAGGGCTCAGATGGACTCTTGATTTCAGCTCAGGTCATGATCTCAGGGTCGTGAGATTGAGCCCCGCATCTGCTTGTCCTTCTCCCTCTGCTCCTCCCCCCATTTGCTCTCTCTCTCTCTTTAAAATAAATTTTTTTTAAAAAAGCTCTAAAAATAATAATTCCATTGCCCCCTTAGCCCAGCCCCTAGTAACCACAATTCTACTTTGTCTCTATGCATTTGATTATTCTAGGAACCTCATATAAGGGGGAATGATACCATATTTGTCCTTTTGTGTCTGACTTATTTCACAAAGCATGACATCTTTGGGTTCATCCACATTATGGCATGTATCAAAATTCCATTGTTTTCAAGGCAGAATCATATCCCATTGTACGTATATTCCACATCTTGTTTATCCATTCATCTGTCTTCAGACGTCTGAATTGTCTCCACCTTTTGGCTATTGTGAATAATGCTGCTCTGAACTCTGGTATCATTTCTAGTCCCTACTTTCAATTCTTTGGGGTACATTCCAAGAAGTGGAATTGCTGGACCATCCAATAATTCTGCTTAATGTTTTGAGGAACCCCCAAACTTTCCCACAGTGGCTGCACCATTTTACCTTCCCACCAGCAGTGCACACAGGCTCCAGTTTCTCCCCAAACTCGCTAACTCTTGTGTCTCTGCCACTGGATTTTGTCAGCAGCCAGTGGCGGGACCTGGCCTGTTTGGGAGTCCGGGAGCCAGGTACTCTTGCACTCCTGCACTCTGGTTACGGTAGTATCTCACTGTGGTTTTGGGTTTTTTGGGGTTTTTCGTTTGTTTTTGCCCAAAAGAATTTCATATATTTTTCCTTTTAAGATTAAATGATGAATACAGCTTACAACATCTGACCAAGTTCAGACTATAGAAGGAGGTAGTTCTAGTCATCCTTAAGTGCGGATGGGAACACTTAATGGGGATGACAATAATCCCTAGAAACTGGCTTGGCATCAAGCTAAAACTGATGCCAAATTAATTGATGTGTATATTCAATATTCATTCAACGAATGTTAACTGAGCACTGACTATGTGCCAGGCACTGTGCTAGACACTGAACCTACTTTTTTTTTTCCTTCTCTGATAATTTTATTTATTGCCCAAAATTCTCAACAATGAATTTAAAATGGAAAGCACTGATGACTAAGAGGTGACTGCAAAAAGAATCAGACTTTTTTTTTCTTTCTGGAGTAGAATTCAGTGATTCATCACTTACGTACAACACCCAGTGCTCATCTCACTGTAGGGTTTTTTTTTAAGATTTTATTTATTTATTTGACAGAGAGACAGCAAGAGAGGGAACACAAGCAGGGGGAGTGGGAGAGGGAGAAGCAGGCTTCCTACGGAACAGGGAGCCTGACGTGGGGTTCGATTCTAGGACCTGGGATCATGACCTGAGCCAAAGGCAGATGCTTAATGACTGAGCCACCCAGGCGCCCCCTCACTGTAGTTTTGATTCAAATTTCCCTAATAATTGGTGGTGCTGATCATCTTTTCATGTGCTCATTAGCCATTTGTACACCTTCTCCAGAGAAGTCCTCTGCAATCTCTGAAGTGGGATGTTTGTTTGTTGTTGTTGGGTTGTGGAGTTTTTATATATTCTGGATATTAAATCCCTTATCAGATATGTCATTTTAAATATCTTCTCCCATTCTGTGGGTGGTCTTTTTGTTCTCTTGACAGTATCCTTGGAAGCACAAAAGTTTAATTTTGAATAAGTCCAATTTATTTTTTTCCCTTCCCTGCCTGTGCTTTGGTATCATATCCAGGAAATCACTGCCAAATCCAATGTTGTGAAGTTTTCCTCTATAGTTCACTCTAATAGCTGTATAATTTTAGCTCTTCTGTTTAGGTCTTTGATCCATTTGAGTTAACTTTATATGTGGTGTGAGGTAAGGGTCCCACCTCATTCTTCTGCATGTGGATATCTAGTGTGTCAGCACCTTCCGAGGAAAATACTGTCTTTTCTCCATTGATCTTCACACTGCTGCAGAAAATCATTTGACCATATGTGTGAGGTTTATGTCTGGACTCTATTTCACTGTACAATACCACTGTCTTTATGCCACTAAAACACTGCTTTGATTACTGTAGCTTTGCAGTAAGTTTTTCAATCAGGAAGTATGAGCCTGCCAAGAGTGTTCTTTTTGAAGACATTTTGGCTATTTGAGGTCCCTTGATATGAATTTTAGGATAGACTCTTCTATTTCAGGAAAAAAAAAAAAGCAGCCATTGGATGTTGATTGAATTGCACTGAATCTGTGGATCACTTGGGTACTATTGATATCTTAACTATATTAAGTCTTCTGTCCACACACAAGATGCCTTTACATTTATTTATATCTTGTCTAGTTACCTTCACCAATGTTTTATATTTTCCCATGTACAAGTCTTCCACCTCCCTGGGTAAGTTTGTTTCTAAGTATTTTATTTTTTCAATGATACTGTAAGTTGAGTTTTTTATTTTGTTTTTGGATTGTCCATTGTTAGTAAATAGAAACTCAATTGATCTTTATATGTTGATTTTTTATTCTGCAACATTGCTGAATTTTTATTAGTTCTAATAGCTTTGGTGGAATCCTCAGGGCTTTCTATATAGAAGATTGTCTCATCCATGAACAAAGAAAATTTTACTTCTTCCTTTCCAATTTGGATGTTATTTCTTTTTCTTGCTTAATTGCTCTGGCTAGGACTTCCAGTACTATATTGAATAACAGTGGCAAAAAATGGGCATCTTTGTCTTGTTCCTGATCATAGGAGAAAAGCTTTCAGTTTTTCACCATTGAGCATGATATTATTTGTGTTTTTTTCACAGATGTCATTTCATTAATCACATTTTCTTCTATTCCTACTTTGTTCACTCTTTTCTTCCCTATCATGAAAGGGTGTTGAATTTTGTCAAATGCATTTTCTTTATCAACTGTGATAGTCATGTGGTTTATTACATTGGTTGATTTTCATATGATGAACCATCCTGAAATTAATACTGCTTGGCTATGGTTTCTAATCCTTTCAATATGCTGCTGAATTTGGTCTATTATTTTATTGAAGTTTTGCACCTATTCTCATAAGGAATATTGGTCTGTAGTTTTCTTATACTGTTTTTGGTTTTGCTATCAGAGCAGTGCTAGTCTTACAAAATGAGCTTGGAAGTACTCCATCCTTTTCATTCTTTAAAAGGCTTTGAGAAGGATTGGTGTTAATTCTTTTTTTTTTTTTTAAGATTTTATTTATTTATTTGAGAGAGAGAATGAGATAGAGAATGAGAGCACAAGGGGGGGAGCAGGAGAGGGAGAAGCAGACTCCCCGCTGAGCAGGGGAGCCCGATGCGGGACTCGATCCTGGGACTCCAGGATCATGACCTGAGCCGAAGGCAGTCGCTTAACCAACTGAGCCACCCAGGTGCCTGGTGTTAATTCTTTTTAATTGTTGGTTATATTCACTGGTGAGGCCATTTGGTCCAGGGTTTTTCTTTGTTAGAAAGTTTTGGTTACTAATTTAATCTCCTTATTACAAGTCTGTTAAGATTGATTCTTTTATGATTCAGTCTTGGTAGGTGTTATCTTGCTAGGGATTAGTCATGTTCATTAGGTTATCTAATTTATTGGTGAACAATTATTTACAGTCTTGTATTATAATCCTTATTAGTAAAATCAGTAGTAATGTCCCCCTTTTTTAACTTTTTTCCCCCATTTTCATTTCTGATTTTAGTATTTGAGTCTCCTTTCTTTCTTTCTTTGTCAATCTAACTAAAGATTGTTCAATTGTATTGCTCTTTTCAAAGAATAAATTTTTGACTACAATGATTTTCTCTACTGTTTGTTTATTCTCTATTTTATTTATGTCCAATCTCATCTTCATTATTTATTTTCTTCTGCTAGCTTTAGGTTTAAATTGTTCTGCTTTCCTGGGGCGCCTGGGTGGCTCAGTTGGTTAAGCGACTGCCTTCGGCTCAGGTCATGATCCTGGAGTCCCAGGATCGAGTCCCGCATCGGGCTCCCTGCTCGGCAGGGAGTCTGCTTCATCCTCTGACCCTATCCCCTCTCATGTGCTCTCTGTCTCTCTCATTCTCTCTGTCTCAAATAAATAAATAAAATCTTTAAAAAAATAAAATAAAATAAAATAAAAATAAATTGTTCTGCTTTCCTTAAAGTAGAAGGTTGTTGTTTTAAGATCTTTCTTTTTCCATTTTCTTCTTCTTTTTCATTTTTATTTTTTAAATTTTTAAATTTTTAAATTTTTTTAGAGAGCAAGCTCGCAAGTGGGAGTGGGGGATGCGGGGAGTGGAATAGAGAGAATCTTAAGCAGGATCCATACCCAGCACAAAGCCTCATGCAGGGCTTGATCTCACAACCCTGAGATCATGACCTGAGCCCAAATCAATTCGGACACACTGACTGAGCCACCCAGGTGCTCCTTTTTCTTCTTTTTTAAGGTAAGCAGTTATAGCTATCAATTTCCCTGTTAGGACAGCATTTCCTGTAGAGCAGATGTAGTTATAATAAACTCCCCTGGCTTTTGTTTATCTGGGATTATCTCTCCCTCATTTTTGAAGGACTATTTTGCTGCACATAAAAATCTCAGTTGACAGGTTTTTTCTTTCAGCACTTTAAATATCTTCTGAACTCCAAAATTTCTACTGAGGAATTATTTGATAATCCTATCACAAATCTCTTGTATTTGATGAATCACCCCTTCTTTCTTGCTGCCTTTCAAAATTCTCTCTTTATCCTTGGCTTTCAATAGATTAATTATAGTGTGTCTCAATTCAGATCTTCTGTGAGTCTGTCCTACATGGAGTTTGCTGAGTTCCATGGATTTGCAAATTCGTGTCTTTTTTTTCTTTTAAAGATTTATTTATTTGAGAGAGTGTGCACATGCACACATGTGGGGTAGGAGGCAGAGGGAGAGGGGGAGAGAGTCTTAAGCAGACTGTGCTGAGCACAGAGCCCCATGTGGGTCTCAATCTCATGACCCCGAGATCATGACCTGAACCAAAACCAAAAGTTGGATGCTTAACTAACTGTGCCACCCAGGCGCCCCTTCCTTATGATTTTCTTTCTTTCTTTCTTTCTTTCTTTTTTTTAAATTTTTGATGTAGTGTTCCATGATTCATTGTTTGTGTATAACACCCAATGCTCCATGCAGAACGTGCCCTCCTTAATACCCATCACCGGGCTAACCCATCCTCCCACTCCCCTCCCCTCTAGAACCCTCAGTTTGTTTTTCAGAGTCCATCGTCTCATGGTTCATCTCCCCCTCCGATTTCCCGCCCTTCATTCTTCCCCTCCTACTATCTTCTTCTTCTTTTTTTTTCTTAACATATATTGCATTATTTGTTTCAGAGGTACAGATCTGTGATTCAACAGTCTTGCACAATTCACAGCACTCACCATAGCACATACCCTTCCCACTGTCTATCATCCAGCCACCCCATCCCTCCCACCCCACCCCCCACTCCAGCAACCCTCAGTTTGTTTCCTGAGATTAAGAATTCCTCATATCAGTGAGGTCATATGATACATGTCTTTCTCTGAATGACTTATTTTGCTCAACATAACACCCTCCAGTTCCATCCATGTCGTTGCAAATGGCAAGACCTCATTCCTTTTGATGGCTGCATAATATTCCATTGTATATATATACCACATTTTCTTTATCCATTCATCTGTCCATGGACATCTTGGCTCTTTCCACAGTTTGGCTATTGTGGACATTGCTGCTATAAACATCAGGGTGCATGTACCCCTTCAGATCCCTACATTTGTATCTTTGGGGTAAATACCCAGTAGTGCAATTGCTGGATCGTATGGTAGCTCTAGCAAATTCGTGTCTTAAACTAAATTTGGGGAGTTTTCAGCCATTATTTCTTCAAATAATCTGCCTCTTTCTCTCTTTTCCTTCTGAGACTCCCATAATGAATATATTGACTCACTTCCTAGTAATCTCAAATGTTCTATCTTCACATTTGCCAATTCTTTCTTCTGCTTGCTGAAATCTGGAGTTGAATGCCTCTACAGCATGTTAAATTCAGTTACTTTCTTTTTAAGGTCCAGAATTTGTTTGGTTCCTTTTTATAATTGCTATCTTTTTGTTGATATTATCATTTTTTTCCTAGATCATTTTCCTTATTTCCTTTAGTTCTTTGTCCATATTTTCCTTTAGCTCTTTGAGCATATTTAAGACAATTTTCTAAAAAGTTTTTGCCTGTCTGATGTCTGTGTTTCTCCAAGAACAGTTTCTGCAGCCCTAATCTGGTCAAGTTGTTATACCAAAATACCATAGACTGGATGGCTTAAATAACAAACATGTATTTCTCAAGGTTGGGAAGTCCAAGTTCAATGTTCCAGCAGATTCAGTTACTGGTGAGGGCTCTCTCTGTGGCTTGCAGATACTACCTTCTTGCTATGTCCTCATATGATGGAGAGAAAGCTCTGATCTCTCTTCCTCTTCTTGTAAGGATACCAGTCCCATCTTGGGAGTCCCACTTTCATGGCCTCATCCAAACTTAATTATTGCCCAAAGGCCTACCTCCAACACCTTTATATTGGGGATTTGAATTCATATATGAATGGGGGGGGACACATTCAGTCTCATAACACTGCCAATTCATTTTCTTCCTTGAATGGGCCACATTTTCTTGTTTCTTTATAGGTCTTGTGATTTTGTTGTTGTTGCTATTGAAAATTGGGCACTTGAAAAAAGTCCCAAGGACATAGTTTCTGGATCTACATGCAAAGAGCATGGAAGTTGCCATTCCATCCTAACAACAAGTACAAAGCTGAACAGACAGAAAAATCCACAATTCTTCTAGGATCTGCAAGACAGGTGAGCACACAGGGCAAGCCATTACCCCCAAGACTGGAGAAACCAACAGGCGATTATAGAAAATAACTTATTGGAGCAGAGACTTGACAGAGTAATTGGCAATTACTGCAGGTGTGAACTCTGAGAGTTAAAAACTCCAGGGGACCTTGTTATAAGAGGGGTGCCAAAATTTTGTGAGATTTATTTTCAGGAGCTCAATGAGGTTTCCTCCATAAATACTGGAGGAAAATCTCCTCATGTTTCCAGGAAGGAGAGAGGAAAAGGAGCCATCTTGAAATACAAGATAGCATTCTGTTCTTAACAAGGCCTGCCCTCAGAAGAAACTACTTAACCAGAGCCTAAACTGCTAGAGTATTATCAAAGCCTAACCATTCTGGGAGAAGAGGAATAGCCAACTCTATTCAGCCTTACCCTTCCACATGGGAGAAGAAATACCCAATATAGCACACCCTCACCACCCAACCCACTGATGAACTTAGAAAAAAAAAGATTTTAAAACACTAATAAAGTTCAGTCAGGAGGCACAGGCTTACTAAAAGATGGACACCTCATCATAGAACTATAGAAAACTTTCCTGCCACTCACACCTCACCACCACATTACTAAAGGCCTATTTACAGCAATTGATTTTGCTCAGTTCATCATCTCCAGCTATCAAGAAAAAAATACGATGCATGCCAAAAGGCAGAAAACACAATTTGAAGAGACAGAGCAAGCATCAGAACCAGATGTGGCAGGGAATTTGGAATTTTAAGACTGGGAATTTAAAACGACTATGATTAATATGCTAAGGGTGCTAATGGATAAAGTAGACAGCATGAAAGAATGGATGAGCAATGTAAGGAGAGAGACAGAAATCCCAAGAAAGAACAACAACAAAAAAAATGCTAGAGATCAAAAACACTGTAACAGATATGAAGGGTGTTCTTGATGGACTTACTAGTAGACTGAACATGGCTGAGAAAAGAATCTCTGAACTTGAAGATATCTAAATAGAGACCTCCAAAACTGAAAAGCAAAGAAAAAAGACTGAAAAAACAATACCCAGGGACTGTGGGACAACTACATAAGGTGTAATATACAGGTAATGGGAATACCAGAAGGAGAAGAAAGGAACAGAAGATCTGAAACAATAATAACTGAGAATCTTCCCAAATTAATGTCAGACACCAGATCCCAGATCCCAGAAGTTCAGAGATCACCAAACAGGATGAATTCTAAAAATGCTAAAATACTACACCTATGCATATCATTTTTAAATTACAGAAAATCAAAGCTAAGAAAATACTCTGAGAGAAGCCAGAGGGAAAGATACCTACCTATAAAGGAACAAAGATAAGAAGGCCACTACTATACCACCACTTATGAGGCCACCATACATCCAACATCTCTTCAGAAACCATGCAAGCAAGAAGAGAGTGGAGTGAAATATTTAATGTGTTGGGGGAAAAAAACACCACCAACCTAGAATTCTGTACCCTGCAAAATTATCCTTGAAAAGTGAAGGAGAAATGAAGATTTTATCAGACAAACAACAAATAAGGGAGTTTGTTGATAGTATACCTGCCTTGCAAGAAATGTTAAAAGAACTTCTTTAGAGAGAAGGAAAATAATATAGGTCGGAAACTCAGATCTTCATAAAGAAAGGAAGAGCATCAAAGGATTAAGTGAAGGTAAAATTAAAACTTTTATCTTTCTTATTTTTTTTTAAGATTTTATTTATTTGACAGAGAGAGAGACAGCCAGAGAGAGAACACAAGCAGGGGGAGTGGGAGAGGGAGAAGCAGGCTTCCCGCAGAGCAGGGAGCCCAATGCGGGGCTCAATCCCAGGACCCTGGGATCATGACCTGAGCCGAAGGCAGATGCTTAACCATCTGAGCCACCCAGGTGCCCCTATCTTTCTTATTTTTAACTGGTCTAAGAGATCACAGTTTGTTCAAAATAATAACAACAATGTGTTTGATTATATATGCTTATGTCTACCTCATAAATATATATACACTATACATATATACATGCTTATGTAAAAGTGAAATGAAAAACAGCAATGATACATGGCACAAGAGGGCAGGATTAGGATTGTTTTGCTATTATAAGGTACTCACAAAACCCATGAAGTGGTATAGTGTTACTTGAAAGTGGGCTTATATTAGTTGTAAATGTATTGCAAACTCTAGGGCAATCACTGAAGAAAGTAACAAAAAGAAATGTATGTGTTATGAAAGGAAAGTAAAAGGAATCATATGAAATGCTCAGTTAAAACCTCAAAGGCAGGGTGCCTGGGTGGCTCAGTTGGTTAAGCAACTGCCTTCGGCTCAGGTCATGATCCTGGAGTCCCGGAATCGAGTCCCACATCGGGCTCCCTGCTCAGCAGGGAGTCTGCTTCTCCCTCTGACCCTCCTCCTTCTCCTGCTCTCTGTCTCTCATTCTCTCTCTCAAATAAATAAATAAAATCTTAAAAAAAAAAATAAAACCTCAAAGGCAAAAAGAGAATGGAAAACAAATATAGGAACAAAGAACAAGGACAACAAATAGAAAACAGTAACAAACATGGTAATATTAATTCAACTATATCAATAATCACTTT
The DNA here is from genome assembly GCF_011800145.1 of Mirounga leonina. NCBI lineage: Eukaryota > Metazoa > Chordata > Mammalia > Carnivora > Phocidae > Mirounga > Mirounga leonina. The sequence goes on from NW_023270624.1 coordinate 1,835,042, forward strand.
GAATATCAGTGGTTTAAATGCACCAGTTGAAAGGCAGATTGTCAGATGGATCAAAAAATATGATTCAACTATAGGTTGTCTACAAGATACCCATTTTAAATATAAAGACATATATAGAATAAAAATAAATGGAGAAAATAGACTATGCTAACACGAATCAAAGAAAGTTGGGATAACTGTATTAATTTCAGAAAGAACAACTGTTAAAGCAAGGAAAGTTATCAGGGATAAAGAAGCAAATTACATAATGATAAAGGGGTCAGTTCTCCAGGAAGACATAACAATTTTTAATGTGTACATGTCTAAAAATGAATCATCAAATTGCACAAGGCAAAAACCAACAGAACTGTAAGGAGAAATAGAAGAATCAACTATTATGAAATAGAAGAATCAACTATTATAACTGGAAACTTCAACACCCCTCTATCAGGAATTGATAGATCCAACAGATAGAAAGCCAGTAAGGATGTAATTGAACTCAATAACACCATCAATCAAGTAGATATGATGGACATCTATAGAATATTCCATCCAACAACAAATACACATTCTTCTCAAGCTCATATGGAATATTTATCAAGATAGACCACATTCTGGGCCATAAAACACATCTTAACAAATTTAAAATAATACCAGTCAAACAATAGTTGCTCTTCCAAGACTCACAATGGAATTAAACTGGAAATCAATTACAGAAAGATAGCTAGAAAATCTCAAAATTCTTGGAGATTAAACGATAAACTTCTAAATATCACAAAGGTCAAAGAAACCTCAAGAGAAATTTTTAAATATTTTGAACTAAATGAAAATGAAAACACAACTTATCAAAATTTGTTGAGGGTATTGAAAGCGGTGCTTAAAGGGAAATTATAGCACTGAATACATACATAAGAAGAGAAGAAAGATCTAAATTACTAATCCAAGCTTTCACTTTAGCAAACTAGAAAACGAAGAGCAAATTAAGTCCAAAGTAAGCAGAAGAAAAGAATAAAAATTAGAGTAGAATGAAGTTGAAAACAGGAAATCAATAGCAAAAATCGACAACACCAATACCTGGTTCTTTGAAAAGATCAACAATATCAAAAAGCCTCCAGCCAGGCTAATTAATCAAAAAAGATTGGACATGGATTTCTAACATGGGATATGAAAGAGGGGACATCACTACAAAACTTTCATTTATACAATAAAGTTATAATAAAGGAAGATTTATAAACAACTCTATGCAAACTAGATTGATAACCTAGATGAAATCAACCAATTCCTTGAAAGTTACAATCAACTAAAACTCATGCAAGAAGAAACAATCTGAGTAAGTCTGCATTTATTAAAGATACTGATCAATAATTAAGAAGCTTCCAGAATGGAAAGGACCAGGACCAGATGGGTTCTACCACACACTGAAGGAAGAAATTATACCAATTCACTATAATCTCTGTCAGAATATAGAAGCAGAGGGTATACTTCCAAATTCGTTTTATGAAGCCACAATTACCACAATACCAAAATCCCACAAAGAAAACAGAAGAAAACAAACTACAAACCAATATTTCTCATGAAGATAAATCTAAAGTCCTCAACAAAATATAGCAAATCAAATCTAACAAGTATGAAAAGAATTATACACCGTGACCAAGTGGGATATATCCCAGATATGCAAGGCTAGTTGAACATCTGAAAATCAATTAATGTAACCATCATATCAACAATCTAAAGAAAAATCACATGGGCATATCAATAGATGCAGGAAATGCATTTGACAAAATCCAATACCCATAAATGATAAAAACTATCACCAAACTAGTAATAGAAGAAGACGTCCTCATTTTAATAAATTCCCTATAATTCACATAATGGTGAGAAACTCAAAGCTTTCCCAGGATCAAGACCAAGATGTCTCTTCTCACTACTAATTTTCAATATTGTATTGGAAGTGATAGTTAATAAAAAAAGACAAGAAAAGGAAATAAAAGGCATACAGATTGGGAAGGAGTAAAACTGTCTTTGTTCACAGATGAATGTTGATTCACAACCTCAGGAGTTCCCCAGGTGAAGTCTGAAACCCCTTACATGAAGGGCAAGGGGAGACAGAAGACAGCAGACCACTCCAGATTGGTAGGTGGCAGTTTTAAGAAGCAAGGTAACTTATGTAGTAGACGTGTCTTGGGCAGCCATAAGACTAGCAGATCTCTGTACCCACCTGCTGGAATCCTAAAAGTTTACATACGGCCTTAACATATCAAGTCCATTACTCTCTCAAGGCTAGGTACTAGAAATGGCTGCTAGTATGGAAATAGCAGGCAGAATGTACATTCCAAGGGCAGGGGAAGGGGTAAGGAGCCTCCTATTGCCCGGGTCCATCTCATGAGTCAAACATTGGCCATGTCCTCTCGATGACCTCCTCCTGCAATGACATGATAATCTATATAGAAACCCCAAAAGAGGGGCACCTGGGTGGCTCAGTTGGTTAAGCGACTGCCTTCGGCTCAGGTCATGATCCTGGAGTCCCTGGATCGAGTCCCGCATCGAGTCCCGCATCGGGCTCCCTGATCGGCAGGGAGTCTGCTTCTCCCTCTGATCCTCCCCCTTCTCATATGCTCTCTCTCTCTCTCATTCTCTCTCTCATAAATAAATAAAATCTTTAAAAAAAAAAAAAGAAACCCCAAAAGAACTGACCAAGAAATTCCTAGAACTAATAAGCAATTGCAGCAAGGTTAAAGGATACATGGCTAATACACAAAACTCTATCAATTCTCTCTATACCAGCAATCAACAAGTGGTATTTGAGATTAAAAACACAGTATCATTTACGTTAACACCCCCAAAAATGAAATATTTAGCTATAAATCTAATAAAATATGTACAAGATCTATATGAAGAAAACTATAAAACTCTGAACAAAATGAACAAAATCAAGGGAGAACTAAATAAATGGAGAAATATTCCATGTTTGTGGGGAGGGAAACTCAATATTGTCAAAATGTCAGCTCTTCCCAAATTAGTCTATAGATTCAATAAAATACCAATCAAATTATTTTGTGGGTACTGACAAACCGATTCTAAAGTTTATATGGAGAAGTGAAAGACCCAGAATAGTCAACAAAATAATGAAGATGAACCAAGTTGGAGCAATGATGCTACCTAATTTCAAGACTTACTATAAAACTACAATGATCAAGATAATATGGTGTTGGTAAAAGAACAGACAAATAGATCAATGGAACAGAAAAGAGATCCCAGAAATAGACCCACATAAATATAGCCAACTGATCTTTAACATGGAGGGAGGGCAAGACAATGGAGCGATGATAGTCTCTTCAGCAAATGGTGCTGGAATATTTGGGCATCCACATGCAAAATGATGAGTCTAGGCACAGCCTTTACACCCTTCACAAAAATCAACTCAAACTGGATTTCACAGAGTTAAGTGTAAAACACACAATGAGAAAACTTTAAAAGATAACATAGGAGAAGGGTGCCTGGCTGGCTCAGTTGGTGGAGCATGTGACTCTTGATCTCAGGGTTGTGAGTTCAGGCCCCATATTGGGAGTAGAGATTACTAAAAAAATAAAATAAAATAAAATCTTTTAACAAATAAATAGATAACATAGGAGAAAAGTAGATGACCTTGGGTACCGTGATGAGTTTTTAGATACAGTATCAAAACCATGATTGATGAAAGAAATAATTGACAAGCTGGACTTGATTAAAATTTAAAACTTCTGCTCTGTGACACACACTGTCAAGAGAATAAGACAAGCCACAGACTGGAACAAAATATTTGCAAAAGAATATATCTGAAAATATAAAGTACCCAAAATAGTCGAAGAACTCTGAAAGCCCAATAGTAAGAAATAAAAGAACGGGATGAAAAACTGGGCCAAAGATCTTAATAGACACCTCACTAAGGAAGATCTGCAGATGGCAAAAAAGCACATGCAAAGATCCTTCGCATTATATGTCGTCAAAGAAATACGCAAATTAAAACAACAGTGAGATGCTCTGCATGCCTATTAGAATGTCCAAAATCCAGAACGCTGACAGCAGTAAATGCTGGTTCTGAGCTATAGTTCTTTACTAATTAGGGGGCTTGCTTTCAGCCTAGGGGTCAGACAGAGGTGAAAACTTAAGATCTCTTTGTTCTTTTCTGAACATGCATCTTGGTTGGGCCTCATGTTGCTTTTTCAGCTGCTTTTAAATGTCCTGATTTCTCCATGAGTCTTACCCCAAGCCTCTCCTGGGGGCCTCAGATGATCTATCTTTATCCTTCCTTTCTTGCCCCAGGTATCAATGGGACTGTAGTCTACCTCCAATTTTCATGAGCAATGCTTGCTGCTTCTCCCTACTTGAGATCTGAGTGAGGCAAGACAGAGCCCAGTATTTCTGGCAGCCCCCCAACCAGGCTAGAACTTTACAAATAAAGGCTGCTCTGTTCTTTTCCTGATGGAGAGACGTAATCGGGAACTCCACTGCCTCCTCTCCAGACAAGACATGCTCTGGGGAAAGGGATGCCACAAAACTTCCCACAATTTCAAGTGCGGTTTTTACTTTGAGTGTTTGGTTGCTGTAGATCTTTTTATTGTTTCCCAGAGCTTTTCTAAGCTTATTTTGGCTAGTTTCTAGAAGGCTTTTTGTTGTTGTTGTTGTTGTTTTGTTTTATTTTGTTCTGTTTTGTTGATGCTTCCAAAGAGGATTGAGGGCTTGGAGTTTTTACTCTGTCATTTTGCTGCCCTCCTTCTACTTTGCCTGGAAATCACAGACCACTCAATATGGTGATCATAGAAAAGGAAATTATTTTTTAAAAAAGAAGCAAAATTGTCATTCATGTGTTATATATATATATATATTTAAAGATTTTATTTATTTATTTGAGAGAGAGACAGAGATAGCAACAGAGAGAGCCAGAGAACATGAGGGGGGAAGAGGGGCAGAGGGAGAAGCTGGCTCCCCGCAGAGCCAGGACCCTGGGGCAAAGGCAGATGCTTAAACGACTGCCACCCAGGCGCCCCTCATGTGTCATATAAAAAGTCCAAAACAACAAATTCATTATTGTAATTTATAAGAGACTTTAGGCAGTCAGCTGTATACGAAACCAGTACTTTACAAATAAAATTTTTAAAAAGATACCATTTACAATAGCTTTAAAATATGAAATATCTAAAATTAAACTAAAAAATATGCAATAATGCTATGGAGAAAATATGTGAAGAGTTATTAGACCGAAATAAACAGATACACTTTTAGCTAGGGCACCATGGAGTTACTCAGATCAGACGGTTGAAAGCTATCTGCAGAGGGAAAATGGGGGAGGGACAAAAGCAGGGAAAGAATGTGTCTGTTTTGCAGAACAAACAGCTCCCACCAAGGAGACATACGGCCAGGTGTTCCAACGGATACACCCTTGCATGAGCCAGTTTGGAGCTGAGGACCTGTGCAGAAACCCTGAGTTGCCCTTAAGTTTCCTTTAGCTCATTATAATACTGAGATCTCCTATGGGCAGAGTTTTGGGCCATTTTTTTTAAACATGCAATGTATGCACTAGCATGTTGACAAGCTACTGACAAGCTAGGTATTTGCAGCTGCACCAAAGTGCCTAACAAAATATGTGTAAGTTCCCTAATGTAGCCAGCTCCCTGCCCCCAACACCCTGAATAAAAGCTTCCTGCACTAACCCCATGGGGAGACACTGCTTTGACAGTGTAATTACTTGCTGCAAGTAATAAAAACTTTTTGCTCCGACCGAGAGACTTGGGCTGGTTAATTGCCTGACGCACCGCCAAGGGGCAGACCCTTTGTGTGCGGTGACAATACCATGGTAATGGATTATGAGAATCAGTATTGTGAAGCTATCAATTTTCCCAAGGTAATTTGTAGATTCAATGAATCCAATCAAAGTCTCAGCATTTTTATTCACAAGTTGGCATAATGATGATTCTTCATGCGACTTAATAGCCAAAATACTTGAACAAAAATTCATGGATACCTACTCTATCTTAGCAAGACTTCGTTTCCTGCTATATGAACACGGGGGTGGGGTATCCGTGACCCCATTCCTTGCTACAAACTGCCTCCTTATCTACCCTAAATACTTCTGAACCTGCTTTCACTTTTCCCCATAACTTACCTTCTAAATTCTCTATGATTATATTTTTGACTTATTGTCTGCTCTTTACCACCTCCGATCGAAAAAAAAAAAAGTAACGGAGAGCAGCTAACTTTGTTTTGTTCACTGACATCCTTCCAACCCCTGCAATGGCGCTTGGAACGCAGCAGGTGCTCGATACACTTTGATTGAATCACTGAAGGGGAAGTAGGTTTGCTCTCGGCGCTTGTCTACTTGCCTTACCATCATCTATGCAGACGCACAGCTACAAGACACACCACCCTCAGCAAACCCCATTTCCTTCCTGAGGAACCTGGAGCCACGCGCCGGCTAGCCCAAGCGGTAGGACAGCGAGCCCGGCCAGCGGGAGCTGGGCACTTCACAGGCGCGCCCGGCCCCGCCTCTCCGTCTAGCCGCGGGGAACTACACTTCCCAGAATGCTTGGTGCTCGCGTGGACTACACTCCCCAGAGGCATTGCGGCCGTACCCCCCGCCTCCCGTCCCGCCTCTCCGGACCTGCGCGGGACGCCGGTCGTTTGCTGCCGGAGCGGGAGGCTCAGGGACTTGAAGTCGGCCAAGGCATCGCCCGGGGAGGGGTCCCGACCCCAGGCTGCTGTCCGCCGGGGCAGCGCCGGAGCCTCCGCCTGCGGAGCACGGCCGGGGAGGCGCAGCCCCCGGGACCCCGGGGCCTGGGCGAGGTGAGCGGCGGAGGGTCGGCGGAACGCGGGACGGAGGGAGGACCGGGGCCTCGGGAGGATGCGGCGCCGGGGCGCGGGGCACAGGCCCGAGGGGCGCGGGCGGGGCCTCTGTGGGCGCGGGCGGGGGGCCGAGGCCCGGCACCCCCGACGTGCCCGCCTGCCCCGCACCGCCGTCCCGCGGACGCGCCCCTGGCCGCGGCAGGTCGGGCACTGGTCCCCGCCGGCCCAGGCCCCGGGCGCCCTCCTGCTCCCTCCGGACCCGCGCCCAGCGCGCTAGCTGCCGGGCCCTGCGCGCGTGCGGCTTTGCTACCGGCTGTCGGTGGACGCGAGGCGCTTTTCGCCGCTCCCGGGCTGCGGGCGCACAGGTGTGTTTTCCGCCAGAAGCGAGTGGCCGGCCTCCCCCCGCCGCCACGGCAGAGCCTGGACTGGAGCCCAGGTCTTCGGCTTCTGTGCCTGCTCCTCTAGACGGCAGCCCTCTGGCCGCCACACGAAAGCTGCTGTCACCCCTTCCCGAAGCACTTTTCTCCAGAAGCCTGGAAGGAGACCCCTTGACAGGAGGGGGAGGACTCGGGGGCGGGGGGGCGGGGGGGCGGCAGCTTGGGGTGGACAGGAGTCGTCCCCTGCGGGCCGTGAGGTTAGAGCCGCGCTCTGGGCGCGCGGAGCGGACCCCGGCGCAGCCTGGCCGCTGTGCGCCCCGGGCCGAGCGGCTCCGGCTCTGCGCTCAGTTTCCGACCTGTAACCTGTAACCGGGCGTGGACAACGGCAGCGGGGCGGCGGGACTGAACGTGTGGGCGGTGCCCGGCCCGGGGGAGGGTCAGCGAGTTATTGCGGCCCCTACTGCAGCCGGAGTCCTACGTCCTTCTTCTCTGAGCCGCACGGCCGAGGGGGGGGTCCCGGACCCCTGGGGCTGGCCCTCGTCCCTGGGCCTGTGTAGCCCCAGCTCCTTCTGACTTCCCTCTCCGAGGGCTCGTGGCCTCATTCTCGGGCGGAGTAAGGATGTCAGAGCTGGTGATTCTCAGGGGTGGAAAGCACGAGGGGCTTCTCCCTCCTGGCTCCCTATTTCCTCTTTCAGATCTGCCTCTGGAGACCCCACCGTCCTCGCAGAAGAGCCCAGAAAGAAGACATGGCTCTTGGACCGAGGGAAGCAAGGTCTCGAGTGAGTTCATTGCCATCTCGGGTCTTACAGATAGAGAGATAGATCGATCGATTGATTGATGGGCTGGTTGATTTACTTACTCGCTTACTTACCCTACCCTTAAACTGAAGTTCTCTACTCAGTACAGTTTTCTCCAGGGTCTGGAGCCCTAGCCCTTTTCTCCTTGAAGAGTCGATCCACCCAGGTGGAGGGTGGATTCTGTAGGCAACGTTTGCCTCCTCCCTGCCAATCCATGTCTGGTGTTTCTCTCTTCTTTTTCTAACAGACGCTTCTTTTTATTCATGAATCTCAATTCAGTGTATGATTACTAACTTGACAGGTAAGGTGCCACATGGGGACGGAGCAAAGAAACACGCACACTTGGCAGTTCCTTTCTGGCCCTGCTTCCTTGCCTCGCCCTGGTCTCTCTCTCCCTACCCTTGGCTTTTCCTTAGGATACCTTCCCTAGACTTCTCCAAGCCACCATGGTTAGGTTTTTCTCCCTCTTTACTTTGTGGGCCACGTGCCTTGTTTCTGTACTCTCTTGAGAACTGTTCTTGACCTGCCATTTTCATCCTTCTGTCGTTGGAAATGGTCCAGGTGAGCCAGTGCATGAACAAGGAGTAGCCCTGTTGGAGGGGACGCAGTTGGAGAGATCTCTGGACTGCAAGGGCAGAGAGAAGACTCCCCAGGAAGGAGCAGGGAGGGTTTTGTGGGATATCAGGAGTGGAGAGGCAGGGTCTCCAGTGGGTAAGAAGCGGGGCTTGAACCCATCTCCTCGGTTGTTTGCGGGCCTTGGACAAATAGCTCCGTCTCTCTAAGCCCGTTTCCTCATCTGGACAATGGGAATAACAAGCATGCCGACCTCATGGGGTAGGTGGCAGGGTCAGGTGAGTTAGTGCACGGAAAGTGTTGAGATCAGGGCTGGGCACTAGCAGATGCCCAACATGGGGTGGTTGTGGGAGCCGGACGATGTTACTGTAGTAATAATACCACTCATGCCGACAGATGGGAACGGCTGTACCGTGCTGCTAGGACTTGGCCTTTCATTGCTCATCTTCATCTGACAGTAACAGTTAATGCTGCTGGGGGTCGGCCCGAGGGCTTGGCCTTTGTTCTCACTCTCAGGCCAGCGCAGCAGTGATCATCCCGGTGTTACACATGCGTAAACTGAAGCTCAGAGACGTCCAGTAACCTGAATTCCAACCCCAGTGTGTCTGGCTTCTGGGTCCAGGCTCGTCACTGCCCAGCCATTCCCCTGGTGCCTCTTTCAGAACCCGGGGCAGCCCCAGCCCCGTGTTCCCAGAGCTCTTCTCCGCTGTCATGTCTTTGGGCCCATGAATCGCGGTGGTGGTTGATCTTGGGGCTGGGGCCGGCCAGTGCATATCTGGGCTGCTTTTTTCTAAAGCTTTCCTCTTCCATTCCCACAGAGCCACGCTGCTCTCGTGCCCAGAATCTTCTCCATCCCTGCAGAGGAGCTAATGCATGCGGCATTCTCCCTAACCTCACCTGCTCCCCTATGTCCATACTGCATGGGCTTGCGTGTAAAGCTCAGTGACAGGTGTTTAAGACCAGAGAGAGAATATACTGAGTGCTGGGTTAACAGAAAACTTTAATCATTGTCCTGCCTCTGCCACTGATAAAGTATGTGACCCGGGGTCTTGGCTGCTCTGGACCTTCTCATCCTCATCTCTGAAGTGAGGATTGAGCCGGGAGATGGTGTATGGCCCTGTCCAGCTACACATTTTTCTTTCATTGATCCAATTATTTTGTGTGTTAATCTTGTCTGCCAGCTGGATTGTAAATTCTTTGAGAGCAAAAATTATTTCTTATATTCCTCCCCAATATGTAAATAATTTACTGTTTTTCTTACCAGAAAGATATTGTAGGGGCACCTGGGTGGCTCAGTTGGTTAAGCGACTGCCTTCGGCTCAGGTCACGATCCTGGAGTCCCGGGATCGAGTCCCGCATCGGGCTCCCTGCTCAGCAGGGAGTCTGCTTCTCCCTCTGATCCTCCCCGCTCTCATGCTCTCTCTCTCTGTCTCATTCTCTCTCTAAACTAAATAAATAAAATCTTAAAAAAAAAAAAAAAGATATTGTATAATCATGGTATAAATTTTAGAGTATAAAATATGTACATATATATGCATAGATGTATATATGTATGTGTGTGTATTTGTGTGTAGAGTTGACCCTTGAGCAACACAGGTTTGAACTGGGTAGGTCCACTTCCACGTGGATTTTTTTCAATCAGTACAGTACAGTACTGTAAATGTATTTCTCTTACAGGTTTTTTTTTTTTTTTTTGGTTTATTTTTTTGAGAGAGAGTGCAAGTAGATGAGGGGGGACAGAGAGAGAGAGAGTGAATCTCAAGGAGATTCTGTGCTGAGTGCAGAGCATGATGTGGGGCTTGATCTCATGACCCTGAGATCATGATCAGAGTGGAAATCAAGAGTCAGATGCTTAACCGACTGAGCCACCAAGGCGCCCCCTTATGATTTTCTTAATATTTTCTTTTCTCCAGCTTACTTTAGTGTAAGAATATAGTATATAATACATATAACGTGCAAAATATGTGTTAATCAACTGTTTACATTATTGGGAAGGCTTCCAGTCAACAGTAGGCTATTAGTAGTTATGTTTTTGGGGAGTCAAAAGTTATATGTGGATTTTCGTCTGTGTGTGAGGTCAGTGCCCCTAACCCCCTCCTTGTGCAAGAATCAGCTATATATTTTTTTTCATATATTCAAAAGAAAGTAGAATCACCCTTAACCCCACCGTCTGGAGATAATCACTGTCAATCATTTGTTGTGTATCCCTTAGCATATACATACATATGCACATGCATATATTTATACATATATATACATATATATGTAATTTTTTATCAGAATTGAGTACAAGCTACACACTGATATATAATCTGCTTTTTGTATTTAACATTATCTTGGGTGTCTTTTTAACAAACATTGACCTAACCATCAGTTGTGTTGGTTGCATAGTATTTTATATTGAATATGATAATAGCTAACATCTGAAGCTTTGATATGACCCAGACATGGTATTAATTACTGTATGGGTTATCTCATTTATTTAATAGCTCTATGTGGTAGGTTCTGAGAGGCGTTTTTGCAAAATGGTTAAGAATGGAGCCTGGTCATGTACCTGGATTGGAATCCCAGGTCTACCACTGACTAGCTATGGGACTTTAGGCAAATTTATCCTCTCTGTGGCTGTTTTCTCTCATGTAAAATGAGGACACTGATGAATCTTCTCTTAGAGTTGTCGTGATTTTTAAATAAAGATCATATTAAAGATTAATAGAAAGTTCTAAGGCTTGTATCTGGCCTGTGTAAAGCATTCAGTAGAAGAGAGAGATTTCAGTTTTCATTATTTCCGTCCTCCAGCTCCAGTGAGCACTCAGATAGTACCTTCTATTAGTGACCCTACCCTTCATCATCCGTGATGACTTAGCTTGTTTCTAATTTTTTGCTATTACTAAAACCATGATAAATGCTCTGTGTGCATTTTTGTGTACTGTTCATTATAATAGAAATATAATTGGTGAGTTAAAGAATAAACATCTTTTAAAGCTTTTGATATGTATTATCAAATCACCATCAGCAAGATTATTCTAATTAACACTCCAGTGGTCTTACTTCCTCCCCACATCTCCTTATAGTAGTTAACACAGGGCCTGGTGAATACTTCATGCTGCTCAGTATGTATCTGTCACTGGCCGATGGTTCATTAAACAAATGACCTGACATCTTCAGAAACCAGAATATCAGAAGCCTTTCACGGCAGCCCGTCTACTCCCCCCTGCTACCTTCACTCTGTGGGGTGGGAGGTCCTGGGTGAGCCGGGATGGCTTGTCATTACAGGTGTCGGTGACCTTCGAGGATGTGGCTGTGCTCTTCACGCGGGATGAGTGGAGGAAGCTGGGTCCTTCTCAGAGAAACGTGTACCAGGAAGTGATGCTGGAGAACTACAGTAACCTGGTCTCACTGGGTAAGGGAATTTTCCCTGTAGATGAAAAGGTCAGGGTGCCTGGGTGGCTCAGTCATTAAGCGTCTGCCTTCGGCTCAGGTCATGATTCCAGCGTCCTGGGATCGAGTCCCACATTGGGCTCCCTGCTCAGCAGGAAGCCTGCTGTGTTCCTGCTCTCGCTGTCTCTGTCTCTGTCGAATAAATAAATAAAATCTTTAAAAAAAGAAAAGAAAAGGTCAGACGTTAGCATAAGTCAGCACCTGCCTCCCTGCATAAAAGCCGTGGGTCATCAGGAACTTTTAGCTGAATTTTGCCTTAGGATTGTACACATTGTAAATAAATAAGTGTTTAAAACTTCTTTCCCCCTATAGGCATGGATTTGTCCCAGGCATGGGACACTTAACATACTTGCATGTTAGAAATTCCCTCATAGTTCAGGCAACATTTTCCTGCTGATCTTGTTTGCTCAGCTCACAGCAGAGAGCATCCCTCAACCATCTTCATTAACCTGCCGCCAGCCTTTCTCAGTTCCCCCTTCCTGCCTGATGAACGTTGTATAACCCACCTTTGAAAGGGAGTCAGAGTGCTTTCTCATTTTAAACAGGGCACTTGGTACACAGTCTCTCGGTATGGGTACCTGTTTACAAATATTTAGTCTTTACATTAACGTATTCCCTCTCCTGTAGAAAGCCATGGATACTCTAGTAATCAAAGCTGCATGTTTATCATATTTCTCTAACCTACAACAACTGATTACATAGCCACGCCCTACAGGTCCCTTGCTTTTCCCCTCACAAAGGCCCTCACATCGCGGGGGCACAGCTCGAGCACCCCATCGAAGCTCACTGTGCCGTCCCCTGAGTTTTCCGCTCAGATCCGTGATGCCTCTTTCGAGTCAAAGCAAAACCAAGTCTTTTCTTTTTGTCTCTGGCAGGACTCCTGTTTTCCAAACCAAAAGTGATCTCCCTGTTGCAGCAAGGAGAAGATCCCTGGAGGGTAGAGAAAGAAAGTCCTGGAGGCCCCTCTCTAGGTGAGTGGGTGGGACCGAGGGGCTGGGAATGGGCTCAGGCAGCAGTCTGGGTGGTAAGTGGACGGTGCGGCTTGGAGATGTGGTTTGGGAAAGATTCCTCTGGGTCTCTGTCCTCGAGAAGTGGCGGAGAGGGGACGCTCGGGCCCCAGACGCAAGCTTCCTCTTATTCTCTGGTAGTCACTTCCCAGTGAATCTCTCAGGAGCTCTTCTTACTCGCTCCTGTTTTCAGAGGAGGGCTGCACATCGGGGATTCAGTCAGCAAACGGTGTACTTAAGGAATGGCAGGGAATCCTTCTGACCGAGGCTCAGGGTGTGTGAGAGAAGGAGCCGAGGAAGGAAACGGTGTCAGAAAGCTAGCCAGGCTGCGGTACAGCGGGCTTTGACAAGACCCGACATGGGACCGTCCATGGAAATAAGGAGTGTCAGCAGATGCTGGAGTTCTTGGTATTTCAGGAAAGTTGGCTTAACTGTGAAACAATGGAAAGGTCCTCCGATAAGGCGTGGCAGGAGAAGCTGGGCGAGTCCCCGCTCCGGCCCCGAGCGCCACCGTCAGAAAGGAGGGCAGCTGGTGTAGACGGAGCTGGGGTGGTGGGGGGAGGGGAGCATCGTGCTGATGTGTCCCCGTTGCTGCTGAAGGGAGCGGACATGGTTGTGCGGGTCTGGTGTGTGTGGAAGCGCAGATGGAAAGGCTGGGGACACACCTGAGCTGGTGCTGGGACCTCCACTGGGAATGGCATCGAGAAGGGGCGGGAGGAAAGAGGGCTTCAGTTACATGTAATCTTAGCATTTCATAGAGAATAGATTCGTGAAGTCCTTGTGCAGTTGGAGTTGAGCACGCATGGTCACTTTGGAAGTCCTGTGGGCATAGATTTAAAGTGAGGGAAAACCCGAGGTGGAACCGTCCCAGAGACACTTGCAATACGGTAGGTGAGACGTTTCGAGGGTCTGGACAAAGGCACGGGCAGTGGGGTCCAGGAGGGAAGAAGAGGGGCCCCTTTGTGAAGGGTGAAGGCCGAGTTCACTGCGGGATGGGTCTCACTGGAGATGTGAGCGGAATGTTCGGGGAGAGGTGCTGGCGGGCAGTTGTATGAGGTCTGTGGGAACTCGGAAGGGAGCTCAGGGAGCTGTCGGTACAATGGCGGCATCTGACGCCTCGAGCTGACCAGGCGAGGACACGGAGCAGAGGACAGAATGCCAGGAAACCTCACCATTTACGAGGTGGGTTAGGAAGGAAGACTGGCTGAACCTGAGAAGTCATCAGAGGAGAGAAACGGGAGAGGCGGCTGACAGGGAAGTTGGGGACGGAGAGCTGCTGAAAGGGGGACGATCTGGGTTCAGATCCGCACCCCCTGCTTTCCTGGCCCGTGATGGACGGTGCGTGAGCTCCATGCTGAGAGAGGTGTTAAGGATGCCTCTTAGAGTTTTGATTCAGAACTAGTGCCGTTTCTAGAGACAAGGGGTTGGTTATACAGGTTGGAGGGAATGATCGTGAATTCAGTTTTAGGCATGTTGAATTTGAGTCATCGAGACATCTAAGTTGCTATTTTGAGTGGGCTCTTGTATCACTGGGTGTGGAGAGAAGTCTTGCCTCGCGTATGTGTATGGAATAGAAATGGGCCCACGGAAAGAGTGCAGAACAAAGAGAATTAGGGTCCAAGGACTAAACCCTGATGGACCCCCCAGGACTGAAGATTATGCAGGGGAACACAAGTGCACAGAGGAGATTGAGGCTGGTGGGAAGGGAGAGGAATGTGGAGTAAAGCGGGGGGTCACCAGAGCCTAGGGAGAGGGCCGCTCAAGGCAAACAAGGGGTGGGAGAGGGCCGCTCAAGGCAAACAAGGGGTCACTGTGAGCCGCTGCTGACAGGTTGGTTAGGGGGGAACTGCCCAGTGTTTTGTCTCAGCCCCCTGGAGGTCGTGGCTGCTTTAGCGAGGTGGCTGAGGACAGAAGCCAGGAGGGGGTACGATGGGGTGATGGGCGGGAGGAAGGGAATGGGTGTGAGATAGTGCACAGAGCAGATGTGGAGGAGGAGCTCTTGTATGCACATACGGTTGTATATATCCTCTCATTTTCCTTTGTCCACTCTGATTACACAGCGCACGTTATTTTGCCCGTCACCTGGTGTCTGTTGAAACTCTCCATGGCCCCCCGTAGAGGGCTTCCTCTCTCTGTGGGGGAGCTTGGAGTGACTTCGGTTGTATTTGGCTTTGGATCATGTTAGCCCAGCAGGCCTGGTTCGGGCTAGGATTTTATAAATGGTATGATTGCTGATTTGCGTGATGGATATTGATTTAAAGCTGTACCTTTATCACGTATCCGTGTAAAGTCCTGAGATGGATCGCAGTTTGAGTTAACAGAGGAATCTGGTTGAATAAACTGTGGCACATTCACGCAGACTTCTTTGAGGAAGACCTCTGTAAATTCCGCTACGGGGTTATCTCCACAACATATTCATAGGTGGAAACACGTACTTTTAGCTCAGGAAGGAGGAAATACCAAAACGACAAAAGAGGTGGGGGGTGGGAGGGATGGGGTGGCTGGGTGATAGACACTGGGGAGGGTATGTGCTATGGTGAGCACTGTGAATTGTGCAAGACTGTTGAATCTCAGATCTGTACCTCTGAAACAAATAATGCAATATATGTTAAAAAAAAAAGAAGATAGTAGGAGGGGAAGAATGAAGGGTGGGAAACGGAGGGGGAGACGAACCATGAGAGACTATGGACTCTGAGAAACAAACTGAGGGTTCTAGAGGGGAGGGGGGTGGGAGGATGAGTTAGCCTGGTGATGGGTATTAAAGAGGGCACGTTCTGCACGGAGCAGTGGGTGTTACGCGCAAACGATGAATCATGGAACACTTCATCAAAAACTAATGATGTAATGTATGGTGATTAACATAACAATAAATAAGACAAAAAGTGTCTATTAGGTTTTAAAAAAGGAGAGAAAAGCCTCTTCTGCCTCATCACCAAAAAAAAAAAAACAAGTAAAAGTAGATCAATAAAAATGGTTACTGATGAAGGCAGAAAAGAAAAAGAAAAAAAAAAGGACGAAGAGAACAGCGATAGGATCTAGAATTGTTTAAAGGTGCCTTTTCATAATTTTGACTTCGGAACTATAAAACTGTTTTTTATAAAAGTATAAAACCAGAAATCAAATGAAAATGTCCATAAATATCGCAAGCAAAATGAAACAAAGGACCCTAATTGCCTTTCAGGTTGGTGGCTGAGTCACATACAAAGGCATTTGAAATAATTCTTATCACAGCAGTTTGAATAAACTTCCTGAGCGATTTCTATCTGTGACATTTTGATTCATAATAATGTATAATTGGTCTTCATCTATTTCTGGCACAGAGCTCCTAAAACCCTTGGAATTTCCTAAGTGACGAGAGCCATAAAGGTGACTTGTTATGTCAGTGAGTGGCTTTTGGACCCCACCCAAGGATGGGTGCTGGTTGCTAGGGAATCAACCCTGTGGTTAGTGTTGGAATTTTCAGTCCCAGCCCCTGACCTGCTCCTTGAATCAGTTGCAGGGGGCAGTGATTTAGTCCATCATGCCTGTGTAGTTAAGGCCCCATAAAAACCCAAAAGGACAGGGTTCAGAGAGCTTCCTGGTTGGCTAACACGTGAAGGTCTGGGAAGAGTGGTACATCCAGACAGGGTATGGAAGCTCCTCGCCTTTTCCCCTGAACATTGCCTGATGCTCTCTTCCAGCTGGCTGGTCCTGAGTTACATCCTTTTATAATAAACGAGTGATCTAGGAAGAAAAAAATTTGAGTTCTGTGAGCCAATCTAGCTAATTAATCAAAACCAAGCAGGGGGTTGTGGGAACCTCTGATTTATAACCCACTGATTGAAAGCACAGATGATAATTTGGGCTTGCAACTGGTGTGTGAAGGGGACAGGGGACAGTCTTGGAGGACTGAGCCCTTAACTGGTGGGGTCTGATGCTATCTCCAGGTAGCTAGTTGAGTTGAATTATAGGACACCCAGTTGGTGTCCAAGAATTGCTTGTTGTTAGTGTGGGAACCGCCTCTCTCCCCCTACATGGGAATTGGTACACAGCTTTTAATTACCTTATAGGCAAAAGGAACTTCAAAACAATAGGCAGGCCAGATCTGAGGACCCAGAGGTGGTCCCCCAGGACCAGCCAAGAGGGTCCTTGGCATCGCACAGGGTAGAAATAAAACTCTCGCAAAGTTTATTGAAGATACAAAGAGAGGGCAGATACAGACAGTGTCTGGGAGACTCAGGAAAGAAGAGTGAGTCCCATCTTTGCTTAGGGTCTGAGGTTTTTATTGAGGACGGTGGTCTGGTGTACGTGTCCTCTCAGGCATCCAGGAACTGGCCGGAATAAGGACGAGTGCTCAGGTGTCCTCTGTAAGTCACTTACTTCCTGGAGGCAGGCGTCTTGGGTCAAGGTGTCTATATGGTCAGTGGTCTTGGAAAACGTACATGATGTACCTGAGGACCTTACCTTGCCCTGTCATTCCTTAGATGTTACCTATTGTGCTGGAAGACTCCAGAGAAATCATTAACCCCTTGACCTTTACAAGGAGGACATACACTAATGCATGCGTAAGATGGGGGCGTGGGTCGTAGCAAGAACAGAGGCAGCCAAAAAAGCAGTCCATCATGGGCTCTCTTCAGTTTCCCTGTCTCAGTAAGATTATGTGGCTGTGTTTCCGGGGAGAGTTCTTAGCTCTGAGAAGTGTGTTCTGACCTTTCATGGGAGAAATGATAGAATATTTGGGATTTACCGTCTGTACTCTGTCGGAAGAGATGGAGGGGTGTGTAGGAGTAGGTTCCACCTGCTCTATCAAGTACCACAGACCATGTGGCTTGAAACAACAGAAACTTACTGTCTCACAGTTCTGGAGGCTAGAAGTTCAAAACCAGGGCATTGACAGGGCCCTGCCCCCCCGAGACTGGTACGTTCCTCCCTTGGCTCTTCCTAGCTTCGGGCGTGGCCGCCATCTTTGTTGGCTTGTGGCTGTGTCGCTCCCATTTCTGCTGCTCCTGTCGCTCGGTGTTCTTCCTGTGTGCCTTTGCTGTGCAGGCCTGTGTCTGGACTTCCCTTCTCTGAGGACCCCAGTCATAGCGGATTAGGACCTGATGACGCGATCTTAACCTGATTAATCTTCAAGGACACCGTTTCCAAATAAGGTCACAATCTGAGTTACTGAACTTACAGCTTCACCATAGCCTTTTTGGGTGACACAGTTCAACTCGTAACAAGCCAGTAGTTGAAATAACAGTAGTGATTGTGGAAGCTGGCTGGGAGGTTCACTGTACAGTTCACTCTATTTTTTTGTACATGTTGACCATTTTCCATAATAAAAAGCTTTAAAAGTTAGCATTAGCAACAAAATTTCTAGAACAGCATTTCTCTTTTTCACCAACACAGACATTACGGAGGAGGTTTGTAACTGTGTATGCTACCCCGTCATGGTGTTAGGTATAATTCCCGGCACGTAGCTCCCTGAGTCCTCAGACTTTGTAGAAAGTCTCTGAGAAATGCATAGGACATTTTATAGGAGTGACTTTGAATCTGACCAACTACAGGATAAGGTGGGGACAGATACGTTAGGAACGAAGTCCAGAAAGCTGGCCGGGTTCAAAGACACTGATGCTGCT
This sequence comes from Mirounga leonina, assembly GCF_011800145.1. NCBI lineage: Eukaryota > Metazoa > Chordata > Mammalia > Carnivora > Phocidae > Mirounga > Mirounga leonina. The sequence continues at coordinate 1,853,635 of NW_023270624.1, forward strand.
TCAGCCCTCACACTATCTGGCTAATCCTTTAAAATCCCATCTTAGAGGTTTCTTCCAAAACACTCTGACCACCATCTGTACCTCTTCCCCGTTTGCACCCTCCACTGAGGGTAGTTTGGATGGTGGTCTAAGCTCACATTCACGTCCATTTCTACCTTGTCATTTTGTTGTAAAAATCATCACATTGCGATGTGATGGCCTGTTCCTTCTTTGTCTCTAATGCCAAGCTGGGAACTCCCTGAAGACGTGAACTGTTTCTTTTCATTACCGGATCTGGAAGGTCTGATGGATCACCAGTGCGTAGGAGAGAGCCTGGCATATGTAGGTGCTTTTTAAGTATTTGATGAATGAATTAAATAAGGAGTGGTCGGTGCTTTTTGAAGGAATAAGAGGAGTTACATGTAGTAAGAGGGATAAATCCAGTGGGAGATAATCCCGGCTACATGAGAAACTGGAGTCAAAGGATCAAACCAAGGATCAGTAGCAATGTCACTATGGAGTAAGGAGACCCTGAATTTGGATGTCTTAATGACAGTTGTTAGTGACATCTTAGAGAAGAGGTTGAAGAGAATTTGTTGACTGACCAGACTTGGAATGAAGAGGAGGGAAGAATCTGAGATGAAACGATTTATGGCTTAGTCACTGAAAAGCTCATGATGGGATTCTGTGCTGGGAAACAGAAAAAAGGTTTGAAAAGGAATGCACTGAGTTCAGATCTGGACAGCCTAAATTTGAAAGATACTCAAATGGCAAGTCTAGCAGGCAGTTGGAAATAGCTGTTTAAAGTGTTCTGAGAGGAGTCAGGATAGTCCCTCACACAGGAGGTGTGGGAGTGGGGAGAGAAGGCCAGGGAGAGACTTCCAGAGTGTCCTACGAGCCTAGGGAGGAGAGTCGAGAACTGATGCTAGGCGCCAGTCAGGGTCACAGTCAGAGCAAGGTCACTCTGGCCTCCAGACTTGTGACTCCGTCCTAGCCTTGTTCATGCCATAGCTCAGGCCCAGGCTGGACTCTAGAACAGAACAAAAGTCACACTGCGCTTCTGGAAACAATCTGTGGGGCTGTGAACACACTAAGCAGATCATAAGGAACAGTTAGGATTTCCACAGTCTGGGTCTCGTGTCCACTGCGGTGGGAAACCCGAATTCAGGGCTAAGGCATGGGCACTCCAAGTAGCGTTGAGGTGAGTTGCCCAGTGTGGATATGGACCCTCGTAGCTGTGATCACTTCCATTAAAACAGAGAAATTCCGGTGTCCCATTGCCCTGTTCAGTTCTAAACAAAACTTTTCAAGAGCGTCTCTGTATTGATGTTTCCATCTTGTCATCTCCCCGTCTCCTCTGTATGCTCCATGGTGGCTTTCTTCCTCATATTCCCAAAAAGCATGGCCACTAAATTCCAGTCAGTCTCCACTTGGGCACAGGCAGGGTTAAGTTTCTGGTCCTCAGCTTGTTTCCAGAGTTGCTCGCTTACTGCTCCCTGCAGTACTTTCTTCCTTTGGCTTCTGGAGCACCGTGTTCTGATTTTCCTCCCTTTCTTGACCTCTGATGTGGCCATGCCTAAGTGAGTGTTCGTGCTTCAGCTTTAAATAAAATGTACCTACTGAGGACTCCCAGATAGCTCACTGTAGCTCCGACCTCGTCCCTGATCTCCAGAGTACATACAACTGACAGTCTCAGTGTCCTCCTTGAGGGTCTAGACATAAAGGCACCTCAGCCGCGACAAACATGTCGGAAACCGAATGCACCCCCAGACCTGCCCCTTTTCTGCCCTTCTGTTCTCAGTGGCTTGTGCAGCATTCATCATTTTCAGGCCGGAAACCTAGGAGTGATCTCTCTCTTTTTTTTTTTTTTAAAGATTTTATTTATTTATTTGACAGAGAGATAGAGAGCACAAGTAGGCAGAGAGGCAGGCAGAGGGAGAGGGAGAAGCAGACTCTCCACTGAGCAGGGAGCCCGACGCGGGGCTCGATCCCAGGACCTTGGGATCATGACCTGAGCCGAAGGCAGCCGCTCAACCGACTGAGCCACCCAGGCGCCCCTAGGAGTGATCTCTTAACTGCTTTATTCCTGCTCAGTGCCCCACACCGTCTGCCAGCAAGCCGGGTCATGTTATCACCTCCTTAATAGGACATCCGGCTGCATGGTCTGTGCCTCCACCCCCTCACTCAGCCAGATAACTCCAGCAGCCGCCTGAGTGCTTGCTCCCCTCCCTGCGTCCACTTGGGCCTCACCGGACCGTTGTCTACATGGTGGCCCACCTGAGTGAGCATGTCCTTTCCCTCTGGCTTCCCATCGTGCTTAGAATAAAATTCCAGGGGTGCCTGGGGGGCTCAGTCGGGTGAGCATCTGACTCTTGATTTCGGCTCAGGTCATGATCTCAGGGTCGTGGGATTGAGCCCTGCCTCTCTCCCTCTGCACCCCCTCCCCACCCCCGCTTGCGTGCATGCTCTCTCTCAAATAAATAAACCTTTTTTTTAAAAAAAAGAACGGAATTCCAAACTCCTCACCACGAGGCCTTACCTGATTTGCCCCTTCCTGGTGCTCCAGTCTTACTTAGCATCATCCCTCTTGCTGTGTACCCACACAGCCTCTTTGCAGTTCCTCAGAAGTCACCCCACTTCTGTGTTTGCTGTTTCCTTTGCCTGGGAAGCTCTTTCTTCACATATCCATACAGCTTTCATTTACTTACTGTTTGTCACTTCATCCCCTCTCCCCCAGCGTGCGTGCGCGCGTGCACACACACACACACACACACACACACACACCCCAAAGTATAAGCTCCTGAAAGGCCGGAACTCTGTCTCAGTCATGACATTATCTATATTCCTGAGAATAGCTAGTCCATAATAGGCACTTACTAAATATTTGTGAATGGAAAGGACATCTCCACCATATGCAAAACTAAGGAGCACCTGAGTGGCTCCATGGTTTAAGCATCCCAACTCTTGATCTCAGGGTCATGAGTTCAAGCCCCACGTTGGGTTTCTTGTTGGGCATAGAGCCTACTTAAAAAAAAAAAAGGGAGTGCCCCAGAAACTGCATGGAGTTTTACATACCTGGCAAGAAGCCAGGGAAGGGAGAGGAGAACAGAGATGGACAGAGGTAAGATCATGAAATACCTGGTTCACTGCATTAAGTACACTGGCCCTCATATATGAATTATTGAAGATAAATTTGGGAGATCTTAAGGAAGTTTGCAGCATGCTAAGATGTGGATTTTAAAAAGATTGCTCAGGTTGCAGTGTGGAGACTAAACTAGTAGAGAGCAAGACTTGAGACCAGGAGAGTAGTGAGGAGACTATGGTACAAACAGTGAAGCATGAGAAACAAAATACCACGAAGGCATCTGGCCCAGTGCTCAGGGCTTTACTCTTAAGTTAGCAAGACTTTGTTGGGAAGGAACAAGGAAGGTGTTGGGCAGAAAGTAAAACACTCCTTTCCCTTAAAATAAGTAGTAAAGACATTGGGGCACCTGGGTGGCTCAGTCGGTTAAGCGTCTGCCTTCGGCTCAGGTCATGATTCCAGGGTCCTGGGATTGAGCCCCGCATCGGGCTCCCTGCTCAGTGGGGTTCCTGCCTCTCCCTCTCCTGCCCCTCCCCCAGCTCATGCTCTTGCTTGCGCATGCTCTCTCTCTCTCAAATGAATAAATTAAAAAAAATAGTAAAGACATGAGCGCATGTAAAATGAGCCAAGGAGGGTGTAACAGAGTGGAGGGGAAAATTCCAAATTTTAAAGAGAGAAGAGAAAATGTTATTCAGGAAGGAGACCGAGAAGTAAAGCTGGTAGAAAAGAGAAAAGCAGAATGCATTATGATCACCAAGCAGAGAGAAGTCGTACACGGGTGAGAAAGGGAACGTCTGATAGGAATCTCAGCCACAGTGAGGTGCAGAGGAACCCTTTAAATGGTTCTCCCCGGCCCAGGAGGACATGCCATGCACAGCCATTCCCTGGCAGAATTTCATAGTTTATGAAACTCTGAACCGAAGGCAGACACTTAACGACTGAGCCACCCAGGCGCCCCTCAATTCTGTTCTTTACCACTCTATCATGCTAGCCCTTTTTTACCTTTTTGTATTTGTGCCCATCTTGTTTACCTTTGACTCTTTTCCATACTGTCTGCATAGCCTCTTTTGCTTGATGTAAAAGGCAAGGCTGCCTTTCTGGCTTGCACCTTTCAGCTTCATGCCTACCTGCAGGACCTCTAGATTAACACCATAACTCGTTCCTGTTTGAACTGGCCCTGAATGTAACCACCCATAGATGATCTCCCATCACTCATGTAATGTCCTGTCCTGTAAGGCAACCTCAAAAGTTTGAATCATGTGTATTTGTGTGTGTGTGCATGTGCGTGTGTGTGCACATGTATGAAATAAGGAATTGAGACTATTTGACATTGTTCAAATTAGGAATATATAAGTAATTAAGGAAAATTAACAAAACATTTCATGTATAATTCAGGTGTCATCAGGAGGATCTGCAAATAGGGCAAGCTAATCTGCTTGCAGAGAATACTTATAGTAGAAAAGGAAAGTCTAATATATTTAGATGTAGGTAGATGTGTAATTATATATATACAAAGGTATAGAATATGTATTTTAAATACTGTGGTAAGTGCTATAATAAGGGGAATGGACTGTAGAAATTCAGAGTCAAGAAAGGACTCCATTGAGACCCCTGGGTGGCTCAGATGGTTAAGCGTCTGCCTTCGGCTAAGGTCATGATCCCAGGGTCCTGGGATCAGGCCCCACATCAGGCTCTCTGCTCAGTGGGGAGTCTGTTTCTCCCTCTGCCTCTGTCATTCCCTCCACTTGTGCTCCCTGGCTCTGTCTCTGTCAAATAAATAAATAAAATCTTAAAAAAAAAAAAAAGAAAGAAAGGACTCCATTAACTTTTGAACTGTCTGAAGGATACAAAGGAATTGGGCATGAGGGAAAGTGGGGAAGACTTTACAGATTAGGAAGATTACACACAATGAAGAGAAATGTCATGAAAATAATTTCAGAGTCCAGGATGGCTTTGGACTGATCCCAGGCTGCCTTTCCCAATTCGTGCTCCCCTGGTTGCTCTTAACACTCATCTTCTTTAAATAGGTTTGTTTTATTCTTTTCTCCACCATAGTACTTTAGTTCCCATTATTTTTCTCTATCGCTTGAATCTTTTATGTTTTCCTCTTATAGTTGGCCAGATAAAGACCCTATTTAAATAAATTAATACTTGGGATGCCTGGGTGGCTCAGTCCTTAAGCATCTGCCTTCGGATCAGGTCATGATCTCAGGGTCCTGGGATCGAGCCCCGCATCGGGCTCCCTGCTCGGTGGGAAGCCTGCTTCTCCCTCTACCACTCCCCCTGCTTGTGTTCCCTCTCCCGCTGTGTCTCTCTCTGTCAAATAAATAAATAAATACCATCAATACTTAGTTTTTTCTCTACATTTAGTCTCAGTAGCCAGAAACCATATTACATGAAACATCTTTAGTTTTTTTTTCCCCCTCCAGGATGGAAGAGCAGTCACAAAACCACGAAGTCAACTCAGACGCAGGATTGTTCTTTTCAGGAGTTGATGATGAGAAGATCCAGAAGAAATGGACCCTGGGACTTTAAATCAGAAAAACCCTGCATTTATGAAGACAGATTAGAGAAAAAGCAGGAGAAAAAAGAAATTCAGACAGTTACCCACAAAAAAATCCTCATTGTAGAAAGAAGCCGTAAAAATAATGAATTTGGCCAAAACTTTAGCCCAAAGTCGGTCCTTGTTAGGCAACAGATGGTTCCCAGAGAAAAAACACCACCAAAATGTGAAATACAAGGAAACAGCTTCAAACAGAATCCATATTTGCTTAATCAACGAAAAATCAACACCGCAGAGAAACGCTATAAATGTAGCATTTGTGAAAAAACCTTCATTAACACTTCATCTCTTCGCAAACATGAGAAAAACCATAGCGGAGAGAAATTATTTAAATGTAAAGAATGTTCGAAAGCCTTCAACCAAAGTTCAGCTCTCATTCAGCATCAAATAACTCACACTGGAGAGAAGCCCTACGTATGTAAAGAATGTGGGAAAGCCTTCACTCTGAGTACATCCCTTTACAAACACCTAAGAACCCACACTGTGGAGAAATCCTATAGATGTAAAGAATGTGGTAAATCCTTCAGCAGAAGGTCTGGCCTTTTTATACATCAAAAAATCCACGCTGGAGAAAATCCCCATAGATACAATCCAGGTAGGAAGGCATCCAGCACATCCCTTCCCGGATGTCAGAGAATTCATCTCAGAAAGAAGTCCTATTTATGTAATGAATGTGGCAACACCTTTAAGTCTAGCTCATCCCTTCGTTATCATCAGAGGATTCACACGGGAGAGAAACCTTTCAAGTGCAGTGAATGTGGGAGAGCCTTCAGTCAGAGTGCATCTCTTATCCAGCACGAAAGAATTCACACTGGAGAAAAGCCCTATCGATGTAATGAATGTGGAAAAGGTTTCACTTCTATTTCACGACTTAATAGACACCGGATAATTCATACCGGTGAGAAGTTTTATAACTGTAATGAATGTGGCAAAGCCTTAAGTTCTCACTCGACGCTTATCATTCATGAAAGAATTCACACTGGAGAGAAACCGTGTAAATGTAAAGTGTGTGGGAAAGCCTTCCGACAGAGTTCAGCTCTCATTCAACATCAGAGAATGCATACTGGGGAAAGACCCTATAAATGCAACGAGTGCGGGAAAACATTCAGGTGTAACTCATCCCTTAGTAATCACCAGAGAATTCACACAGGAGAGAAACCATATCGGTGTGAGGAATGCGGGATATCTTTTGGCCAAAGTTCAGCTCTTATTCAGCATCGGAGGATTCATACAGGAGAGAAGCCCTTTAAATGTAACACATGTGGGAAGACTTTCAGACAGAGCTCATCACGTATTGCCCATCAGAGAATTCATACTGGAGAGAAACCATATGAATGTACTACATGCGGGAAACTTTTCAATCACAGGTCATCTCTTACTAATCATTACAAAATTCATATCGAGGAGAACCCCTAGGAAGTAAATTTGCATGTGTGAAAGCCTTAAACCAAAGCTCATCAGAATATCCGAGAGTGATACAACAGAAGTAATGGATAGGAAAAACCTTTCTGTGATGTAGGCCTCATCAGATACCAGATTCCAAGGATAAACCTTGACTGTGTAATAGATAATGAGGAAAGTAGGAAGTGTTCATGCCTGCCAGGCACTTTTGAAAATAACCTGAAATGAAGAATTCACAACTGGAGACACTGACTTTGGGCATTTGTAAAATAATTCTCTTCCTAGAGCAGTGTACACGAGATACCTAAACATCTGGGTGAGGGGAGGTGTGCACTGGATTTCTCATTAAAAAGAAACTTATAAATTGGTAATACTTTTTTTTTTTACAACTAACATTTAATAGCATATAAAAGATGTGATTGAATTCTACACTTTTAGAGAAAAGGACCAAATAAAAGATTAAAAACAACAACAAAAAAGAGCTGTGAACTACCTCTCCATTTCTGGGGTTTGTCCTTTTCCTGACCTGATGTCAAATTCTGTGCATGGATTTCATTTAAAAATAGAAATAAAAGTCTGTTGTCTTCATCCTGTGTTCTTCTAGTAATTGCTATCGATTGGGAAGTTTCTTGTTTATTTAGCTGTGAGGTCATTTATGAAGAAAGTATGCCAGGATGACAGCTCATCCTGGGTACATTAAATGGGAAAAATAAGCAATTCTTTCAAGTGTAAAGCTATTAAATATCTATAAATTCACAATGGAAGGAGCTAGCAAAAGAAATTAATGAATCTAATAGCTGTGCCAAAATATTGAAAGGTACATTGATTATTTTATGACCTAAGAAGTAGGTTTTCCCTTACTTGGTGTTCTGTATCACACAACTTAAGGAAAATAAAAGGAATTATAAACAGTAATTTTTTTTAACCCTAGTTCTGGGGCAGGTACTATACTGCATACTGGGAGCCTTACGAAGAAAGACACAGCCCTTAGAGATGCCGTGAATTTGGGGAGAGGACAGAGCTGAGGAACTAGCAGTGAGGAAGCCAATTACTATATCACAGTATGTAAGTGGCTTTAACAAGCAAATAGGTAAGTTAACGATAATATGTTGCATTGCAAGAATGTTAGGGATTCGTGCAGCATGAATGAAGAGGAGATCAAGCCTAACCAAGAAAACCTGGAGACAAAGTTTCCAGAGGCAGTGTGGCTAAGCCAGGTTTTGGAAGAACAGCAACTCTGCAGAGGGTGAAATGACTGTTCTGAAGCAGAGACCACATGCATGAAGGTACAGGTGGGTAGGCGGTCACGGCACCTTCGTGAAAACGCAAATATGGAACTAATGAGCAGGAGACGCTAAGTTGGAGTGGGACACAGACGCCAGATAACTCATGGCTTATTTGCCATGTGAAGAAGTTAGAATTTTATCCAAAATTGGTGAAGATTGTTCTGGCAACAATGTGTAGAAGATGGATTTAGGAGGTTGAAGAAAGCTGTACAGGTGGACGCCTAGAAATCTGGGCTATTGAAATTCAAGTGATAGGTGAGTGAGAGACCAGACTCCCACAGGACAGATGGATAGAGAACAGGAGACAGGTAAGGCATTGAGGCATTATGTGAACACCATAAGACATGGTGTTCACAAGCAAGTAGATAAGGTTGGTGAGCGACGAGACTAAGATGACCCAAGTAGGGCTGCCAGATAGGCTGTCTATATAGGACAGGTCTCGTATTCAACGATTTTGTCCTGCATCCTGGATTGACTTTGGCAGGTTGTCCTTAGTGTAATCAGTTGTGGGGGCTTTTTTTCCCCCCAATAATGAAAATTCAGCAGAGTTCTTTTTCTGCTTCAGTAATTGGCACTTAGGTTACTTAAATGGTAACGCTAGCTGAAACCCGTACCTCCACAAATAAAGATCTGAACAATTGCAGGTCTTGTTTTCCATCTTAAAAGAAGGCTAAGACTTCTTTTGGCCAAAGTCTCCAGTTGTAAACAAATGATCACTCTTAATTAGAACTTTGGGTGAGTACCAGTGCTCTGAAAATCAGCACCAGCAGCCATGCTTCTGAAAGTGAGCAAGTTAATGATAGACCCCAGTTTCTGAAAGTCAGCCAACTAGTAGACTATCTCATGCCTCTAGACAGTCGTTAGCAAATGTCTCACTCCAGTGACCACAGAAAGTATGCCTGTCAAGAACAACCTTATTCCAGTGATCACACGAACTCATTTGCAAGTCTTGTCAATCTATATAAACACCTACTTTTGAAAATCCACCAATCCCTACACCGAGCTTTCCAAAACCTTGTAGGAGATCAACTCTGGCTTTCTTCAGGGAGGATGTTCCTTGCAAATACAGCTTTCTCTTGTGGGCATACATGAAGTTTTCCTTTTCTGCATTACATATCAAGTTCAATTTGTTGCTAGTTTGCAACCATTTCAACAGCCCAACCCCTATTTACTGTTATCACCTCAGCCACATGAGTGACAAATGTGCTGATGAGGCCATGAGATTATCCTATTCAATATTTTCCAATTTTTGTGATGATTGCTATTATCTGTGTTTTGTGTTTTTGAATCCTAAATGCAAGTATAAATTTCATTAATCCTCAGAACATTGGGTATCTATTAAATCAGGAAACGTCCTTTTGAAACTTACAGGGTTAAGGGTCTGACTCTTGATTTCAGCTCAGGTCATGATCTCAGGGTTGTCAGATGGAGCCCCACATCAGCAAGCACGCTAAGCCTGCTTAAGATTCTTTCTCTCCCTCTGCCCCTCCCCTCCACACACACACACTGCTCATGCTCTTTCTCACTCTCTAAAAAAAATAATTTTAAAAAATGAAAATTTCATAGTATGAAACTGTTCATTCAGTATCAAAATTAGTGGAAAGTCATAAACCAGCATATACTAAAAGCTAAACAAAGGTTTATAATTAACTATAAAGGGATAAAGTAACAAATTTTCTGATGAAATTCAGATAAAAATAATCATAGAGGTTGTAATGATTATCAACACTGTATCATCAATCTTTTTAGCACAAATGACTGATTGCATATACAAGGAGTTTTTTCTCATTCTAAAACTGCAAATGAATTTTCAAGTGTCAGCATAAAATACTGCAATAATGAAAATGTAATTGCTCTATATACTATTTCAGAGATTATTAAAGATCTAAAGATGCTTCATTTTGTTACAACATAGCCCAAGATGTAAGTAATCACAATGCAGGAAAAAAGTTCCTTTCCTTGTGCAATGTTTTTCTTGTGAAAAAGCCTTGCTTAGAAGGTATTGCAAGTAAAATCCCTTCCAGGTGAGACTTCAGAAATATAAAATTTTTGCAGAGACTCAGTAAATTATGAGGAAAAGTGTACTGCTTTCGGTAGCGATAATACAGATGCAAATTTTGGATGTGCAAAAGTGCAGACAATTTATTCGAAGTTACAACAAAGTATAATGGATTCTGTGGCAGACGGTGGTGGTTCTGCCCATACTCTGCATTTCTGCGTAGTGCTGCGGACAACATCTGATATCCTTGCTACTGACACTGAAATAATTATTACAAAAATGTTGCAACATTTGAGCAGTTACAGGATTTTTGTGATTTTGTTTGCATTCAATAATCTTCAGTTACTTAGCATTCAGAAACTTGTTTGGACTTCTGGTTTCAGCTATGACATGTAAACAGCTTAAAATCATCACTTCTAACAAGAAAAAGCTGAAAATCACAAGCTGAAGATCAATAACTTATCTTCCTGGGAACTGAGGTTACTGGGCAAATTGCAACACTGATCTCGAGAGACAGACATATCCAGAAAGACAGCCCAGTTCTGCTTACATGGAGCAGAAGCTGCTGGAGCCATAAACATACAGGAACATTTAAATGATAGTTTTGGTGAATTGTTGGAGGTTGAGTGTGGGCTAGCCTGAGAATGAGAGGTCCCCCACATCTCCAATGCCATTAGCTCCCTCATGCTCAACATCACTCATCATCAGGGAAATACAAATCAAAACTACAATGCGGTATTGCTTCACACCAGTCAGAATGACTAGTATCAAAAAGGCAAGAAATAACATGTTGGCAGGGATGTGGAGAAAAAGGAACCCTTATGCAGAGTTGATGGGAATGCGGATTGTTGCAAACATTGCAGAAAACAGTACAGAGTTTCCTCAAAAAATTAATAGAAATACCATACGATCCAGTAATTCTTTTTTTTTTAAAGATTTTATTTATTAGAGGGGGAGAGAGAGAGCACAAGTGTGGGGCAGAGGCAGAGGGAGAAGAAGACTCCCCACTGAGCAGGGAGCCCGATGTGGGGCTTGATCCCAGGACCCTGGGATCATGACCTGAGCTGAAGGCAGACGCTTAACCAACTGAGCCACCCAGGCGCCCCTAATCTAGTAATTCTACTACTGAGTATTTACCCAAAGAAAATGAAAATACTAATTCGAAAAGATATGTGCACCCTTGTGTTTGCTGCAGGATTATTTACAAGAGCCAAGTTGAATCCATTGACTCAAGAAGGACCAAGGGGGGTCGAATTTTGAAGAAGGGAACTTCTGAAAGGAAAAAGGAGGCCAAAAAAAAAAAAAAAATTTGAGAAGACATCACTAAAGTACTAAAAGTGAATAATTGTCCTAGGATTCTATACTCTTTGGAATATATATATATATTTTAAAGATTTTATTTATTTGAGAGAGAGAATGAGAGAGAGAGCATGAGAGGGGGAGGGTCAGAGGGAGAAGCAGGCTCCCCGCTGAGCAGGGAGCCCGATGCGGGACTCGATCCCGGGACTCCAGGATCATGACCTGAGCCGAAGGCAGCCGCTTAACCAACTGAGCCACCCAGGCACCCCTGGAATATATTTTAAATTAAAATAGTAAAGAATGGATATATGACAGGTGAGTACAAAGAAAATAGAATGAGAAGACCTATTCAGTTAATCCAAAAGAAAACACTTAAAAACAAAAGTAACATAAGGGAGGAGTGGGGGGAAAAAAGGATTAGTGTGAAGCCAGATATAAACCCCACAAGCCACCCAAATGGTGCTTTAGTTATGCTTCTCTAGTCGGGAGTGTCACAGCACTTTACCTGGTCCTAAGGGTTAACTTGCTTCAAGTTAGCACACTCCCTACTTGCTGACCTAAGCCCCTTGATCCCTAACAGACAGACCGCTGGCCTTGAGGAGTGAAGGACCACAACTTTCCCAGGCCACAGGGGCCGGCAAGTCTGTTTGAAACACCCTCGGCTCTTTGATTAGCCTAGCAATGTTTTAGCAAAATGTTTTTCTTTTTTGAGGTCACACAGATGCTTTTCCTAACCTCCGTTTGTGCATTAGTAGGCTTCCCTGTCCTGTGCAGAAGGAACAGGGTACTCTACATACCAGGAAACAAGAACCAGAACCCGGAACACAGCCCTGGCCCCACCCCAACACCAGCACTGGGATGACATTTGTAGTTAGCACCATCGTGTCTGCACATAATCAAGAAATGTTGCAAACCACTGCACTCCCTTTACTTGTTACCCTAAACCACTTTAATCTTTTTAATTTTTTTTTTTAAGATTTTATTTATTTATTTGAGACAGAGAGCATGAGCAGGAAGAGGGCAGAGGGGGAAGCAGACTCCCCGCCGAGCAGGGAGCCTGATGCGGGACTCGATCCCAGGACTCCAGGATCATGACCTGAGCCGAAGGCAGTCGCCTAACCGACTGAGCCACCCAGGCGCCCTACCCTAAACCACTTTAAAAACCCCTGGACCAGGCAGAAACCTCAGAGTTGGCTTTTGGACAAGAGTCTGCCTTCTCCCCCGTCTGCTGGCCTCCTGGATGAAGCTCAAGTTCCTTTCCAATCAAAACTCGTCTCTTGAGTAACGATTGATCTTTTGACAGGGAGCCGAACTTGGAACTTGGGTTCGGTAACAGGAGGAGGAAGGTACATGTTATCCCGCTGATGGAGGGCAGCAAGTCTGTGGGCTCAGCCAAAAGGCGGCAATCAAAGTTGAAAACAGTCTCAGCAGGATGGATTTCCCCACATTGTGTAGATTGAATATGGCAGTTCATTTGTGGGGCCCAAGCAAATGCCACCAAAAGGGCCCCAAAAGGCTTGCCTGCTGGTAGGGAGGGAGCTGCTCTCGTCCCTCCCTGGAGGTTCCCTCCTCTGTATCTGACCTCAGCTGCTTTAAGGACTGAGCCAAATACTCTCCTGGGGAGGGAACGGCATGACTCACAAGTCTAGTGATCCAGGCAGGCTGGGTCTGAGGACCCGGACCTGGTCCCGCAGCACCAGCCCACAGGGTCCTTTGGCTTCTCGCAGGACAGAAATCAAACTCCCGTCCAGAGGAAGCGAGAGCAGTGTTTATGGAAGGTATATAGAGGGTGCAGGGACAGACAGAGGGTCTGGGAGACTCAGAAAGGCAAGGAGAGAGTGTCTCGTCTCTGCCTGGGGTCTGGCTTTCTACTGAGGATGGTGGTCTCTCCGTCATCCAGGAACCGGTGAGAACAAGGACAGGGTCCGGGTGTCCATCACAAGTCACTTCTTCCCTGAAGCCAAGGGGGTCTGGCGTCAAAATGTCCAGTGTCAGTGCTCTGAAATCCGCACACGATGGCCTCACCCAGTCATTCTTGCCCCTGCACTCCTTAGATGTTATCTATTGTGCTGGAAGCCTCCAAAGACATCATTAACTCCTTGTCTCTTACAAGGAGCACATACATTAAGGCACGTGTAAGGTGAGGGTACAGGTCCTAGCAAGAAGAGAAGCAGGAAAAGGAAGAAACACCCCAGCTTTTCTCCTCATGGGGTCCCTTCAGTTTCCCTGTCTCCCTAGCTCTGCTGCACACAGATGCCCGAGTCAGCATCCTCCCTGGTCCTGAGTGAGGGATGCCAAGTACGGGGCTGGCCAAGGCTCCCAGAAGCAGAGGCAGCATCAGGGTGGAATGTGACAGCACAGGGAAAAAGGGGAGGGGGCTTCAGGCCCACAGAAAAGGAGGTAGCTCTGAGCCTGCATTGAAGACCAAAGGGGGGAGAGAAGCCACCCCCGATTCATGCTGTCCCCCCCAGGGCCACCTCCGTTACCCCCTGTACTTCCTGGTTTACCTGAACTCTCTCAAACTCCTGACCAGCATGTGTTAAACCGCTTGGTCTCTGTTCCCAAAAAAGAAATTCAACTGGGAGAGTTTGAGCACTAATTGTAGTTTGGCGGGGGGGTTAAAGTAAACTTACAAGGCAGGACTCTGAGCCAATTCAGTCCCGTGGTTCCAGCTGCCCTGCCAAGTGCATCGTCAAACGTGTGGGTCACGGCTTGCTCCGTGAATGTAAATGATTAAAGAAAGGAAAACGATAGATCAATACTTCTCAAGGACATGTAAACAGCCTCCCCAAAATACTAGCATTCAAATCCAGCACTCTATCAAAAGATAACATAGCATAACCACAAGCAATGAATTCCAGAAATACAAAGGTAGTTTATCAGGTGGGGGCGGGGGGTGGGGCGGGGTGGGAAATGGTAGTTTATAACAAATAGAAAATCTCAGGCCACCTGGGTGGTTCAGTGGGTTAAGCGTCTGCCTTCAACTCAGGTCATGATCCCACGGTCCTGGGACCGAGCTCCCAGCTCCTGGGCAGTGGCGGGGGGGTGGGTCTGCTTCTCCCTCTGCTACTCCCCCTGCTTGTGCTCTCTATCAAATAAATAAATCTTTAAAAAAAAATAGAAAATCTTGATAAAATAATTTACTAATATTCAACACCCATTCACGATTAATTTTCTATTTTTAAGATGTTTTATGTATTTGAGAGAGAGACAGTGTGGGCGCACAAGCCGGGGTGGGGGGCAGAGGGAGAGGGAGAAGCAGACTCCCCCTGAGCCCCCTGAGCAGGAACCCCCCGGGGGCTCCACCCCAGGACCCCGGGATCACGACCTGCGCTGAAGGCAGACGCTTACCCACTGAGCCACCCAGGCGCCCCATGATTGATTTTCAAAGACCTCTCAGACCACTATGACTAGAGAAAACAATCTTAGACTCAGCTGCACAAAGGCGACAGCAGGTGTTAATCCCGCGTGAACTGCGGAAAGCGCCTCAGCCCTTGGGGGGCGGGCCTGGCCCAGGCACCGGGAGGTCAGTATGGCACCTGCTGGGGTCACCGGACGGGGGTCCTTGGACCCAACGACTGTAGAAACGGGACTGTGCCCGACACTTACAGGCACAGGCAGGGCAATACTGGGCCAGCGGGCGCGGCTGCAGGGAGACGCAGTCCGACAAAGGGGTCGCGCGGGGTCCCCAGCAGCGGTCCGGGGACACTTCACCGGGGCTGCGGCGGGAGCGGGGTGACGGCCGCGCAGGCGCAGGTGACGGAACTTGCGGCTTCTACGCGGCAGATCTCGTTGGCGCGTTAAATCCCCCTGGCTGGGCGCGTTTTTTAGCGGTGAAATGAGGGAGAAAGTCGGTGAAAGGCCCGCTTCGGCGGCCACTGGTGTCCGGGACTCACGTGACCCGGTCTAGGCCTGCTCCTCGGCAAGCGGCTTTGCTCTGCAAGCAGCGATCCCCGCCCGCGGGGAGCGTCCCGGGTGCACTTGTTCCCCAGGTCCTGGCCCGGCTCGCTGGGACTGACACAGGACAGAACAGAGTGGTGCCCAGGACTTGGCTTTGACGCGGGCGGGCGGGGCTGCAGGAGTGTGGAGCCTTGGGGTCAGGCTTTCCCGAGACTGTGGCCTCTGCAAGGTGAGGAGACAGAGGCCAGGGATGCTTACTCTTCCCGAAAATTCCAGCTGCCTCGGCTCCCTGCTGGAAGAGAAGCCCTCAAAGGGCCTAGGGGTGGAGGCAGCCTCCTCCATGACAGAGCAGAGGATTCCCAGGCCCTTGTCCCCAAGCCCCCAGGAGGAAACTGGGGATCCCCACAAATACCCCAAGAAGGCTCTAATGGGGTTCCGTTCCAGCCCATGTGTCCAGGACTCCCAACATCTGGGGAACTGAGGGGATTCCTCCTGGAGCCAGTAGGTAAGAAGGAGCCAGAGGCAACAGGGCCCAACCACCCCTCTCAGGCATGTTCTAGAAAGCATTCCTTTAGGTAGCCCTAAAGCAACGGTTCTCAACTGGGGAATTTTGCACCCCAGGAAACACTTAGCAATGTCGAGAGATGTATCTGGTTGTCACAACTGAGGGGGAGCTACTGGAGAGATGTGGGGTGCTGGTAAGCATTCTAACACGGGCGAGACAGCCCTCCACAGCAAAGAAGTATCTGGCCCAAGTATCAGCAGTGCCGAGACAGGAAGGAGCTTTAGAAAGCCGGGCCCTGAGCCGGGAATCTGGGGGCAGGCCCGGCCCATCTGTGCCCTGTGCAGAAGAGCAGACAGCTGCCCGTCGGGCTGCCCCCTTCTGAGAGGAGCACAGCTTCCTTCCTACCTGTTTGCTACCTGCCCCCCACAGGATGTGCCCAGGACCGCGGCTCTAAGGGTCTGTGCCCCGGCCTCGTCCAGAGTGTGACCTGACCCCCTGGCTAAGACGAGATCAGGGCAGTGATTGCACAGAGGGTCTGTGATAACCTAAGTCATCTGCATGTGTCAACCCTGCCCCCCCGCCCCGGCCCTCTCACTGGACCTCCCTCTTCCCAAGTGCTGACTCCAAACCCGGCCCATCCGTGCTCCCCCAGAGGCTGCAGTGGGCGCTCCCACTGAAGAGCTACACTGGGGGCACGCAGGCCCCAGGATGGGTGCTCTGGACTGTGAGTCCTCTGCGGTGCCCTCTAAACTCGTTTCCTGCACGTCCACAGTCAGGCCTCTCTTCCCAGTAGCAGTGGCTGAACCCCAGGACCGTGAACCAGTCACAGAACCATCACACTGTTTTGGCTTTGGTCCCAAGTCCACCTGAAAGAAAATGAGGGTCATGCTTCTCAATCCTGATGACTTGCTCTCCCTTCCACAAACCCAGCAAATACATAATCATAAAAAAAACTATCAAAACCACGTAGATGTCCCTTACACTCTCCAGTAGTATTTGTTTATTTCTGGTTTAGTTACAAGCAATAGAAGCAGGGACATCTCGTTACCACAAGAATCGAGAGGACCGGGCGCCTGGGTGGCTCAGTCGGTTAAGTGACTGCCTTCGGCTCAGGTCATGATCCTGGAGTCCCGGGATCGAGTCCCGCATCGGGCTCCCTGCTCGGCAGGGGGTCTGCTTCTCCCTCTGACCCTCCCCCCTCTCATGTGCTCTCTCTCATTCTCTCTCTCAAATAAATAAAATCTTAAAAAAAAAAAAAAGTACTTTAAAAGAAAAAAAAAAGAATCGAGAGGACCACACTGATGGTCCCAGAGGCCTGCCATGAAGCAGCAGGAAGAGGTGAACGACCAGGAAAGGAGAAGGGGACAGGGCTGTGCCAGGCTGCATTCCAGAGGTCCCTGATCTAGCAGACTCCACCGCGGGGGGTGGCCTCCCATCCTGGGCACTGGTTGACTGCTGCACTAGGAGGGGAAGGTTTCTGCCGCGAAAGGTCTTGGGCTCCCTCTAGCACAGGGATACCCACTTCCTGTGGAAGTAGTTGAAAACAAGATCTCCTGCCGCCCCCCAACAATCCCTCCACAAAGGTAGAAAGAAAACACATTTTTAAAAAATGGAGTAAGCTTTAAACCAGATTGTGGTACCCACAAGACAATCCACTAGCAAGATTACGGAGACAGACGGAAACTCATAACCCAGGGCATCACATACGCAAGATAAACCACAACCAGCCCTCGAGAAGACTTGACCATGCCGTTCGTCACACTGAGCTCACCCTAAATTCACCTGGCAAGTGGGATTGCTACTGGCTTCCTAGTTGCCTTTACCCAAAGGAAACATTTCTAGTATTTTATTACGAGAGGTAGGTTTGTTACTCAGAGCCTTGCACCTGCCCAAGTTCGTTCCTTCCCTCCTGGGAGACCGGAATAAGGGGCTCTACCATCCTCCATGATTGCATTTCACAGAGATGGCTCTCCGGTGCTTGAGAAATCATTCTTGATCTTTAGAAAGCTAGCAAGGGGGTTATCCAGCTTTTTAAGTTCCCTCCCAGCCCACAGGGCAGCTCTGGGGAGGAGAGGCTGATGGCCCCATGTACCTGGTCTCTGTCTTTGCCCAGAGTCCCAGTGACAGGAACGTGAACAAGGCCCCTTCTGAAGGCAAATCCCCACCACCCTGCCTCAGCATTGTCTATTAATGACCAGTACTGGACCTCACCCTCCTATTAAAATTGAGCTGAAGTTTCTTTTTTAGATTTTTTTTTTATTCACTTGAGACAGAGAGTTACAGAGAGAGAGAGAGAGAGCGAGCACAAGCAGGGGGAGTGGGAGAGGGAGAAGCAGGCTCCCGGCTGAGCCAGGAGCCAGACATGGGGCTCCATCCCAGGACCCTGGGATCATGACCTGAGCCGAAGGCAGACGCTTAACCACCTGAGCCACCCAGGCGCCCCTGAGCTGAAGTTTCTTAATAGTCAGACTTGGGGGAATATTTTCTGTGTAGTATATGTGTACAGGGTCACTCTGTCATATCTTTCTCCACTTTCTTAGAAGTTTATGAATTTTTTTCTCCCAGTGTAGATCCCAACTTAGTCTAGTCTTTCTCTTGAAAAACTTATTACACACAATTCACGCTCCTTTTACTAATAAGATTCGTCGAAATAATGAGGATTGCTGTCCTTCGATGAATATTGCCTTTCGTGGAGAATGGAAGCTTTAGAACCGAGGTGGCTTACTGGTCGTTAGAGGGTGCCCTTGAAAGGCCACATTTCCAAAAATAAACATTGGCAGGGGGTGGACTTGTGGGTCAAAGCCCTGGCAGAAGGACTCCGCCAGGACCCGAGGGGGTGGGCAATCCACCCCACAGATTAGTCAGAGACAGGCGCAGGCCCAGCCACCACTCCTCCCTCCTCCGCCGTCTTATGCAATTGGAGGCCTTGGTGCCTGAACCTGACGAAGCCTGGGCTCTAGGTCCTCCCCTTCTGGGCACAGAAAAACAGCAGTAGCCCAGAGCCCATGTTTCCCTCTTTTGTCTGACAAAGGGTGTCTCGTCATGTGGCTGCAGGCTGGACACACCCCAACCCAGCCACCCAGAGGCCTCCAGAGACAGCTTGCTGCCCTCAGATTTCAGGAAGTATCCGAGAAGACAGGACTGAACAGGATGCTGCTCTGACCCAGGTTCTCACCTGGAAGACCCAGACGTCAGGGCCACCTTGTCCCCCACTTTCCCAAGACCTGCAGGAGGAGCCATCTGCCACCAGGGGGCAGCAGAGATACCACCGGGCTTGGAGGGTCTGTAGTGGGGGAGCAGGGCAGGGCTCCCCGTTAGCACAGAGGTGGTCACTGTGTGTCGGAGCCCCCGTCCCCAGCCCCCATCTCACCTACACTCAGCCTCTCAACACACATGTGGGTTAAAATGGCCGCAAACATTCCAGCGATCTTTGTGTTCTCTCTCTGCTTCGATCTCTTTCCTCCTGGCAGGTCTCTCCTAAAATTTTCTTTAGGTCATCGAGGAATCTGAGGTGATGCTCTACCTCTGGAAACCCTTCCAGTCACTTCCATGGCAGCTCAGCAACTGTCCTGGGCTCACCCAGGCACTCACAGTTCTGATGCATGAAGACCTTCCTCCAGGAAAACCTAGTATGTTCATTCATTTCAAGGACTTCTGCCTATAGGTTACTAACACAGAGTTCCTCTTTCTAATGTTTGGCTGAAAAGCTCCGATTTACCCAAAAAGTATTTTTAATTGCATTATATTTCACTGACAACGTTGTTTTACCCTGAAGTATAGAAACAATTTCCCACATATTGATGATTTTTCTGTAAGCTTGAAGCTGAGCCCAGCCTTTCGTCACACGGCCCCTAGAAGACAGCCCTAAAGACATTTGAAGAGCAGATTATCAAATCCACACACCCCTCTAGAGTCCATCTCTAGGTTCTAGGTCAGGCTTAGGTCCTCTGCCCCAAGTGGTGGGAATTTCATAAAGCTCTCAAATTCCTCAAGGAATAAAAAAAACCAAACCTGGGGGCGCCTGGGTGGCTCAGTCGGTTAAGTATCTGCCTTCAGCTCAGGTCATGATCCCAGGATCCTGGGATTGAGCCCCACATTGGGCTCCCTGCTCGGTGGGAAGCCTGCTTCTCCCTCTCCCACTCCCCCTGCTTGTGTGCGTGTGCTTGCTCACACTCTCTCTCAAATAAGGTTTAAAAAAAAAAAAAAAAAGAACCAACTCTAAATTATGAGATGCACTTTCCTTTTTACAAGACTCCTCTTGACCTTTAAGGGGAAAAGTCAGGGGCCAGGGTGGGGAGTCTTGCGTCTGTGTTTATGGAGAGGCCCCACAGAGAATCCTGGGCTATTAATAGAAGGTCCACAGTTTCCGGGGTTTTCTCTATTTTCCAGGTCCTGGTTGTTAAGGGAGTGACTTCAAGCCCAGCCCGGCCCATTGTGTCCAGAGAATTCTGAACCAGGTCAGCCCATAGGTTCTCTCAACCCATCAGAAAGAGGTCCTGGTCTTTTTGGAATGTCCCCTGCTTCTCTTTCCTATTTGCTCCTCAGTAACTGGGGGACCCAGCAGTGGCCTCGAGGGACACTGTCTGGGCCTCAAAGTGGACGTGGCCTCTTCATTAGGGCAGATTTCCCAGGGAGACTTGACACCCTCCTGAAATCTGTTCTCTATCCCCTCTCTCTACTCCCTCCCCACCACCACGCCCCTCCCCACCAACTGCCTCCACACAGTGGGCACCACAGCATGCATTCACCCCCACAATCAACTCACCTCCAGCCTCTTGAGAGAACCTACTTCAGCTTCCTAGGACACCATTAGGTAGAAACTGTCATAGATTCTCCCCCACATTTTTCTTATTTGCCCAAATTCCCTTATTTCAGGATGCTTGATCCTTCTTAATTTTCCTTCTGTCACTCAGAAGACTCCATTTTACCTTTGGAAATAAAATCCTTCCCCGTCACTGTCTTGCCACATCAGAAATGACCACTGGCTCATGGTCACACGTGTTTCTGACCTGGGAAGACAGTCCTTCACACAGCAGCCCCCACTGTCTCCTCACGCCTCACCTGTAACTGCTTTTCCTTCTCATATTCTAACCCCCAAGAAGGTGCCCTTCATGTTTCAGAAGTTCACCCTAAAAACGTCATAGTTGGGTGTTTTTTTTGTTTTTTTTTTTTTACAGTGAAATCTTGAAAAAATTTCCCCTAAATTAGAAAAATTTTCCTAAGGCTTAGAACTCAATACCTATGTTTCCTCATCCGTAGGAAGACAAGCAGCCCTAAAAATGGCGACATAGCTTCCTCTAAATCCACATGCTCCTCTGGAATAGATCTGAAATCTCAGAAAGTCTTTCCTAATCAGGCCTGAGTCTTCTGCCCCAAAGAACCTCTGAGAGCGTTCTTTTTCCTCAGAGAAAACGCAAAGCAGCCGCCCATCCAACCCTTCTTAAGAGGAGCTTCTCGGCCCCATTGTGCATCCTGCATTAGAAGCACCTGAGGCTTTCCTAGAGTCTCTGCCCCTCTGGAGTCCTGGGAGGTGGGAAGGACCATGGACTCAGGGCCGGCTCATGGCAAAGGGCATGATGTTCCTCTAGGAGGCAGCAGATCTCAGCCCAGGCTGCAGCTGAGACTCCCCCAGACAGCTCTCCACACCAAGGCCTGGGACCCGGCCCAGGATAATTAACTTTTAACCACAGGGATCCACCTTTGAAATGCCTTCCGGTTCGTTCCACTGCAGAATCAGGTCTGGGCACCTGAATACAACTGAATTCACTGGCAGGCAAAGATCCATGAGTTTGCTGAATTTGTAGACCAGGGGCTGAGCTAGCCTTGACCAGGAAATTCCGTTAAACAGAGTGGTAGTCAAGGACAGAAAAACAGAGAAGTTAAGTGTGACTGGAGCATTGATATGAGGAGGACATACATGCCTGACCTGAAGTTGTTGGTGGATAAGGAATGAAGAAGTTTCTGAGAAGTCACAGAACCCGTGGGCTGCACACGGAGGCAAATCTAAGCAGGATTCCCTGTGAGATGTCATGCCGGCTGTTCATGGAAACCCCCTCAGTGCCTGGTCTATGTTCATTCCCACGTCGGAAAACAAAACAGTTAATGGCACACATAGTTAGAAGATAGGATGCCAATCATTTCTGCTGGAGAAGAGCCGTGAGTATGGTGATCAAAAGAATCTAGGAGTCGTTTCTCCATTTCTGCTCTGGAAACATCCTGGAAGATCCCCATTGGCCCAAAGGGAGGGGCCCTGAACAGGGGTTCTATTGAGGGTGTTGCTGGGGGAGTTTACTCTGAGTGGGGTCCCGCTGAGCATGGAGGCCAAGGGGATCCTGAAGCTTGGACTTCCTGCTGCATAACAAGGGTGATAAGCTGGAGAGGGAAACTTGGTTGTTAGTAGCATCTGGGGAGGGGATGGGGGTAACATGGTCAGGGTTGCGTCTAAATGGTCCCTTAGGCAGTCGGGGTGGGGTGGACAGGACAGGCCTGGAATGAGAAGCTCAGTGTCTCATTAGGGGATTCCCCGGTCATTTGGGCATCAGGAAAGGGAAGCCTGAAATCTGTCTATGGAAATGAAGGGAATGTAATGTTTTGTTTTTTAAAGATTGATTGATTTTTTTATGTACTCCCTACATACATCCCTGAGATCAAGAGTCACATGCTTTTCTGACTGAGTCAGCCAGGCGCCCCAGGACTGTGATGTTTTCAGGATTCCTCCTGAGCTAGTAGACCCTGAGCCTGAGCTGACTTAAGAAGTTACCACTCCTTGTAAAGCCCCCTTCCCTGCCTCCTCAGACACCATCCTGAGATAGATGCCATAAATCTGAAGGACCAGGGAGAAATGGGGTGGATGGTCGCCAAGACTTGAGTTTTATTCTGAGTGGGGTCCAGATTCCTGACGGGCAGCTGAGCTCCTGAAGTCAAAAGACAATCCAAGGATCATCATTCCTGTGTGTTTGTGGGACGATGGCTGGATTCTTTGTCTTTCATTTCCATAAGCATTTTTACAGCCATTAAAAGAGGAGCCCTGCATGTCTCTCTGACCTTTACAAATTCTAAACTTGTTCAATCCTCAAAGCATGTGTCATGGAAGGTGTTAACTACACTCATTTGGCAGAGCTGGGTGGTAGCTACTTCTCAGAGCGGGGACCAGACACCCAGCACTGTGGGTACAGGGCTCATGATGCTGTGGATGTTGCTTCTGAAATATTTCCTGGGACAGTCCTTCAAAATTCCTGATTTTGTTTTAGAGGGAGAGTGTGCATGGGTGGAGGGGGAGGGGTAGAGGGAGAGAATCTCAAGCAGGCTGTACACTGAGCGTGGAGCCCAATATAGGGCTTGATCTCAGGACCCTGAGATCATGAGCTGAGCCAAAATCAAGAGTCGGATGCTTAACCAACGGAACCACCCAGGCGCCCCTCAAAATTCCTGATTTTTTTAAAACATGGATGAATCTTTTTCTTTTAAAGATTTTATTTATTTATTTGACAGAGAGCGAGTGCAAGCAGGGGGAGTGGCAGGCAGAGGAAGAGGGAGAAGCAGGCTCCCCGCTGAGCATGGAGCCCAATGTGGGGCTCGATCCCAGAACCCTGGGATCATGACTTGAGCTGAAGGCAGATGCTTAATGACTGAGCCACCCAGGGGCCCCTCAAAACTCCTGATTTTAATGGGACTGTGTGTCTGCTTTGATTTTTCATCTGACTCACTCATTTTGCACCTCCAAAGCTCCATATAGGTCCTGTTGATGTTCTTTAGTTACCTTCTGTGTTCATACTCTCCCCATGTGTTTGACCACAGCTAGGCTATTCATAACAGTTGTTTCGAAGTCCTTCTCTATTAATTTCACCCTCTCTATCATTTCGGAGCAATTTTCCTGCTTGTAGTGAATATCATGCCTGGTAATTTTATTTTTTTTTCTTTTTTCTTCTTTAAACAGCAATTGGTAAATTTTTTCCTTTTTTTAAGATTTTATTTTATTTGAGAAAGAGATTTACAATATCTTTTTTTTTTAAGATTTCATTTATTTATTTGACAGAGAGAGAGAACAAGTAGGCAGAGTGGCAGGCAGAGGGAGAGGGAGAAGCAGGCTCCCTGATGAGCAGAGAGCCCGACGACTCAGGATTTGATCCCAGGACCCCAGGATCATGACTTGAGCCGAAGGCAGACGCCCAACCTACTGAGCCGCCCAGGCCTCCCAGCATTTGGTAATTATTTTATTCTATTTTATTTTTTTAAGATTTATTTATTTGGGGCGCCTGGGTGGCTCAGTTGGTTAAGTGACTGCCTTCGGCTCAGGTCATGATCCTGGAGTCCTGGGATCAAGTCCCGCATCGGGCTCCCTGCTCGGCGGGGAGCCTGCTTCTGCCTCTGACCCTCCCCCCTCTCATGTGCTCTCTCTCTCTCATTCTCTCTGTCTCAAATAAAAAAAAAAAGATTTATTTATTTGACAGAGAGAAACACAGTGGGAGAGGGAACACAAGCAGGGGGAGTGAGAGAGGGAGAAGCAGGCTTCCCGCTGAGCAGAGAGCCTGATGCGGGGCTCGATCCCAGGACCCCGGGATCATGACCTGAGCCGAAGGCAGACGCTTAACCGACTGACCCACCCAGGCACCCCTCATCTGGTCATTTTAGACAGAGGTCAGCATTAGGCATTTTACATTGTTAGGTATTGGATATTTTCTATCCCTTTAAATAATATTGGCTTTGTTCTGTGGTGCAGTTAAGTATCATGAATCAGATTGACTTGACAATTTTTGAAAAGGTTTGTATTTCTTTGCTTCAGAAGGTCCAAGCTCTGATTTCTAGCAAAGAGCAAGAGGAAGAGAAATGGTTGGAAGATCCATAGAAGGAAGCCCATAAACATGAGGATCCTGAGATTAAGAGGGAATTTAAAACACTTCTGGGGGCCCGTGTTTACCATGCGCTCCTCAGAAGTCACGCCCAAGACAGGAGTTAGGTGGTCCCACCAGGCCACATGGTCCATGTGATGGGCCCAGAGAAGCAATTCTCACACAGATATCCCTCCTGCCCCATCCACAGCAAGGCGGCTTGTCCCCCCTTGGAGGCCCAGTCCACACTGACCAAGTGACGTGGTCATCAGCAAACTCACCCAGATCCTCTCCTCCCCGAGGCAGCATCCCTGCCACAGGAAACATCACGATGGAGGGTCAAAAGGTGGTAGAAAAAAAGAAACCTCCAAAGTCAGACATGAACATATTTGAAAGGCATTGCAGATTATGTGCCCTCTGTGACCAGGACACCAGGACAAGGAAGAGGACAGACGTCAGGAAAGGGAGCTAGCCAGACCCAGGCTGAGAGCTGGACCAACAGATAAAGATGGGGCGGCACAGCTCCTTGGAGAAGCACAAAGTGGACGATAAGCCCACGGACATGGACAGAGGGCCTGGGTCCTGCTAAGGAGTTGATCAAGTGTATCAGAGAGGAGTTTCCTGAATTGCTGGCTGGAAAGGTGCTGGTTTCTCTGAAGAAGCCAGAGGACAAGAGTAGGCTGGGAGATTTCTTTTGCATGTCCAACAGTGACGCAGCATGCAAACCAGACAGGGAGGGTGAATGGCTGTGGGCGGTTTTGAGGAGGTGGATTATAGCAGCTGGACCAGGGCACAGGAAGGGCCCCGGAGGCTGCTGGGACTTTGATAGCAGGGGGAATAGGGTGAGTATATGAACACCCGGGAGGCTCTCCGCCTGATGTCATGATGTCTGGAGGGTGGAGAACCAGGCACTTCAAAGAAACCAGAGCTTTCATTGCCAGTGGAGGAAGATGAAGGCAATTATTGAGAGGAGGACAATAATGGAAGCCAATGGAGTTGAAGTCAAAAGACCAAAATGTTCATCTCCAGTTCCAACCCCAAGAAGAATCTCCACAAGGATATGTTCGTACGGCTTTCTCTGCAGTATCCAGAAGGCCGCTAGGGTTGTCTTATGAATGCATATACCAATTTTGTCCCATTGAAGCTGGTTATCCTGCCAATGGAGCAGTGGTCCTGAAGAACTCTTCCCCTGGGCTTTCTTAGAGAGGACATGGCCCCTGGGCATGGCTAGGTCATAGGCAAAGATTCAGAGAGAGGGTGGGTGATGTCCTCATGAGTTCTCCACATGCCTTTCTCTCTCTCAGGTCCTCCCAGTACAGATGCAGCTGACCTCCCACCTCGTCAGTACCGAATCCAGGCCTGGACCGCCACCCACCTTCCATCTGGGGAGATGCTTTGGGACCCCCCCCCACATGTGATCTACCCAGAGAATCCTTAGAAACCATAACATGAGGCCTCAAACATGAACCTTCCATGGTCCAGTTCATACCCATTTCCTACCTTTCACACCTGCAAAGTCCCCAGCAGCACTGATGGACTCCCCTCTGATTATGATCCAGATCTTGAACTTTAAGAAAACTTGAACCCGGACCCCAATTCCACTTGAGAGATAAGAGACATCCTGACTTCTTTCCTTCCCCCAAACCAATAAAATAAAAATAAAATGTGAAATGGAACGAAATGATCCTTTAGTTCTGATTTGTGATCAGGGCTTGAAAGGGACCCTAAAACAGAGCAAGGGGCAGGGAGGGTGCTCAGCTTCCTCAGGAAGCTGGAACCTGTCTTCCTACTCATCACCCCTCCCCTTTCCTTCCTGCACTGAGGCTCCTTGACCATCCCGGGGCATCCTTCATAACCTGGACCAGATCCAGGACTTATAAACAATTTGAAACTTGACCTTGATTCCCTTTGAGGGACAAAGGACTATCACAGTCCATATACTCATGACTCTTCCTCTTCCTCAGACTCTCGTGAAATTAAAAATTGGAAGTGCGTAAGACAAATCTCCTCTCTTTCTACCTGGGGGCTGGGATTGGGGGGATCCCAAAATAATGGAGACAAAAGCCAAGGGACAGCTTGGAACTCAGCTGGGTGACTTGGGATATGTCACTCTCTTCACTCTCCTCTCCCCAGCATTCCTTCTGCACATGAGGGACACTTATAGATAAAGGAGTCTGTTAGTTCTTATAGGCAGCCATGGGTTCGGTGCACCTTACTGAGATTGGAGTGGCCCAGTCTGGCTCAGCTGCCCTTCTCCCTGGGACTCATTCTCCAGGCTAGCTGGGGATTCTGTGTGGTGAAGCGGATGCCCACGGGCTCCAAGGCCCTGAATATGCTCAGTCCTCCGAGGCTCTGCTCAACGAGGTGGACAGAAGAAGCAGATACCCCAGGCATTCCAAGGGATCCTGGCACTTTCCCCTTTGGGTTCCCATCTGTAGGCTGGGGGGCATCCTGGGCTAGGGCCTCATGACCTAAACACTCACCCACCAGCTCCCTGTTCCCCATCTGTCACAGGACTCCAGGGACAAGTCCATACCATATGATAGCATGGAGCATGCCAAGAGTATGAACATCATGGTACTAAGTTCCCTTGATGACCCAGAGTCAAGGTTACCTCTCACTCCACCGTCCCCCGGAAACCAGTGTGGACAGCAAAGTATCCTGGGGCACAGACTTGGCCCAGGAATACCTGTTGCCTGTAAGTAGCTGCAACTGGGGCTCTGCATTTCAGAACAAAGGCTCTGGAGTTGTATCATGCTTCCCTGGTGTTTGTGAACCACTATGAAAAAGCTGATCATCAGATTGCTCATGATTTCCCATCATCTCAGAGAACAGAACAAAGAGCGATTTACCACTTAGAGCAGAACGTCTCAACCTTGAATGCCCCTGAGAAACAGCTGGGCCCATAGACTGCAGGGTGGTTAGACTCACCTGGGACCCAATCAAGCCTGATGGGCGAGAGTTGGCCAAATCTGTTTAGAAAGTCTGCAGGATTTCAGCCCAGGTCATGATCTCATTCCTTTTCAATATTGATGCCTTTTATATCTTTTTCTTGCCTAAATTGCCCTGGCTAGAACATTTAGTACAATGTTGAATAGCAATGATGAGAGTAGACATCCATGTCTTGTTCCTGATCTTAGAGGGAAAGCAACCAATCACTCACCATTAAGTATGATGTTAACTATGGGTTTTCTTTTTCTTTTTTTTAAATTTTATTATGTTATGTTAGTCACCATACAATACATCATTGGTTTTTGATGTGGTGATCCACGATCTATTGTTTTCGTATAACACCCAGTGCTCCATGCAGTACATGCCCTCCTTAATACCCATCACCGGGCTAACCAATCCCCCCTCCCCCCTCCCCTCTAAAACCCTGTTTGTTTCTCAGAGTCCATAGTCTCTCATGGTTCATCTCTCCCTCCAATTCCTCCCCCCCATTTTTCCCTTCCTTCTCCTGATCTCCTCCATGCTATTCCTTATGTTCCACAAATAAGTGAAACCATATGATAATTGACTTTCTCTGCTTGATTTATTTCACTTAGCATAATCTCCTCCAGTCCCATCCATGTTGATGTGAAAGTTGGGTATTCATCCTTTCTGATGGCTGAGTAATATTCTATTGTATATATGGACCACATCTTCTTTATCCATTCGTCTGTTGAAGGGCATCTCAGCTCTTTCCACAGTTTGGCTATTGCGGACATTGCTGCTATGAACACTGGGGTGCATATGGCCTTTCTTTTCACTACATCTGTGTCTTTGGGGTAAATACCCAGGAATGCAATGGCTGGGTCATAGGGTAGCTCTATTTTTAAATTTTTGAGGCACCTCCACACTGTTTTCCAAAGTGGCTGTACCAACTTGCATTCCCACCAACAGTGTAAGAGGGTTCCCCTTTCTCCACAACCTCTCCAACATTTGTTGTTTCTTTCCCTGTCCATTTTTGCCATTCTAACTGGTGTAAGGTGGTATCTCAGTGTGGTTTTGATTTGAATTTCCCTGATGGCTAATGATGATGAACATTTTTTCATGTGTCTGTTAGCCATTTGTATGTCTTCTTCAGAGAAGTGTCTTTTCATATCTTCTGCCCACTTTTTGACTTGATTCTTTGTTTTTTGGGTGTTGAGTTTGAGAAGTTCTTTATAGATCTTAGCTACCAGCCCTTTATCTGTAGTGTCATTTGCAAATATCTTCTCCCATTCTGTGGGTTGCCTCTTTGTTTTGTTGACTGTTTCCTTTGCTGTGCAGAAGCTTTTTATCTTGATGAAAATCCTAGCTAATAGGATCCAACAATACATTAAAAGAATCATCCACGAAGACCAAGTGGGATTTATCCCCGGGATGCCAGGGTGGTTCAACATTCGCAAATCAATCAATGTGATAGAACACATTAATAAGAGGAGGGAGAAGAACCATATGGTCCTCTCAATGGATGCAGAAAAAGCATTTGACAAAATACAACATCCTTTCCTGATTAAAACTCTTCAGAGTATAGGGATAGAGGGAACATCCCTCAAGTTCATAAAATCCATCTATGAAAAACCCACAGCAAATATCATCCTCAATGGGGAAAAGCTGAGAGCCTTTCCCTTAAGATCAGGAACACGTCAAGGATGCCCACTCTCGCCACTATTGTTCAACATAGTACTAGAAGTCCTAGCAACAGCAATCAGACAACAAAAAGAAATAAAAGGTATTCAAATTGGCAAAGAAGAAGTCAAACTCTCTCTTTTCTCAGACGACATGATACTTTATGTGGAAAACCCAAAAGACTCCACCCCCAAATTACTAGAACTCATACAGCAATTCAGTAATGTGGCAGTATACAAAATCAATGCACAGAAATCAGTTGCTTTCTTATACACTAACAACACAACTGTAGAAAGAGAAATTAGAGAAATGATTCCATTTACAATAGCACCAAAAACCATAAGATACCTCAGAATAAACCTAACCAAAGAGGTAAAGGATCTATACTCTAGGAACTACAAAACACTCATGAAAGAAATCGAAGAAGACACAAAAAGATGGAAAAATATTCCATGCTCATGGATTGGAAGAATAAACATTGTTAAAATGTCTATGCTACCCGGAGCAATCTATACCTTCAATACCATCCTGATCAAAATTCCAATGACATTTTTCAAAGTGCTGGAACAAACAATCCTAAAATTTGTATGGAATCAGAAAAGACCCCGAATCGCCAAGGAAATGTTGAAAAAGAAAAACAAAGCTGGGGCATCACGTTACCCGATTGCAAGCTATATTACAAAGCTGTGATCACCAAGACAGCATGGTACTGGCACAAAAACAGACATATAGACCAATGGAACAGAATAGAGAACCCAGATATGGACCCTCAACTATGTGGTCAAATAATCTTCAACAAAGCAGGAAAAAACATGCAATGGAAAAAAGACAGTCTCTTCTGAACCATGAGAGACAATGGACTCCGAAAAACAAACTGAGGGTTCTAGAGGGGAGGGCGGTGGGAGGATGGGTTAGCCTGGTGATGGGTATTAAAGAGGGCATGTTCTGCATGGAGCACTGGGTGTTATGCACAAACAATGAATCATGGAACACTACATCTAAAACTAATGATGTAATGTATGGTGATTAACATAACAATAAAAATTTTTTTTAAAAAAGACAGTCTCTTCAATAAATGGTGCTGGGAAAATTGGACAGCCACATGCAGAAGAATGAAACTCGACCATTCTCTAACACCATTCACAAAGATAAACTCAAAGTGGATGAAAGAGCTCAATGTGAGACAGGAATCCATCAAAATCCTAGAGGAGAACATAGGCAGTAACCTCTTTGACATCACCCACAGCAACTTCTTTCAAGATACATCTCCAAAAGCTAGTGAAACAAAAGCAAAAATGAACTTTTGGGACTTCATCAAGATAAAAAACTATGGGTTTTCAAGGATGATCTTTATCAGGTTGAGGATGTTTCCTTCTATTCAGAGTTTGTGAGTGTTTTCATCATGTTGGATTTTGTCAAATGCTTGTGTCCACAGAAATGAACATGAGTGTTTTGTTCTTTACTTTGTTCTATATTCTATTGATATGATGTATACTCTTTTCATCTCAAATAATTTAAAAGACAACTGCATAAAGCCATAATTACAAAGCTATTGTTAGGCTCATAATGTATAAGGATGGAATTTGCATGACAATACTACAGAGGAGGTAGGAAGAGAACTATATTTCAGTAGTTTCTGTATACTATTGGAATTAAGTTAATATTCATCTGAAATTGTTTTTTAAGTTAAAATGCATATTGTTTTCCCCAGAGCATCCATTAAAAAGAACTCCAAATATATAGTTTTTTTATTATAAAAATCATTTATTTGGAATAGTACTATATAATAACTCATTTTTTACCTGAGTTATTTTAACAGCTATTTCTTTACACTGGAACAAGATAACATTTTTTATAAAGTCTAGAAGTTAATTATTGAACATTAGTGATTGCTTAACTACATTTAACTACCATTTCTTTTTTCTTTTTTTCCTTTTTAAAAGTTTTTTTATTTAAATTCAATTAACATATAGTGTATCATTAGTTTCAAAGGTAGAGTTCAGTTATTCATCAGTTGCATATAACACTCAGTTCTCACTACATACGTGCCCTCCTTAATGCCCATCACCCAGTTACCCCATCCCCCACCCCTCTCCCCTCCAGCAACCCTCAGTTTGTTTCCTATAGTAAAGAGTCTCTTATGGTTTGCCTCCCTCTCTGATTTTGTCTTATTTTATTTTTCTCTCCTTTCCCTATGATCCTCTGTTTTGTTTCTTAAATTCCACATATGAATGAAACCATATGGTAATTGTCTTTCTCTGATTGACTTATTTTGCTTAGCATAATACCCTCCAGTTCCCAAATATATAATTTTTTTAACAAAAAAGAAAAATGGTACACCTGAAAACATCTATTTAACACAAAAGAAGGCAATTAGAGGACAAAGGCACAAAAAAGCTATATAGAGAAAACAAATGACAAAATGACAGATGTAAATCCAATGGATTAAACACTCCAATAAAAAGGCAGAAATTGCCAGACTGGGTTTCAAAAAAGCAGAATCTAACCATGTGCTGTCTACAAGAGACACACTAAAGTCAAATATACAAATAGGTTAAAACTAAAAGGATGGAAAAAGATAGACAATGTAAATAGTTAGCAAAAGAGAGTTACAGTGGCTATTCTAATGTCAAACAAAATTAAGGGAAAAAGGTTACTAGGGACAAAAAGAAACATTTTAAAATATTAAAAAAGAGATCATTCATCAGGAAGAAAAGACAATCACAAACGTAGATCTGTCTAACAAGAGAGCCTAAAATATATGATACAAAAAATGAATGAGTTGAAGGGAGACTTCAGTACTATCAGTCTGCTTGACTTAATTGGCACTTATAGAAAATCCCAGCCAACAGCAGGGGAAAATACATTTTTTCAATTGCACAAGAAACATTCTCTATGATAGACCACGATCTATTATATATCTGATTTATGCTTGGCCATAAAACTAGTCTCAATAAATTTAAAATAATTGAAATCATATAAAGTATATTCTCTGACTATAAGGGAATGAAATTAGAAATCAACAATTTTCAAAAAATGGAAAATCTGGGGCACCTGGGTGGCTCAGTCGTTAAGCATCTGCCTTTGGCTCAGGTCATGATCCCAGGGTCCTGGGATTGAGCCCCACATCAGGCTCTCTGCTCAGCAGAAAGCCTGCTTCTCCCTCTCCCACTCTCATTGCTTGTGTTCCCTCTCTCGCTGTTTCTCTCTCTGTCAAATAAATAAATAAAATCTTTTTAAAAAATTGAAAATCCATAAACATTTGTAAATTAAACAACACATTTCTAAATAACCCATGAGCCAAAGAAGAAATCACAAGTTAAATTAGAAAGTCTTTAGAACTGAAAGAAAAGGAAATCACAATATATCAAACTTTATGGGATGCAGCTAAAGCAGTATTTAGAGGGAAATGTATAGCTTTAAGCACATATACTAGCAAAGAAGAAAGATCACACATCAATAATTTAAACTTTTCTCTTCTGTATCTAGATTCTGAAGACAAAAGCTTAAATTACTGAGCGTGAAATAAGTGGAAAATAGGAAGATTCACATACTAGAGTGGGAATTAATGAAATAGAAAATAGAAAAATAGTAGAGAAAATAAATTAAACCAAAAGTTGGTTCTCTGAAAGGAGCAACAAAATTGTCAAACCTTAACTAGACCAACAGAGAGAGAGAAAGGAAGCACATCACCAAAATCAGGAATGAAAGGATGACACCATTAGCCCTAGAAAAATTAAAAGAATTATGAAAAAAAATACAGTGAACAATATTATGCCAACAAATTAAACTGAGATGAAATGGGAAAATTCCTAGAAAGACATAAAGTACTTGAAACTGACTCAGGAAGAACAGGATAATCAAATGTAATTTGATTTGATAATCAAACGTAATAAGAACAGGATAATCAAACTTTTTCCTTCAAAAAGTGAGGAAATGAAATTAATAATTAAAAAAAACCTTTCTACAAAGAAAAGCTAAGGCCCAGATGGCTTCAATGGTACATTTTAGCAAACACTTGAAGAAATAATTCCTTCACAAACTTTTCTAGGAAATAGAGGAGGGGGAATGCTTTCTGGCTATTAGGCCGGAATTACCCTAATAGCAAAGCCAGACAAAAATATTATAAGAAAAAACAACCATTGCAGCCTTATTCCAGTATAACCACACTAGCACCTTTGAAAGTCCTTCAGTTCTTAAACACCTCTGCTTCTGAAACCCACCAATACCTACATGCAAGGCTCCCAAAAACTTAGGTAAGACCAGCACTGGCTGTGTTTGGGGAGACTGTCCCTTGCAAGTACAGCTCTCCCTTGGAAGCAAACAGGAAGTTCACTTTTTTTTCTTTGCATCAGATAACAAATTAAACTTATGGTGAATTCACAATCTTTTGGCTAGATCAACTCCAATTACAATTTGTTATTAGTTCAGGCTTGTGGGTGGCAGATGCACGAATGCAGCTTTGAGATGCTCAAACTCAATTTTTCTAGTTTTTGTGGTGATTGCTATCATCCCCTTTTCTATATGTATATATATATATGAACTCCAAAATGCCAAAATGCAAGTGTAAATTTTATGATGAATTTTCTGAACAACTGACATTCATTAAACAAAGAAAAATTCTTCGTAGCTCTTAGTAATGCATGCAATTATTCATTAAATATAAAAAATGATGGAAACTCAGTTATAAACCAGCATATTCTAAGCAGTGAGCATAAGAGATGCATGATTTCTTCAACTAACATCAAAGAAAGTGATAACACATTTTTTGATTAATGAAGATAAAATAATCACAGAAAAAGTTGTAATGGATGGCCTTGTACGCTGTATATTATCAGACTTTCAGCTCAAATGTCTGGCCATACTGCTTCTAGAATATTTTCTAACTGTTTTAAAAGCCTTGAAGAAGGGGGGCAACTGGGTGGCTCAGTTGGGGTCTGACTCTTGGTTTCAGCTCAGGTCATGATCCAGGGTCCTGGGATCGAGCCCCAAGTCGGGCTCCACGCTCAGTGCAGAGTCTGCTTGGGATTCTCTGTCTCCCTCTTCCTCTGCCCCTCCCTCTGCTCCCCCTGCTCATGCTCTCTCTCTCTAAAATAAATAAATAAAAATCTTAAAAAAAAAAAAGCCTTGAAGAAGGAACTTGGCGAGGTCAGGTCAGCCAGCTGTAGAGTCAGAGAACTTTTATAGCCACAGGGAAGATTGTACTGAAAATAAGACTCAGGATCTAACGTTAGGGGGAGCAAAGCTGCAAAGGAAACTGAATGTATAGCCTCAGCGCTCCCTGATGCTAAAGTTCAGAACTCTGAGAAGAACTAGTGCATTTAATATGTTGTCCTTTCAATCTACCCCAAAGTGACCAAATAAGTCACTTATTTATATATGTATCCTTGAAAACATGTAGCATAGTTGTGGTTTTTTAAAAACGGCAAAAATGACATTGTGTTACAAATCGCATTTTCTTTTTCACTCCATGTTAAGTTCTCAGGTCTGTATCGCCATATGTAAATTTAGTTCATTGCTTTTAACTTATGTGTAGTATACAGTTGACTCTTGAACAACACAGGTTTGAACTGTGTGGGTCTGACACCTATACACGGGTTTTTTTCAATAAACACAGTACAGTACCATAAATGTATTTTCCTTATGATTTCCTTAACATTTTTTTCTTTAGCTTACTTTACTGTAAGAATACAGTGTATAATACATGTAACATACAAAATGTGTTAATGGACTGTTGATGTTATCTGTAAGGTTTCCTGTCCACAGTAGGCTATGAGTAGTTAAGTTTTGAGGGAGTCAAAAGTTACGCACAGATTTTCAAATGTGCGGTGGGGGTCAGCACCTCTAACCCCTGCACCCTTCAAGGATCAACTGTGCATCCATTTTATTTACCCACTTCCCTAGTGATGAACATCTACATTATAATCTTTTCTTCCTATCACAAAATGTCAGAGTATCCTCACACATGTTGTCTTAATGGGGTTAAAAGAGACTTCCTGTGGGTTTCTGTTCCACTGTTCCCATGACCACCTTCTTCTTTCCCTTTCGCCCCGCTTGTCCTATCTGCCGAGAGTCCTTGTCTTCATCCTACTTAAAGATGACCCTCCTCAGTTATGCTTTTAGTCCCCAGTTTGTTTCCTTCATGGCATATATAAAAAGTTGAAGTATTTTGGGGCACCAGGGTGGCTCAGTTGGTTAAGCGCTCAACTCTTGGTTTTGGCTCAGGTCATGATCTCAGGGTTGTGAGATCGAGCCCTGCATCAGGCTCCACGCTCAGCAGGGAGTCTGCTTGAAGATTCTCTCTCCCTCTCCCTCTGCCCCTCCCCCTGCACGCACGCTCTCTCTCTAAAATAAATAAATCTTTTTAAAAAGTTGAAATATTTTATTCTATTTTCTTTCTCTCTCCCCCACTGGAATCTAAGCTCTATGAGGGCAGGTACTTTTCCTCGTGTACCGTGGTATCCTCAGCACCTAGATCAGTGTGTAGCATAAGTACATGACACAGGAACTTGACAATTATACAGTGAAAGAAAGGGTTAAGCCCAGAAGATTCGAAGACAAATATATATGACATATTTCCATACTTTTATGTAGGCATCTACAACGTTCACGAGAGATTTAGGATTTAGGTAAATGTATTTTCCCTGCAATGGTTTCACGGGATGGGTGACAGTTGAGACTATTGGTAAGTGGGGGTTGAGAAAGTAATTTATTAACCTGGCTCTAAAGCCCTTTCATTGGAAATTCACAAGAAAATTGGGAAGACCAGCCCATCCTATTCCCTCCAGAACCTCTGAATTAAATCCCTTCCAGCACCCTTTTACTCTCCTCCTCACATATACGTGGCAAGGTGCTTTGTGTATCAGGGAACTCTTCTAGCACTGTCTGGTGGGACTGAATCCTGCTTAATAATCCTGTGCTGTGTGAATCCCCTCACAACCAGTGTCAGGAAACACGGAACGGGGGATGTTATCCATCTTCAGCAGTGTGGGATGCATGGAGTCCTTTGTGACTTGCCGTTGAACAATGAATGAGGCATGCTGAGGCCTTTGATGACCTGGACGTGCTGGAGATAATCTGACCCATTGTTTCATCATGAGCAGCCCTTGGTGATGTATCACCGTGGAGAGCGGTTGGTTTTTTTTTAAAGACAAACTCCTTTGGTGTTGATGAAAGATGGATTCGGCATATTTTCCATAAGGACTAAGGAAAGTGAGTTGTTATGTACTTTGTTCTATGAGTTGAAGCACTTAGAATAGTTAAATGCCAGTACTTTGGAGCAAGCAAGGCCTAAGGCTGAATCTTGGTTCTGGTACTTATTAACTGTGACCTAGAGCAAATAACCAAAGAGTGATCACTTCATAGGGTTGTTTAGATTATTAAATGAGGCGACCATGGATATACAGTGGTTAGCACATAATGGATATTTAACTGATAGCTAAACACAAGTGAAAAATCTAATTGAATACAGATTGGTAATTATCAGTAATAGGCAACTTAAAACAGAGGTTATAACTCTGTAAAGGATTGTTTATGCCTTTGTAAAGGTTTCTCTAGAGAGACGATAAGCTTTTGTTAAAATTAATTTACTTGACAATTTAGACTTTTTCTCTAAAACTCTGCTCTCATACCTGTGCTAGACTATACAAGAATATTCCTCTGCTTGCTCTTCAAAACTAAGATTTTCTTTTTTTTTAAGATTTTATTTATTTATTTATTTATTTTTGCCAGAGAGAGCACGCGCATGAGTGTGGGGGCAGAAGGGCAGAGGGAGACGCAGACTCCTCACTGATCAGGGAGCCCGATGTGGGACTCCGTCCCAGGACCCTGGGATTATGACCTGAGCTAAAGGCAGATGCTTAACCTACTGAGCCACCCAGCAACCCCACACTTAAGATTAAATACTCAAAATGACATTTAAACAAGATAGCAGCAACTACAAAGCAGACTCTGCTATTCGGGAACACTTTTCTGGGATGTCTATAGATGCCTCTGGGGGCCTTTCCGTTTGGCTGCCTTTTTTTTTTAAAGATTTTATTTGAGAGAGCGAGAGCACACAATCAGGGGGAGCGTGGAGCCCTATGAGGGGCTGGATCCCACTACCCTGAGATCATGACCTGAGCAGAAATCAAGAGTCAGATGCCCAACTGACCAAACCACCCAGTTACTCCTTCACTGGGCTGCCTTGTAATGTTGTATTGCTGTTTGAGCAGAACTGTGCACAGTCTTGACCACATTCTCTCATATCCTCTTGAGACAAACGTTTCTCAGCAAAAAGAAAAAAAAAGCAAGTTTTCTTCGGTGCCGGCTTCAGTTTATGCCTGTACATACACAGTAAGCTGAGCCCCACTTTACCTTGCAGATGGCCCAGTCCACCCAGTTCGGCACTCTATCTGATAGATGTCCCTGATCCAGCATGGGTAATCAGTCGTAGAACCAGTGAATTTCATGTTTTGGGCAAAATTGGTTGGTGTATCTTGATGGCTCCAGGCATAACAGTATGCTGTGGGTGCCTGTTTCAGGACCTCATCTCTAACTGGTGCCTAGTCAAGAGCAGGGTAACGGCTGGGAACAGATCTAGTCTGGGACAGCATCTTAGAGATGGACCTGGAAGGATGGGCAAGATTTAGAGTTGTCGATACAGAAATGTTGGCGACTCCAGACAACAATAATATTGTCCGTTTCATTCTATAGCATAAAGAATTTTCAGTTCCAATTTTCCAGTTATCTTTCCAACTCCATTTCTTCGCTTCTTGAAGGGTGGCATGATCTCCGTGAGGATTTACGTATCTTCAACTTCACTTTTTGAAGTCCTGTGGTACAATCTCTATGATAATTCAATTTATCCTAAGTAGGGGGCACAAGTGTCTAAGGATATCAGATCACTAAATTACAGGGTCTTCCTTTCACCTAACGATATACAAGAGTTCAGGTGCTATTGAGTTTATGTCCATAACCATCCAACCCTGTCCTCCCAAATTTGATTTCTGGCTTTCCCTTTTATTCAGTGAGTCCTTGTCAGAATACAGAATCCTCTTGACCCCTTCAGTACTAAGGATACCTGACCCCTTCCCTGCATTTGGGACTGCCAGCTTTTCCTTCATTTAAGCCCTTCTCCCACCAGCTTTCTCTGACACCGCACTCTTGGTTCTCCTCTCCTTCTGATCGTTCCTTCTCAGGCTCTTTCCCTCCGTCCCTTATTAAAAGCGTTTCCTAGGGCTCAGACTGGTTCTCTTTTCTCTACACACTCACAGTGGAGAACTGTCTAGGCACTCTTAGAACTGCAAAATACTTTGAGATAAGCAAGCCCCTTAACAGATGCTCACTAGCTCTCAGATGTTACTCTGCCTCGGTTAAACGAAACCCACCCAGCAAGGACACAAAAATGGGAGCTTTGTTAGGGAAATTTTCCAGCTACCACCTGCCCGGGAAGCAGGCACCTTAACAGGAAGAACCCTGTGAGGAGTCTCAGCTGAAACTTGCTCCTTTTGTTTGTTGTGTTCTTCCGACGAGGAGCACAGGCCTCAAAAAGAGAAGCAACCCTGAGCTTGTTTTCTGAGACATCCTCTCTATTTATGCCCTTCCATTTTAGACTGCAAGCTCCCAGGCGAGCTGGACGACTCTTGCCCTGATCACTGAACTGCCCGCAGCACCCGCCCCGGGCCGGGCACAGGGCAGGTTTGGGGGCTTAGCTGCGGCTTGTTGGCACTCTCCAGCGCTGACGCCCCGGAGAGGACCGAGGGACGGCAGCCCAAGGGCCACAGTGGGTCCAGCTGAGCGGGAGAGCAGGAACCGGGGCCACGGCTGGCTCCGCCGAGGGGCGCCGCACCCAGCTGCACCTGAAGGAGCAGACACGTGCCACACGGTCCCGACAGAGCCCAGGCATTTCCTGCGGATTTCATCCAGACCCCGCCCCCACGGAAACAACCTTCAGGGTCCGGTCCACCACCCCGCCCCCAGGCCTCCGGGCGGGGCCTGCCTGGGCCGCGCAGCCGCAGTGTGGAGGGCCGGCCCGGCCCGGGTCGTCACAGAAGCCCCGCCCCTTCCGCGCAGTGACGGGAGCGCGCGAGCCTCTGTCACGCAGGCGCGCTCGCGCGGCGTAGGTGGCGCTAGAGGCCGCCCCGGGGGTTGTCAGGAGACGGCGCTGCCGCCATTTTGTGGGGTGTTTGTCGCAGCGGCTGGAGAGGGAAGACGGCGGTTTGGCGACGTTTCCCGGCCAGAGGGCCTTTTGCTTTTGCGGAGGTGAGGTTTTGGGTGGGCCGGGCTGGGCCGTTTCCAGTCTCTTAAGAAGCCAGGTGTCGGAGAAATGACCCAGTCCGGGGCCTTGGCGATCGGGCTTTCTTCGAGCACAGCCCCGCTGGTGGCCTTTGAACCTCGAGTTGCTCGGGTGCCCTGGTAGATTTGAAGTCCCGGGGCGGCGGGGCGGCGGTTGTGCCGCGGACGCGTCTCTGATGGCCTGGCCCTCGCGTCGGGGCTCCGGGAGCCCTGGCCCCTGCCGCCGGCGAGAGCGAGGACGTGTCGGAAGACCCTTCGAGAGCTGCCCTGGGGGCCGGTGTAGTCGGAGGTCAGGTTCTCCCCCCAGCGTTCCGGGGTTTTCCAGTCAAAGCCTCTGGACCGGGCTGCGAGGGCGCCGAAGGCCCTGGCCAGGTGCCCGGGCGGGGCGGAGTGCGCGTCGGAGGCACTGCGAGGCCGCCGGTCCGGGTGGGGGACCGAGCCCGGGCTCGGGGGAGGGGGGACCGCGCAGGGCTTCGAGCCTGGTGCAGCGCCCTTCCCGCCGCCTGAAGCGGAGCGCACGGCTGCCGCGCTGATCTGCGTTCCCGACGCTTGGGCGTCAGGCTGGCCTTGGTTACCAGGTGGCCTCGCACGCTGACCCGCCCCGCTCGGCCTTGTTTTGTAGCTGTCCTGCTGTGACTGTGCTCCGCACACGCGCTCCTCCAGGCTCCCGTTACCCGTTAGGTGCAGTCCTTCTGGGCCATCTAATCATACCTTCAGCCTCTTCCGATTTTTTTTTTTTTTTAAAGATTTTATTTGGCAGAGAGAGAGACAGCGAGAGAGGGAACACGAGCAGGGGGAGTGGGGGAGGGAGAAGCAGGCCTCCTGTCGAGAAGGGAGCCCGATGCGGGGCTCGATCCCAGGACCCTGGGATCACGACCTGAGCCGAAGGCGGACGCTTAACGACTGAGCCACCCAGGCGCCCCTATTTTACTATTTTTAAATAAAGAACGCATTCATGTGGGGTGCCTGGGTGGCTCAGTCAGTTGAGCATCTCCTTTTTTTTTTTTTTTTTTTTTTTTTGAGAGAGACACAAAGAGAGGGAACACAAGCAGGGGGAGGGGGGGAGGGAGAAGCAGGCTTCCCGCGGAGCAGGGAGCCCGATGCGGGGCTCGATCCCAGGACGCTGAGATCATGACCTGAGCCGAAGGCGGACGCTTAACGACTGAGCCACCCAGGCGCCCCCGATGTTTTTAAAAGTCATGTCCACAGGGGCGCCTGGGTGGCTCAGTCGTTAAGCGTCCGCCTTCGGCTCGGGTCGTGGTCCCGGGGTCCTGGGATCGAGCCCCGCATCGGGCTCCGTGCTTAGCGGGGAGCCTGCTTCTCCCTCTCCCACTCCCCCTGCTTGTGTTCCTGCTTTCACTCTCTCTCTCTCTGTCAAAT
Source organism: Mirounga leonina (assembly GCF_011800145.1). Classification (NCBI taxonomy): domain Eukaryota; kingdom Metazoa; phylum Chordata; class Mammalia; order Carnivora; family Phocidae; genus Mirounga; species Mirounga leonina. Next base: position 1,894,725 of record NW_023270624.1, read on the forward strand.
AAATAAATAAAATCTAAAAAAATAAAAAAAAAGTCATGTCCACAGCATGAAATTGGGTATGAAAGGGCAGTAAGAGAATCAGATTTCTAAGGCGGATCCGTTGTGTCCGATGTTTCCAGTGAAAGATATGCGGGGACTCTCACATGTAAGACTGTTTCTTGATTGAAGGTAGTGTAATAATTCTAAGTGGTTTTTTCTTTTGTGTGGATGTGAAGGACCTTTGACATGCAGGTCTGGGATTCTCTCTGCCTCCTGAGACAATATTTCTGAACATTAGTAGGGGGAAAAGTTCAGGGTGCTCATTCTTATTTCAATGTTTTGAGTATTGATAATTTTGGTGATCTGAGTATTCTGCCTTGTTAGAGGTGAGCTGGTTTTGGCAGACTGACAGAAGGGGCAAAAACAAACAGACAAACAAAAAACACCCCACAAAGCTAAAGCAGATAGTTTTGCAAAAACTGCATTCATAATGGATAATCATGATGATAATCCTCAGTCATCAGGTGTTGTAATTTTGCTGGCTGTGATTTAAGAATGCTTAACCAAGCTATTTTAAAGAGTTACTACTGTGGTTAAAAGACAGGTGGGGTGATTAAAGGAAGGTTTGGAAGAATTCCACTAGAAATACAAATTTCTTTAGATGGCTTTTCTGTTGGCCTTGCCTCAAGTTAATTGGTAGTGTCATTCATTTCAGTTTCCCATTTTGAGGTGACTGTATCACACTGGAATGCTCACTTAAATCATTCCCAATGAGAATCCTAACACATTTTAGAATTTTTGATTTACCTGACCAATGCCTTCTCTTCTCTTTTTAAGCAAAAGGCATGATACAAATATTTTCTTAGGGAATACCTCCCAGGAGAATTGCAGCTGCCTCATTTCAAGTCTTTTAATGCATTTGAAATCGTTTATTTAAATTTTTACTTGAATTTGTTTGTTACAAAGTCATTTGGGCAAGCTAAAGGCAGTAAACTAAGCTGAATTTGCTCCATTTTACCTTTTTTTCAGCTCTTGAGTTGCAAAACTCACCCTTTGAGCAGTTTGGATATCACTGTTAAAAACTTAACTGCTTGGTAAAAGAAGTAAGATGGGGAGCAGCAGATAGTGATTACATTGTTAGAGCACCTATCCCGAGCCTGGAAGGAACCTTTGCATTAGAGGTTGTAGAGGGAAGCAGGAAATCAGGGAATGGTCATTACCCTCATCTGATTTCACTGACCATGTGCATCCTTGTAGGTTGGTTTCTTCAGTCACCCCAGATCTACAACAATTATGTTTTCATTTTAAGACTAATTGCAAGATGATCTGAAAATAAACTTGTTGAATAGAGAAAATGAGTTTATTAAAAAAAAAATCTTTGTTTTGCTTTTCAGTTTCTCTGTTTGAATACTGTGTTTTACTCATGTCCTACTTTTTTCCCCAAAGCTTGGAGTCATTCTGAGATTAGAAAAGGGAACTCTCTTTAGTGTTTTGGTTTTTTTTTTTTAAAGAAGCTTCTTTACCTTTAAAACATCATCCCCTGTATTTAGTGTCCCTAAGTGTTCCTCTGATTTCAGTTGTCTGTATTACAGAATTTTGCCAAAGCTGTATGACACTTAGGGTATTTCTTTAAAATAGTTCATAAGGCCCCTGGGTGGCTCAGTTGGTTAAGCGACTGCCTTCAGCTCAGGTCATGATCCCAGGGTCCTGGGATGGAATCCTGCATTGGGCTCCCCACCCCTTGCTCTGTGGGGAGCCTGCTTCTCCCTCTCCCTCTCCCTCTCCCTCTGCCTGTCGGTCCCTGCCTGTGCTCTCTCTCTGTCAAATAAATAACAAAAATCTTAACTTTTATGGGCTATTTTTTTTTTAACGTTTTGTTTTAAAGAAACCATATTAATAACTTAATCAGGAGATCATTTACTATAAAAGGAAGGTAAGGGACACCTGGCTGGCTCAGTTGGTGGAGCATGTGACTCCTGATCTTGGGGTTGTGAGTTTAAGCCCTGCGTTGGGTATGGGGATTACTTAAAAATAAAATCTTAAAAGTAATAAAAATGAATTAAAACCACTCAAATTATTAATTTTTAGCTGGATATTGTCTACTGGAGGTTCTAAGTCTAAATCCTAGCTCTTTGACCATGTTTACAATGGCAGTTAGCAAGGGTTAGTTGAAGATAAACACCAAACTTGAGCATTTCTTTAGAAGAATTGAAAGAAAGTGTATTATTAAGGTCTCACAGTGTCTTGCATCATTTGGTACTAGATCTGTATGCCATTTACAGTCATCTGACATACCATGGAATGGTGTTCTATGCCTTGGGAAATACCACCTACAAAGATGTTAGAACCCATAGGAGCCCATGTGCTGAGTGTTTATATTTAAATGCTGTGTAATATTTTATTTACTAAACATAGCCATCTATCGTCTCCACAGCTCACTATTCCTTTCCATTAACAGATGCGGCATTCCAAAAGAACCCACTGCCCTGATTGGGATAGCAGAGAAAGCTGGGGCCATGAAAGCTACAGTGAAAGTCACAAACGGAAGAGGAGGTCCCACAGTAGTACGCAAGAGAACAGACACTGTAAAGCACATCACCAGTTTAAAGAATCTGATTGGTAAATTACTTTTGAATTAGTCACATTTTAACACTAGGCGTTTTAATGATTTCTCATTAGCTTATGTAGCTTTATTCTGTCAGATTGTTTTATAGTTCAGTCAGGAGATACTCAGAAAACGTTTGTTGGATTCCTGTTATAGGCTAAATACCGTACAGGTGCTGAGACTACAGCTGTGACTAAAACAGTTCACACTCTTGTTGATGTCTGGCTGGGCCTGGTGGGAGACAGTTGAGTCCCAGCTGCCAGGGCGGTGGTAGTGAGGGCGGTGAGACACAAAGAGTTTAGTCAGAGTGGTGACAGGATGTCCAGTGAGTGCCTTTAACTTGTATGTAGGAGGAGATGTGTATTTTGGGGTGCTCATTTAGGGTTCCACGAATGAGAGATGATGAGGGGGTAGGGAGAGTTAGTCCAGATGAGAAAACCAGCATGTGCTACTTGGGAATGGTAAAGTGCATGGGGGGATTAGTCACTTACACTGTATTCTGTGGGTTATATTTGTGGATAAGGCCAGTGGAGGTGTGTAGGACTTTTAGAAGCTTGGTTATTGTAAGAACCAGTAATTTAGGAAAGGGCCTCAATAAAAATTGTTCAGTAGCACATGTCCTGTTTAATTATACTACTGTGTAAAATTTGGAGGTAATACATTTATATAGAATTAAAGGAATTTTAAAGTTCCTAAAGGATTAAAGAAAGGCTAGGTGAGTAGCATTTCTTTCGGTCTGTCTTCCATTAACTTCCCTTTCTCATTTGTTTTGTTGGTTCTGTGTTTTCTCCTTGTTTTGTACAGATGTTCCATTGAGACTGTTTGCCAGATTGCTTTCGAAATTAGCCAGCTGGGGTTACTTTAAAAAAGAGTATGTAATTTTTTTCCTTCTCCATGCTAAAACAGACTTGTTCTGCGGAACAGTGAGCTTGTGGATAGTCACTGCAGACTAATCTTTTCTTCATCACATACTGTCATATGGGGAAGAGGGAGGGTGTGCGCCAGGATGACGGTGACCTGAGCTAATTAATGCACTGTAGAAAAACGTCTGTTCCCTTCTATTAACAAATACAAAATGCCCTGTGAGGTTTAACATCATAGTACTGATAATCGGTAAGCTTGTTATTCATTGTATATGTAGGAAGGAAGGTTTGAGTGATGAATAGTTTTCTTGTTCACAGTTAACTACATAAACATGATACTGTGTCAGTCCAGTTAACCAGCTGGCCAGCAGCTGCTGCTTTGACAGTGGCACCAGGGGTGTCTTCTGGTAATTGCTCTCCATAATCTGGAATATTCTAATAGCCTTTTTTGAAGATTAAAAAACTTTACAATAGGGGTGCCTGGGTGGCTCATTCGGTTAAGCGTGTGCCGTCGGCTCTGGTCATGGTCCCAGGGTCCTGGGATCGAGCCCCGTATTGGGCTCCCTGCTCGGCGGGGAACCTGCTTCTCCCTCTGCTGCTCCCCCTGCTTGTGCTCTCTCTCTCTCTCTGTCAAATAAATAAATAAATAAAACAAAACTTTACAGTAGTATTTTTTATAAAATTATTGAAAAGAGAACTGCAGTAAACTGTAAAGAAGGTAACCTTGGTAGGTGGTAAGTCCCCCATTATTTCTAACTGTTCTTAAAAAATCATTCTTTACAAGTCTTTGTTTCTATTTCCTGAAAATAGGTTCTAAGAAGGGACATTTTTAAGTTAAAGGGTGTGAACTCTTATAAACCTCTTGCTACATATTCATGTTTTTTTCTAGAAAGTTTGTACCAGATTCTACAACATGTTCTTTCATGCTCCTACCAGTCTTGACATTTTGAAATGCCAAGAATAGTGGTTTTAATTCGAATTTTTAAGGTTTTAGTGAGTTTGTCCAATACATATTTTTTCTCTTTCAGAGTATTTTACTGATTTAGAAGAGCTTTTACTGTATATCAATTTTTTTTAACCTTTTTTCATACATATTGCAAAGTGTCTTTCTGATTTGTCTTTTGGCAGTAGCCTGTGAATTGGTCTCCCTTGCTACAGGCTTAATTAGTTCTGTACAGTATATCAGGAAGACTGATGTGGCTATAAACAGTGCTTTTATGTATTGTGGTAAAAGTTCTTGCCTTATGTAACCTAGAGTATCAAGTCTTAAACCAGTGATTCTCAAATTTGAGTGTGAACAGAATCTCATCTCCTCAGAGGTATGTGTAAAATGCATATTACCAGATGTAGATTCAGTCAGTCTGACCTGGGGCCCAGGGATCTTCATTTTTTAATAATTCCATATTTTGATACTATTGATAAACAGACCACCCTTTGAGAAACGCTATCTTAAACTCTTCAGCCTGGCATGCAAGATTTGCATGATCTGTTCCCTGCTTATTTATTTGCCTCTGTTCGTTCCCCTATGTGGAAAATTGGTCTTGCTGTAATTGTCTACGTACTGTTTCCTGGGTAATACGTAGACAGGCCATCTCCCAGAACACTGTTGTGATCTGTTAATGTGAGATGGTAATAATGCCATTCTTCTGCCCTGGCATTTCTTCTGCTTTCTACTGTATCGAAATCTTGACTTCCCTTTAAGATGCAACTCTGCTTTTTTATGGAGTCTTCCCTGACCATTTTAAACAGTTTGAGCCCCCCCTCCCCCCCAATGATCCTAGCACTCATGCAACCTTTCAACATTTCCTGCATTGTTGAGTTTTGTTTTTATGTTCGTAATCTCAGATTGTTCATTTGTTGGCAAGGATTTTGCCTTATATCTATTTTTTTTTTATCTTCCACAGGACCTGTGTGGAAATAAAAACGAATGCCCGTAGCCTCATTATTCTTGGCTATCTTGAAGGACCACAGTGAAATATTCACTGGACATTCAGTGAATATTTTTAGAACTTAAATCAGTCTCTTCATCTTGTCCACTCTGTCCATACATAGCCTTTATAATTCTGTAGACTTTGTTTATATGATCTCTAAGGCTTGGTGGTTACAGATTGAAGAGGTCCCTCATCTTTCTAGTTTATCCTCATGGCTTTACTTCACCTCATGTTTGTTAGTCTGTAGATCGTTTATGGATTATCTGCAGCTCTAATTTTATGCACTATTCCAGCTAAAGATTATTAGTATTAGTTTTTTCTGATAGGTTTTGGACTTTAATGGAAAGGATGCCCTACAGAATTACAAAGGATGCCCTTAAGAGTGAGGTAATTTCTAGCCTGATGTAGATTGGTTGCTGACAGTTCGAAGCCAAGTGATCAGATCCCTGACCCAGACTCACATTCTTACCCTAATATCCTGAGTCATTTCTCCAGTGGTTAGAACCTAAGATTAAAACTGGGGAAAGGGGATAAAGGGGGTTCTGCATTTCCCTAGCCTGGATTTGATGCCAGCCCTGTTGAGTAGGAGCTTAGAGATGCTTTCCCTGTATCTCTGCCTACACCAGCACACTGGGAAAAAGAACAACAGCATATTCTGGGCAAAGAATGAGGTTGGTGAGGGCAACTAGTCAACATCTGTCACTCCATTGCTTGTCAGGATTCTTGTAGCCGATTTGTCTGACTGGGCAGGTGTCCCCTCTCTCCCTCAGTGCTCCATGTGCATCCCTCTTGAAGCTTCGCACTCTGTTGAAGAGGACACCATCCCAGGTAGAGAGGGGGACGGGAAACTGGGCCAATTGAATCTATGTCCTTTTCTTTCCATCAGATCTAGGCTACTTAACTGGGATCTGTGGACTTCCTGGGGTCCGGGACCTCTATGCAATTCCTTGCCGAGTTTTGTTTGTGCATTTGTGCATTTCTTAAGGGAGAGGGTCCATAGCTTTCATCAGATTTTTGAAGGGATCTGTAGATTCAGAAGTTAAGCACTATGGCACTAGATGGTAAGGTTTCCCATGTAGAATTTTTGAGTATTTTGCAAGTGGGAATGACAGGAAATCAGAACACAAAGGGAAATAGGGTGGTGCGGGTGGGTGTTTTGTAATCCTAGGCAAGCAATTACAAGATCCTTTTCTCATTTGTGGGGAATATATTTTAATGTCTTTGGCACATGAGGCAACCTTCAAAAGCGGTGTTGTCTATTTCTCAAAAAGGAAAACCAGGAAGCTGGGAATACGAAGAGGAGAGGAGATGGGATGGGTGATAACGTGTAGTAGAATGGGCCTGTATGATAGGAGTTAGAATATGCTCTACAACCATGGCAAATCCTTTTCCTTCTTAGGGATCTTAATTTAGTGATGTGTAAAATGAAAGGGCTGGAATGCAATTAAGATTCCTTCTAGCTCCAGTATACCTTTCATGAAAGAATTGTGTGTGTGCCGGAGAGAACTAAAATTCTCTTACATTAAAAGAGAAAGGAATCCTGTTTGGCCTGCCTCTGATTGTGTGTGGCTCTGTGAGGAAAGCAGGCAAGCTAATTACAGATGCATGTATCCTAAGACTGATAAATTTCAGAAGAGCAGTTTTGTGAATTTTTGGTTTTAACTTTCTCTGAAAGGTAAAGGGACACTTAAGTAAACCCTGAACATAACATAATTGACTCAAGCTTTGTTCCTTGATGTGAGGTGTTTGATAGTCTATCTGATGGAGAGTGTGAACTCGCTTGTTGGTTAAAGCAAGATTATGTCTTAAGTTTATGAGATAAGTATAAATTCTAATCCATCAATTTGAGGTTTTTTCTTTTATTGAGTTAGCTGCTAAACCAGGAATTACTGAGAGATTGTTCTGTTTGAGCCACACTGCTGCAGAACGAAGAGAATGATTTGAAATCCTTTACTGTGTTCACAGTCATTATTTAGAAGCAAGGTCCTTGAATGAGAGAGATTATCGGGACCGGAGATACGTTGATGAATACAGAAATGACTACTGTGAAGGCTATGTTCCTAGACATTATCACAGAGACGTTGAAAGCGGTTATCGAGTCCACTGCAGTAAATCTTCGGTCCGAAGCAGGAGAAGCAGTCCTAAAAGGAAGCGTAATAGACACTGTTCAAGTCATCAGTCATGTTCGGTATGATTGATTTTGTTTTTATCTTGGGTGGATGCTTATTTGTGTGTAAAAGCTCTTAAGGAGCCAGTAAGTTTGAAAAAGTTTATGTATACATATAATATTATTTGGATATATTATAATTGTTTATATTACTTGAGTCCTTAAACATCCAGATTCTCATAGCTAATCTGTATTTATTAGGTAGCCTTCATTTGCCCACGTTTACTCATTTTCTGCACTCCAGATCATGAGTTCTTGATTTTAATATTAAAAATATTTTTAAGTTTTGTAATATAATTTTATGAAAAGATGAAGCACCCATCTTTTCTTTCATCTTAAACTTTTTTTTTTTTAACACACTTTAAAAGAAGCCCTTTTCCTGATAGTTGGAAACAAATCTAGAATGTTGCACTGGTGGATACTTAATTGTTGATAGTCTCTACATAGGGAAGTCCCAGAGCACAGTGCGTCATTGTCCGTAGCTAGTTCCATCAAAATTCTGAAATGGGTGCTGAATGGAAAATGCATTAGCCAAAAGCGTGCCTTTTTTTACACTCAGACATCTTCACCTGTTTAATCAGTAAACTTTGAATAAATTGTTTTCTTCCCCAAGTTTTCTTCAGTAGAACTAGCTTTGATTAGATTGAACACTGAAATTAACTAGCTTTTATTTCCCCTTTTACTTTAATAATGTATACTTTAAAATATTGCTAAATAAGCAATTTCAACTAGTCTTGACATTTTAAAACCTTTTCCTGACAAACTAGACATTTCAATTCACAGCATATGCTATTATAGCAAGAGATTAGTAGATCATGACATTGCATTCTTTAAATTTCAGACTTCAATTAAATCAGTATTTTAGAGAGACAATTGTGTTGTTTTTTTCTATTGCCACTTTAAGTATCTTATCTGAAAATCTGTTCCTTGCCATGTTTTTCTTCTGTAACATAAACTGTGCCCTGTGAATTTCTGGGGACTGAATTTGAAATTGCTCCTGCCAACTGTTCGTGGCCTGGTGCTTATCTGAATGCCTGAATATCTCCCCGCTGAATGAATTGCGTATTCTGCCCTGAATTCACTCTGATATATTGATTGGCTGGACGATCTCGGTGCTGCCCACTTGCCGTTCCAGAAGAGCCACCGAAGGAAAAGATCCAGGAGTATAGAGGATGATGAGGAGGGTCACCTGATCTGTCAAAGTGGAGACGTTCTAAGAGCAAGATGTATAGAATATTTTTCAACACTTTTTTAACTTTGCAGACAGAATAATCTTTTTAAGAATAGTTTGTCAGCGGGGGGCTAAAGAACTCTTCATTGCTTTTTTGTTTTGTTTTTTTGTGGGTTTGTTTGTTGTTCTTTTGTATTTCTTCTTTTCTATAGAATTTAAATATTTCTACTCTAAAGTTCCAAAATAATCAATGGAATTTGAGATTAGAGCAAGAAAGATAGCTCTATCTAATTGTTTTTGTAGCAGCTGAAAATAAAATAATTTGAGTGCTGGAACCTTAGTTATGCTTTGGTAGAGATCATTTGAAAATATTCCACACTTTAAGTATTCATTGTTTGAATAACTAGATAATTGGTACTCAGGTACTTACTCCTCTTTCTCCTCCCTTACTTTAGATGAAATCGTGGACACTTTGGGTGAAGGGGCCTTTGGCAAAGTTGTAGAGTGCATTGATCATGGCATGTAAGTTTTTTTTCTTTTTTGAACATTCTGATATTTCTTGGGGGGAAGGATCCATCATTTAGATGAAATGGTATTTTAAGTAGGAGCCACGTGTTTTCCTGGGTGGTGTAAATATCCAAAATTTCTTGAGCTGTGTCTGGTTATTTACCAGAATGTGGATTTTGATCAAGAATGCTGACAAATTCAGGGGCGCCTGGCTGGCTCAGTCGGTGGAGCGTGCGACTCTTGATCTTTGGGCTGTGAATTTGAGCCCCAGGGCAGGTGTAGAGATTACTTAAAAATAAAATGTTAAAAAAAGAAACCTGACAAATTCCATCAGTTGGTGTTTGTTGAAATTAAAGTGGGTCTTAAAAAGAAGGGGTTTCCTAGAATTTAGGTCTTGACCCTTATGTGAGATTTAGAGTGCTTTGCTTTAGTTTTGAATAGCAGAGACAATAAAGCTTGTCTAATCTCGGTCAGAAACATGTATTCTCGATCTGAAGATTGCACAGTGGAAGAAATGGCCTAGCAAAAAGCAGTCTGCCCTGGAGTGTTGTTAATAAGGGAGTGGAAGGGAACATCTTCCATTTAAAAGGTTTTGGAACCTTTTAGGGGCTCCTGGGTGGCTCAGTTGGTTAAGCATCGGCCTTTGGCTCAGGTTGATGATCTCATGGTCCTGGGATCAAGCCCCCATTAGGGAGGCTCAGTGGGGAGTCTCCTTGCCCTCTACCCCTCCCCCGCTCATGCTCATGACCTCGCCCCCCCCCCATAAATTTAAAAAAAAAATCTTAAAAAAATAGATAAGATTTTGGAACCTTCCAGCTTTATTTTGGAATGATTCATAATTACAACTGGAAGTCTGCTATTAAGTACTAGATAGTACTAGAAGAATTACATTTTATCACAGTTGTGCTCTGTGTCATGCAGATCTTATACATTGTTTCTTCAGACTTGATGAAATCAAAGTTTGTATGGCAAAGAAACAAAAACAGAACAAAAACCTTTATTCCCAAATTTGTGTATTAGAGTTAGCTTCTTAAGTATAAAGAAATTCTATTATTTAAAGTCTGCAGAATAAAGTCCAGATTCTTTAATGAGTTATACGAAACCCTTTGTGATTTGGTGCTCTGTGTCTCATTTTAACATTTTCCTCCAGGATCTCTGTTCTGTAAATTGCAAACTTTTTTTGTAAATGAACCTCTTTAAAACAGTTTAGTTCAACTGCACATCTCTAAATTGGTATCTAAAATTTTTCATCATAAAATAGTTGGGAAGGATGTGATTTTCACCTTATTTATTTATTTATTTTTTTTTTTTTAAAGATTTTATTTATTTATTTGAGACAGAGAGAATGAGAGAGAGAGAGCACATGAGAGGGGGGAGGGTCAGAGGGAGAAGCAGGCTCCCTGCCGAGCAGGGAGCCCGACGCGGGACTCGATCCAGGGACTCCAGGATCATGACCTGAGCCGAAGGCAGTTGCTTAACCAACTGAGCCACCCAGGCGCCCGATTTTCACCTTATTTAAACAATATATTTTTATTTATTTATTTATTTATTTATTTATTTATTTATTTTTATTTATTTATTTTTAAAGATTTTATTTATTTTTCAACAGAGAGAGAGAGGCAGCGAGAGAGGGAACACAAGCAGGGGGAGTGGGAGAGGGAGAAGCAGGCTTCCCTCGGAGCAGGGAGCCCGATGCGGGGCTCGATCCCGGGACTCCAGGATCATGACCTGAGCCGAAAGCAGTCGCTCAACCAACTGAGCCACCCAGGCGCCCCAAACAATATATTTTTAAACTTCTCTCTTTAAATATATTTGAGGGAATGTAAATACTGTAGCAACTTGATAAACCTAATGTTATCCATGAATCAACTCTTCTTGAATGCTTAAACATGTTATTCTTGGTTATTTTCATTCCATTTTCCATAAAGTATATTATTCTAAGTATCTTATTATCACCCTGTCTTTTTCTGTAACAAAAATGTGAATGTTAAGTGAAATTTTGAAGTATATTGAAATACTTTCAGACTTCTAGAAAAGTTTCTAGAATAGCTGAAAAATCCTATATATCCCTTTCCCAGATTTTCCACATGTTAGCATTTTACATTTTATCATTCTCTATATACACACATGTGTTATATTTTCAAATTTTGCCAGCTCAGGTCTTACTCAGACTTCACCAGTTGTCCTATTAATATCCTTTAAAATTTCTTGAGATTCCAAAGTGAGTATTTGAGATATTCCAATTAATGGTATTCAGTTGATCAAGTACAATTCTATTGCAAATTTTGATACTTATTGGACCTGCGTATAAAAGTTAATTGGAAATGTGTCTTTTATTGGGTTGGTTTGGACTTTTAAAAAAGGAGTACACATATTCATAAACATACTTCAAGTGCTTAACTTTAGAGGCTCCCTTTTTTTTTTTTAGATGACATGTAACGTGTAAGTTGAAAGTGTACAATTCTTCACTGTAATATAATTACTCTAGTAGTTTTAGCTAACGGTTTTATTTTTCATTTGTAGAGCTAATAAGCACTGAGAAAACTTGGTCATACAGTAGATGAGACTAGAAGGAATTTTGTCACAGTAGTTTCATAGCGACTCTTCGAAGAAGTCTTGAGATACATGCCAAGTGTCATAGGGAGATTATCATCAAAATAAGTTTTTAATGATTTGTGAGCTCACAGTTTCACTGGGGCTTTGTTGAAAACAGTGAATCGGAACCCACCAGACTTGGAAAAAAGGTTTGCTGTCCAGCCGCTAAAAAGCTTGGTTTGCCTCAACGATTTTTTTTAAGGCTAATTTATTTTGAGAGAGCGTGAGGGTAGGGGCAGAGGGAGAGACTCTCAAGCAAACTCTCGGCGCTGAGCACCGAGCGGGACGTGGGGCTCACTCTCATGACCCTGAGATCATGACCTGAGCAGAAATCATGAGTTGGCTGCTGAATGGACTCTGCCACCCAGGCGCCCCCTAGGGCACATATCTTAATACACTAATTAGGGGTGTATGAAGTTTTCTTATGTAAAGTGGAAGGACCACAGTAAAAAAAAAAGGAGGCTCGAATGCTGGTTCGTCTTTAGGAAGATCAGATTTAGAAAAGAAGACAAAAAGAATTGGAAGGTTTAGAAATCCATTTCCTTCTAGATCATTCGTGGCTTGATACTTTCTAGGAAGTATTACAGATACCCAGATACCCCAGTCTAAAGCTTCTGCCCTACTCTAGCTGTTTTACCTACTTGCATCAGTGAATGTGCTAAACATTTTCTTGGCTTCATGGCGTCTGCTTTGTTTGAACATGTTCACTTTTCCTCCCAAATCTTACAGACTGGTAGCTGTTTTTCAGGGCTCAGTCATGTGTCACCTCTTCTCTGAATAAGTTTGAGCTTCCCTGACCCCCTAATTGTTAAGCTCTCCCATCTCTTTGCTGTGTAGTAAGTAGCTCATACGAAGCACTTCTAACCTTGTAAGTTGTTCATGTGTCTGTTTTTTCCATTAGACCGTGAGGAACGGAGGGACAAACCTTGTCTTCTTCACTAACACCTGTGTGCCCTCTGGCACAGGGTGGTCTGTCCCGGTGAATGAGCATATGCTTTCAGCAGTAGCATGTTCTATTTGAGGTTTTATTTTTATCTTCTTTTTTTTTTTTTAACTTTTGTTTAAAATCTAGGTAAATTGTAAAGTTCTGGAAACATTAATATTTGTGAGTATTAAGGGAATTGTTCTATAGAAAGTGTGTTTTGTCAGAATGTTTTGAAAAGATGTTATATGGAATCTGATAAAAGATGCCCTGAAAAGTCTTTTTAGACTTATTTTAGAAAAATAACAAGAGTAATTAATACTCAGTAAGATTATGCTTTAGAGGACACATGTCTTCAGCCTTCTCCTGTACATAAACCTTTTTCATCTTAATTTTGTTTTTAAGGGATGGCATACATGTAGCAGTGAAAATTGTAAAAAATGTAGGTCGATACCGTGAAGCAGCTCGTTCAGAAATCCAAGTATTGGAGCATTTAAATAGTACTGATCCCAATAGTGTCTTGTAAGTATAAACTTGAACTGTGCTCCATCATGTTGCCTAAATTAAGCAGAATTCTGTGAACTGACTTGTTTTTATTTTGATCTGTTTTAGCCGATGTGTCCAGATGCTAGAATGGTTTGATCATCATGGTCATGTTTGTATTGTGTTTGAACTACTGGGACTTAGTACCTATGATTTCATTAAAGAAAATAGCTTTCTACCATTTCAAATTGACCACATCAGGCAGATGGCGTATCAGATCTGCCAGTCTATAAATTGTAAGTATACTTGATAAATTTTAAACACCAGAAAATTAAAAGTGTTCGTTATACAAGCAACATGTCAAAACATTGTTACTAAAAGTACACGTTAGGTAAAGATGAAACTCCCGTACCCACTACTAATCCTCACTGTCCCCCAATACGGATGAAATAATGTAAAGGAAACTAATAATGCCTTTTTGTTCTCTTGTAGTTTTGCATCATAATAAATTAACCCATACAGATCTGAAGCCTGAAAATATTTTATTTGTGAAGTCTGACTATGTAGTCAAATATAATTCTAAAATGGTAAGTTACAGACTTAATTTTGGTGGTGGTTTTTAAAATTAATTTAGCTTGGTGATCTTGGATGAGGAATTTTCACTTCTGAGGCTGGTTATATCCTGATATTTAACCTAAAAAGGATAATCCTTCTTTACTTTTCTCATGGAGTTATGTTGAACATCAGAAAGATAATTCATGTGCAGCAAGCCTTTTGAAGTGCTATAAAGTATTTCATTTCTTTACTGATCTTTGTGTTGACTCAACTGTATTTTTCTAGAAACGTGATGAACGCACACTGAAAAACACAGATATCAAAGTTGTTGACTTTGGAAGTGCAACGTACGATGATGAACATCATAGTACTTTGGTATCTACACGGCATTACAGAGCTCCAGAGGTCATTCTGGGTCAGTAGACACCACCCTTCCTGATACTGTAATTAAAAAAGATATTTTTTTCCTCCACATCTTTTATTAGGGGATGGGGGGGCTGGATATGATTTTCTTAGCAGTGTACAGAAAATGTTACCTGTCTTAAGAAAAACTGTCTGGACATGGCTAAAAATAACTTTTCCTGAATGGGAAAAATGTGATACCATCTGTAAAGACATTTCAGATGTTTTTGTTTTTAGTTTTTATTTTATTTATGTATGCTTGTATGCTTGCTCCATGCCCAGCATGGAGCCCAGTGCAGGGCTTGAACTCACATACCTGAGATCAAGACCTGAATTGGAATCGAGAGACAGACGCTTAACTGACTGAGCCACCCAGGCGCCCCCAAGTGGTTATTTTTTAAACAGGTTAACTTTGCGAGATCATAAAAGGGCAGGTTCCGTTGACAAAGTCTGTCACAGCAATGTGAAGTGATGGGGCTACCCATTTTCACGTCACAAAAGCATGGTGCTGTAGAAATGCTAAAGGTCTGGTTGGCAGACATCTAGGTAAAGAGCAGATGGAGGTCAAGAAGAAGGAGGGGGGCCAGTCTAAAAGGAGAGCTTCTTCGAGAAGAAAATGAGAGAAAGATTAAAGAAGAAAATGACTTAAGGTACAGAGTTTTGAAATAGGAGGGAATTCAGTAAGGGAGTGTGTGTCTTATGCCTCAAAAATGTCCCAGAGACCAGATCTTGTAATCAAGTGGGGAAGTGTCAGGAGGTTGGGGGTTCGGAGACAGTGGAAGGAAATTCAGATCCAGGTGCTCTTTGTAGTTGGTTACATGGAATAAGCTTATTAGCCAAAAGTATGGTCCAACTGAGGTTGAGTAGTAGACCATTTTAGTAGAGTCAGTTTCTTCTTTTCACCTTTTTTTGCGCAACAGGAGTTGGTAGTTCAGAATAAGATTAGAAAAACATGATTTTTACCTAGAGTTGGGGGATTGGTAAAGGCATAAGGAAATTGAGAATATTAGGCAGTGCTGGCCAATAGAACTTTCCATGTTTCCATGGAAACTTTCGTTGGATATCTGCAGTGTCCAATATGGTGGCCGTTCACCACATGTGGACTACTGTGTACTTGCAGTGTCAGTAGTGTGACTGAGACACTGAATTTAAGTTTTATATTAATTTAAGTGTTGGATGTAAATAGCCTCATGTGGCCGGTGGCCACCGTGCTGGAAAGTAAGGTTTCGAGCTTGTCTTTGAAATGGATGATAATAGGATTCCTGCTTAGTGTGGTCTGAAAGGAGCCGTTGTGTTGCAGTAGTTTAGAAAGTGTATTCATGGTTGAGGACTAAAGGCTTCAATGAGGGCAAAAGAAAGGGGTATGGAAAGAGTCTGTGGACAGAGAAGTATTTTCCCGTCTTAAAAAGACATAACTTACTGTGTTGTCAATTTTAAGATGCAGATTTCCCCGGGGCGCCTGGGTGGCTCAGTCGTTAAGCGTCTGCCTTCGGCTCAGGGCATGATCCCAGGGTCCTGGGATCGAGTCCTGCATCGGGCTCCCTGCTCAGTGGGGAGCCTGCTTCTCCCTCTGCCTCTGTTTCTCTCTCTCTGTCTCTCATGAATAAATAAATAAAATCTTTAAAAATAAAAAATAAGTGATGCCTGGGTGGCTCAGTCGTTAAGCGTCTGCCTTCGGCTCAGGTCATGGCCCCAGGGTCCTGGGATCGAGCCCCGCATCGGGCTCCCTGCTCCGCGGGAAGCCTGCTTCTCCCTCCCCCACTCCCCCTGCTTGTGTTCCCTCTCTCGCTGTGTCTCTCTCTCTCAAATAAATAAATAAAATCTTTAAAAAAAAAATGCAGATTTCCCCCCACATTTTAACATGAGGAACACAACACAGAATAACTGGCATTTTTTTCTTCGTTATTGGTACATAAAATAGTCCTGTGTCTTACTGTTAATGGCCTCCCTAGATTGGATAAAATACAGTAATTCTTAGTAATGACAGTAACACAGTTCCAAGTATGGCCAGACTAGATAGTTGATGTAAATGCAGACTTGGGGTTATTGCCCTTGAGGAAAAGAAATTAGGAGATTGGGAGATTAGTAGGGTCCTTTGTGTTTTTGTGAAGTATTAATCCTGAGGATTAAGGCAGAATTAGGTTGAAGAGGAAGATGAAGTCAGGGGTGCCATTGAGGAGGGCAGTTGGTCTCCTGTCTTGCGTGCTGGTAGTAAACAGATGAAGCTCAGAGAGGTAGGTAGAAGTGAACGGTGGGGAATCCCAGAGAGTCCGAGTCGGTGCCCAAGAGAATGGGATGGTTTAGAACGGTGTGTGGCAGGTTATGCTCACCTGGGAAAAAAGCTGCTTTGGGAGATGGGAGTGGCTGGAGAAGAAGACATTAATTTTGGGTCCAAGACCTATCATTTGCAGATTTTTTTATGTGTCACCATAGGTAGACCCCGTGCGCAGTTATCCATTTGTTCAAATGATAGGCACTGTGAGGATTAACCAAAGTGACTAAATTAAAAAAATAAGTAAATAAAATGACTAAATCACAGTCAAGTTTTTCGAATGTGTTTTTCATTACTGAAAGTAATTGAAATGTCTTTTAAAGTAGGTTTTATTTATATATTATTGTTTTATTAACTATTTGATCTTTAAAAGATGAAAACATCTATATGGTTTACTCTTTTTCTCCTTTCCAATTAAGTACAGGCTTAAGAAGACTAGGTATTTTATTCTTTCCTGAACAGTACTGCCATTGAGAATTGTGAAGGGGAAAGTATATGTGATACCACGTACAGACAGCTTGAAAAGTACATATATAAGTAGAATAAGTAGATCCCTGTGAACTTTAAATGGCTCTGTAATTTTGCTTATAATGAAACTGCTTGCAATACCATTATAATCCTTATGTAATTTATGTAAAACTATATTTTTTATTTTTTATTTTTTTTATTTTTTTAAATATTTTATTTATTTGACGGAGAGAGACACAGCAAGAGAGGGAACACAAGCAGCGGGAGTGGGAGAGGGAGCAGGCTTCCTGTGGAGCAGGGAGCCCGATGCGGGGCTCGATCCCAGGATCCCGGGATCATGCCCTGAGCCGAAGGCAGATGCTTAACGACTGAGCCACCCAGGTGCCCAAACTATAGTATTTTTTTAATGCAAGAAGTAAACTCAGGCTTTACGCTGATAATAATTGATAAGTGGTTAGTAATTACATTTTGAGGATGATTGTCAACCTGTATTTGCTATAAAAATATAAATTTTCCTGGAATAACCATGAACTGGGTGTAACCATGCTTCCCATTGCATACAGTTCTGAGACTATGGAGTATTTGTACAAATTGGTAGTTACACGTGGGAAATATTTGCTAGTCCCTCTCTTATTTTACATAAAATGCCCCCACCCCCAGATTAAAGCACTGACTTGTAAGGATATGGAGAATTATGAGAACATACTGGGTGACATCTTATATAAAACTGAAGATGTAAACCCTGAGTTTACTGTCCTGTTCTCCCAAATGGGCGAGGTGAAAAGAGCACCCATATGGGGAAGGCTGTAGTGGCGATTAAAAATTGTTGCATGTACAAGTGTGTGTTTGTGAATGCTGGAGAGGTTGGGAGACAGGGGAACCTCTGACACTGGTGGTGGGGATGCAAGCTGGTCCAGCCACTCTGGAAAACAGTGTGGAGGTGCCTCAAAAATTGAAAAACAGAGCTACCCTATGACCCAGCAATTGCACTCCTGGGTATTTACCCCAAAGACACAGATGTAGTGAAAAGAAGGGCCATATGCACCCCAATGTTCATAGCAGCAATGTCCACAAAAGCCAAACTGTGGAAAGAGCCAATATGACCTTCAATAGATGAATGGATAAAGAAGACGTGGTCCATCTATACAGTGGAATATTACTCAGCCATCAGAAAGGATGAATACCCAACTTCTACATCAACATGGATGGGACTGGAGGAGATTATGCTAAGTGAAATAAGTCAAGCAGAGAAAGTCAATTGTCATATGGTTTCACTTATTTGTGGAACATAAGGAATAGCATGGAGGACATTAGGAGAAGGAAGGGGAAAATGGGGGGGTGGAATTGGAGGGAGAGATGAACCATGAGAGACTGTGGACTCTGAGAAACAAACAGGGTTTTAGAGGGGAGGGGAGGGGGATTGGTTAGCCCAGTGATGGGTCTTAAGGAGGGCACGTACTGCATGGAGCACTGGGTGTTATACGAAAACAATGGATCGTGGATCACCACATCAAAAACCAATGATGTATTGTATGGTGACTAACATAAAAAAAAAAAATGTGTTTTTAGGGCGCCTGGGTGGCTCAGTCTGTTAAGCATCTGCCTTCGGCTCAGGTCGTGATCCCAGAGTCCTGGGATCGAGCCCCATGTCGGGCTCCCTGCTCAGTGGGGAGTCTGCTTTTCCCTCTCCCTCTCCCCACTTGTGCTTGCTTGCTTATTTTCTCTCTCTCTCTCAAATTAATTAAAAACAAAAAAACCAAGTTGTGTGTTTTTGTTTTTACAGCTTTAGGTTGGTCCCAGCCTTGTGATGTTTGGAGCATAGGTTGCATTCTTATTGAATATTACCTTGGTTTCACAGTCTTTCAGGTATGTATTTAGTAAATACCATTTCATAATTTTTTTTCAGTATTAAAGACATGTGAAAATTTTGGCCTCCATATTGACAAGTTGCTGTAGTGTTGTTCTTCTTAAGGTTAAAACTTACATATGGAAAATGGTCATCCTTCTCTAAAACTGGAATTGGGTGAACTACTTTTGGTGAATGGTCATAGTCCATTTTGCATGTGATTGGAGTTTTTAACACACAGTTCATACTGTGTTCCCATTTTTTTCTTGAGCTCTTGCATAAGTTTATATTAGTGTTAACTGTGGCCAGTTTTAATTCCGTTCTGGTTATGTTGACAGCACGGCCATGAACAAGTCACTTACTCCTTTTTATAAAACAATTCAGGAACAATAAGTGGTATTTTATGCTTATGTATTAAGCATCTGTGACCCCCTAGGCACATTTCAAGGCTCTTACGTGTATAAAGATGAAAAGACAACATCTCTCTCCTCAAGGAATTCGTGCAAAAGAGATGTGGGAGAGCTTACAATACAGTGTGGTGTATTTGCTATTATGGAACAATGTAGAAAGCGTAGTGGGAACCCAGGAAAGATGGACAGTTACATTCCTCTGACAAGGCACCACTGTGGAGGTGTAGTTTAGGCCAGTGCTAGAAGGAAGATGAGGGGTTTGTCAGAAAACTAGAGAGAGTGGCAGCCAGCTCAGGAAGAAGAAATTGTACCCATTAACGTATAGAGGCGTAAAAGAACATACTCTAGTCGGGGAACCGTAAACAGTGCTGTCAGAGTATCTCGCATAGATGGGGAAATGATGCAGGGACTGACTAATGGACTTGTTTGGATAGAAAGGAACTTGTTTCCTAGAAGTTAGTGTTTTCCAGAATGTAGGCTAACCCAGTGTGGAAATGATTTTGTAAGTTTGTCATTCTGGCCTTTATTTAGAGATTATTCCTCCAGGTTTTTTGTTTTTGGTACTAAATTGTGCCTTTTATGGAATGGTGATAATAGTTGTTGGTAGTTGGTTTTTAAAATTAAAGTCCTTACTTGGCAAAACAAAGTAGGAAACCTTATTTAAGTCTCTACTTTCTTCCCTTATAGTTCTACTTACATCTGAAATCTAACCATCTTCTAAAAGGTTTAGGTTGTGCGAGCATTGGAGAACTTGGAAGTAGGGCTGTGATGTGCTCAAAGTGTCGTGATCTCTTTTGAGGGGGGTGGGGGTCCAAGTTTGGCACATTCTGGCTCCTACTGTTGAGGGTGACTTGCTTTCGGGGGCGATGCAGGGTGCGGGGGTGGGGAGTGTGAGGAGTTCAGAGTCACTTGGGTGCTGGCTCTTGTAGAATGTGTTCTCTGCTTGTGGGGCCCGTCACCAGCTGTCTCCCTGTTGCTAATCCACAGAGATCCTGTTAAAAGTACCCTGAGTTTATAGACAAGTTTGATATCTAGAACCATGGTGACCAGTCAGTTCCTGGAGGTGGTATATCTGGTTTGTGGCGGTAAGCTGAGGGCCAGGAAAAGTTGAGCAGAGTGAGGTCTTCTTCCTTCTGACACCTGTAATAAGTTGCTTCCCATGATTTGTGATTGTAAATCACTCTGAGGTCTTAAGTGCAGATTATTAACACTGGTTTGAGACATGTTTTCTGTTTTAAGTTCCACCCTCCAAAATACTCTTCAACTAAGGAATTTTTTTAAAATGTGGAGCTAGCTTTTAGCTGCACCTACTGCGAGAAGGAAGACCATTAGCAGTCAGAGGGTTGACATTCCAGAAAATGTCCACATCACTCCGAAGGGATGCACTATTGTAAAGAGCCCCAGAGGAACCCTGCAAAGGGACTTCAGTCACATCAGTGTAGAACTCCGTCTCCTTGGAAAGGAGGAGAAGATTCCAGGTTGACAAATGATGGGGAAATAGTGTGAACCGTAGCCAGTTCTTTTCTGTCTGTAGTCCTGTACAGAACATGAGCAAGGGTGTTAGACTGGGCTTCCATTACAAGATGAGGTGTGTATATGCTCATTTCCCCATCAACATTGTTACTTAAGAGAATGGTTTTCTTGTTGAAATCTGACATTTCTTGGGTGAAAAATACGCCTGCAGGGTTTGGATGAGGCCAGGTGTTGATTGTTCAGTATCTCTCAAGCCCAGAAAGATGAGTTAATTCTTGAAGGAAATGACACTGAACTTGTATCAAATTGAGCTGCTTTGATTCAGCAAGCCACAACGGTTAAAAACAAGGATATCAGAAAACACGGAGGTGGTATCTATGATTCGGAAAAAGGAACAGTTCAGCAGGCTGATGAGTAAGATCTAAGTTGTCAAGCTACAGAAACAGCAAGATGCCGGATGATCTTTCAGACTCACTGGTGGTATTTTAAAAACATAAAGATAAAAGTGGAGCTAGTATTACCTCCTCCTGTCATGGATTAGGGACTTTGCATGTTGGAAGCGAGGTGCTAGGAACAGTAGTTGATAGATTTTAAAAGGCATTGCACACAGCCTCTGCTCTTCACACTTGAGAGTTGGCAAATGATGTTCTGCCTGATGACTGCCTAAAAAAGAATGTGACAGAGACCATTTATGGCCAGGTAGGCCTAAAATGTTTACTGTTTGGACCTTCACAAAAGTTAGCCGCCAGCCTCTGATCAGGGAGCTCACTATCTCAGCTGTAAGTGTGCGGGTCTCTCCCCTACTTGGGCCAGAGCTCTGCTCCTGTGTGACGAGTTTTTACTTAGATCCACAACTCACCTTTGCTTATTTATGAGCTAGTATCTCAGTTTCTTGGACACGCACGTTCCCACATACGGAGCTCAGGATTGTTGTGAGAATTACTGGCCCTGTATTTTTATTGCCTGGGAATAGTAGATGTCAACATGTTGCTATTCACTGGTGAATGGAGGCCAGTTTGGGGTCAGCAGCTGAATAAGTGAGGAGACCGTTTTTCTGGTACTTTTCCCTAGTGATTCTTTAACAAATGGTGCAAGAAATGAGAATAAATAAGGAAAATGTTCATTTTCGCATTAAAGTCCATGTCTTCTGCTATACAGAACCTTACTGTTGGATTTCAGAAAGACTTTTCAATTTTACTGGTTTGCACGGAGAATACAGCTCACTCAGTATTGTTCCGTCTTTGAAGTAGAGTTTAGTATCAGCCATGCAGCTGTCTAATCTAGCCCTTTGTTGTCAGTGCTGTTTTCCGGTATTTTCCTTTATTGTGCTTGTAGCACAAGGGAAAGTGCTAAATTCGTTTTTCTTATGTATTTTAGACTCATGATAGTAAAGAGCACCTGGCAATGATGGAACGAATATTAGGACCCATACCGGCACACATGATTCAGAAAACAAGGTACGTGCAAGGCCCTGTATTCAAACTACAGAAAACCCAACTTCGTTGTTACTGCTTGTCCCAAGGACTTTGATTTAGATTTTTTTTTCATGAAGTCAAATTTTTAAAAAGTAATGCAGTATTTACCTTGTGATTTAGTAAACAAAGGTATGGTGTTTTTACACTCAGGTTAACTTTTGCGTAAATGTTTTCCTAACTTGATAAAAACATAATACAGAGAGTAGTAAAAAGAGCTTGATTTTGGAGTCCTGTTGATCTGTTTGTATTCCATACCACTGCTAGCTAGATGTCTGCCTTTGGACAAGATACTAGAGTGGTTTGCAAACAAAGCTTCACCACCCCATCCCAGATCTAGTGCAGTCTGAACTCATGGGGCTGGGTCCAGAGGCTGACACTGTTCCATGCATGGTATTTACGAGCCACTCAGGCGGGCCACCAAAACCTCAGAGGGTGCAAGAGTGAGGGAGATGTAACCTAAAGTACCTGATACGTAACTGCTGAGATGTGAAAACATTGTATGCGTGTGTGTGTGTCTGCAGAGCTGCCCATGCTTCCATTTGGTCCAGTGGGGGTAGGGTAAACATGTGGCTCTTCTGTTGTTTTTACCGACCCAGACTTCTTTTTCTTGTAGAAAGCGCAAGTATTTCCACCATAACCAGCTAGACTGGGATGAACACAGTTCCGCCGGCCGATACGTTAGGAGACGCTGCAAACCATTAAAGGTAAAAGAGAAAAGATCCGAGGTGGTTAAAAAAAATGTTTTTAAAAGTTATTTTTAAATTGTTTTTTAAACAGACATTTTGTCCCCCAGGAATTTATGCTTTGTCATGATGAAGAACATGAGAAACTGTTTGACCTGGTACGAAGAATGTTAGAATACGACCCAGTGAAAAGAATCACCTTGGATGAAGCCTTGCAGCATCCTTTCTTTGACTTATTAAACAAGAAATGAAATGGAAATCAGTGGTCTTACTATATACTTCTCTAGAAGAGATTACTTAAGACTGTGTCAGTCAACTCTAAACATTCTAATATTTTTGTAAACATTAAATTATTTTGTACAGTTAAATGTAAATATTGTATGTTTTGTATCAATAGCATAATTACCTTGTTAAGCAAGTATGGTCTTGATAATGAACTATAAAAGTTAAAGTTAATTTTCCTTTTTGAGATTAATTACCATTTTTAAAGCTCTTTGGAATATTCTTTGTGTCCAGTGATAAGTGTGATTGATCTTGTCTTTTGTACATGGAGGTCAGCTCTTTGAAGTGATTTTTTTTTGAGTAAAAGAAAACCTTGACTACCTTATTCTTAATGAATATTCTTTATATACCTCAAATTCAAAGCTTTTCGTAACTTTATAAAGTTTTTTCTGTAATTGTTGAACAGGTAATAAGTATTAACTCCCAATAGTAGACAGGTATTGGAAACCAGAACCCACAGGAAAATGTTTACTGTTGGAATTCCATTAAATTTTAAGAACTGTGTTCTGTCTCGGTGGCACTAAGTAGCGTTTGTAGCAGGCGTCCAGTTTGTCCCTCGTGACAGGTTGTTTAATAAAACCACATACACACTTTATTTAAGATTGAGTCTAACTGGCAAGTCACAAACAGAACTAGGAATTCTGATGCCTGAGGATTTAATTTTTAATTTCACACCGAGGAGTTTTGAAATCCTGGAACATCAGTTTCCACATCACAGGAAGGAAGGAAGTACTTCAGTCGCAGCCTCTGAGAGTTAAAGGTTATGAAGCAGTTTAGATTTGTGTTACTCTGTAGTGGAGCAAAGGAATGACTTGCTGGGAAAACACATGGGACACAAAACACCCTGAATAGACCATGTAATCCTGAAAGAGAAAAGCAAAGCGCTGGAGGCATCACAATTCTGGACCTCAAGTTATTGCAAAGCTGCAGTGATGAAAACTGTATAGTATTGGGCGCCTGGGTGGCTCAGTTGGTTAAGCGACTGCCTTCGGCTCAGGTCATGATCCTGGAGTCCCGGGATCGAGTCCCACATCGGGCTCCCTGCTCAGCAGGGAGTCTGCTTCTCCCTCTGACCCTCCTCCCTTTCCTGCTCTCTGTCTCTCATTCTCTCTCAAATAAATAAATAAAATCTTAAAAAAAAAAAACAAAAACTATAGTATTGGCACAAAAACACACATAGGTCAGTAGAACAAAAAAGAAAACCTAGAAATGAGCCCCAAATTCCAAATTCCATGGTCAATTAATTTTTGACAAAGCAGGAAAGAATATCCAATGGGAAAAAGATAATCTTTTCAATAAATGGTTTTGGGAAAACTGGACCACTTTCTTACACCATACACAAAAATAAATTTAAAATGGATTAAAGACCTAAATGTGAGAGAGGAATCCATCAAAATTCTAAAGGAAAACAGGCAGTAACCTCTTTGACATTGACCATATCAAAATCTTTTTACGTATGTCTCCTGAAGCAAGGGAAACAAAAAAATAAGCTATCGGAACTTCATCCTGATAAGAAGCTTCTGCACAATAAAGGAAATAACAAAAACAAAAAGGCAACTTATGGAATGGGAGAAGATATCTGCAAATGATATATGCAATAAACAGTTAATATCCAAAATATATTAAAAAAACAGATAACACCCAAAAACCAAATAATCCAATTAAAAAATGGGCAGAAGGCATAACTAGACATTTCTCCAAAGACGTACAGATGGCCAACTGACACATGAAAAGATGCTTAACATCACTCATCATCAGGTAAATGCAAATGAAAACTACAGTGAGATATCATCTCAAAACTGTCAGAATGGGTAAAGTCAGCATAACAAGAAACAGCAGGTATTGGCAAGGTTGTGGAGAAAGGGGAACCCTCTTGCACTGTTGGGAATGCAACCTGGGGCAGGCATTGTGGAAAACAGTATGGAGGTTCCTCAAAAAGTTGAAAATAGAGCTACCCTATGACCCAGCAATTGCACTACTGGGTATTTACCCCAAAGAGTACAAGAACACTAATTCAAAGAGATAGATGTACCCCCATGTTTATAGCAGCATTATTTACAATAGCCAAGATACAGAGGAAGCCCAAGTGTCCACCCATTGATGAATGCATCAACTGATGCAGAAGATACGGCATACATATACAATGGAATATGATTCATCCATAAAAAAAGAGTGGAATCTTGCCATTTGCAATGACATGGATGGAGCTAGAGAGTATAATGCTAAGCGAAATAAGTCAGAAAAAGACAAATACCGTATGTTTCATTCATATGTGGAATTTAAGAAACAAAAATGAGCCAAGGGAAAAAACAAATCAAGAAACAGACTCTTAATTGTAGAGAACAAATGATGGGTACGAGAAGAGAGGTGGGGTGGATAGGTTAAATAGGTGAGAGGGATTAAGAAGTGCACTTATGATGAACACAGAACGATGTATGGAAGTGTTGAGGCACTATATTTTATACTTGAAACTAATATAACACTATGTTAATCAACTTGAATTAAAATTAAAACAAAAAAAAAGGTCATATCCGTAATATTTGTTTCTCTCAAATGTAGGCTGTTCAGATTATAATCACAGTTCAGGTCTTTCATTTAAACAAAGTGCTGACAATTAGTGATTCTACCAAGATTTCATCTTGTTATTTTGTTATTTGCTTTCTTGAGTGGAAACACAGGGAAGGAAAAGGCAGTGGAAAGGTCTTTGTTAGGTCCCATCTAACTTTTCCCAGGTTTCCTCCTGTTAGAGAGCTTAGGACGCCCTCACCCCAGAACTGAGCCAGTGCTGTGCAGCTACAGGAGAGCTTGAGAACAACATACCTTCAACAACGAGATGTCCTTCTGTTCAGTTATGTTCACTTCTCAGTATTTTCCACTGGGTCAGGGTGGAAATAAAGGACAGAATAACAGGAGCAAAAGATTCTCTTGGGGCATAGAACTCCAAGGAGGTTTCCTAGGGCTTTCTTTGAATTCAGGACAAGAGATGGGGATCTGAGAGTCATCTTACTGGACCTCATGGAGAGGTTGGAAACATGTCAGAGCCCTTCTGTGGCTGGCTGGCATTCTGCTCTGCATACCTTCCTCTCTTCTTTGTCCTGCCCGCTGTTTAATGCTGCTTCTGGGTCAACTTGTAAGGCCCATCCATGGGTGAACTTCCAGCTTCTATCAAACTTGCACTTTATCTTTTCCTGACTCAAAGCTCAACCAGACTTTGTGCAGCAGTGCGGCCAAGTGGCCCACCAGATGGCTTTCCTCATTGACACTCCCTGTCTGGAAGTGTTGGTATTTGCATTTGCCACCCCTGCATTAAACTTGTCTTATGTGTCTTCAGGAAACTTTCTGACTTCCCTCTGATACCACCAAGCAACAAAGTTTTCTGTGTCCACATTTTATTTTGACCACATGTACATGAACATATCTAGCAAACATGACTTTAACTTACCATCATTCATTTCCATGTGTCACAGGTTAGGTTTCCTGGAAGCAGACTGAGACAAGTTTTACATGTTGGAAGGTTTATTAAAGAGTGCTGTAAGGATTGAATTCATGGTACAGAAGGGAGATAAGGAAGCAAAATTGGATACAGGGATATGTAGTCTGTAATGCTTCAGATATTACAGGGAGTCCTGGAGCTGGGATGGACATTCAGGGTCAAACTGAGGGAAGGTAACCAAGCCTTTATATCCTGTACCAACTAGTCATAGGAGAAGCACAACTTGAGCAAGGTGTTTTCCTCAGTTGTTGGCAATTCCTGCAGAGGTAAACAGCTGAAACCTGTCACCTGCTAACTCTGTGGGACATATGCTCTGTGTGTCCTATTCTTTTAACCCCATTGGTGCAGCCTTCCTTCTACACTATCCATACTCAGCATGAACATTCTTGATTGAATTAATGTGTTAATCTCATGAACTCTGGTCAAGGAATGACTTATTTTCAGTATGGCACATCTGTTTCTCTTCCAAACTACAGAAGCTAATTCAAGTTCCCAGACCCCAGAACCCACATCCACAGGTGCCAATGTCAACCTAGACCTGCCCGCCCACCACAGGGACACCTCCCCAGGAGTTTTCTGAGAACCCCAGCCACTTCCTGGTTCCTCAGGCTGTAGATGAGTGGGTTGAGCATAGGGGTGATCATTGTATAGAAGGCTGAGACCACCTTGTCCTGCTTGGAGGAGTGGTAGGCCTGAGGCCGCATGTAGGTGATCATGGCAGCCCCATAAAAGAGAGAAACCACTGCCATGTGAGAGGAGCAGGTAGCAAAGGCTTTCTGACGACCTTCAGCAGAATGCATGTGGAGCACAGCTACCAGGATCCACAGGTAGGAGGCGGAGATGACAGAGAAGGGCAGGAGCAGCATTAAGATGCAACAGACATAGATCATGGTCTCATAGAGGGAGGTGTCAGCACAGGCCAACTTCAGTATGGCAGGGACATCACAGAAGAAGTGGTCGATCTCCTGAGAGCCACAGTAAGGGAAGCGAAGGGTGAAAATGGCCTGGATCAGTCCATCCACCAGGCCAAGGAGCCAGGACCCTGCCACCATGAGCCAGCAGACACGGCGGCTCATGACCACTGAGTAGCTCAATGGGTTGCTGATGGCCACATAGCGGTCATAGGCCATAAAGGCCAGCAGGAAGCATTCATCCCCCAGGAGGGTGAGGAAGAAGAGGATCTGGAGCCCACAGCCTGTGAAGGAGATGGAGCCATGGCCTAGGAGGAAGTCAGTGGCCATCCGTGGCACAATGGTGGAGATGAGCATGAGGTCCATGAGTGACAGCCAGCTGAGGAAGAAGTACATGGGGCTGTGCAGGCGGGAGTCGATGTTGATGAGGAGGATCATGAGCCCGTTGCCAGAAAGGGCCACCAGGAACATGACCATGATGATGGAAAAGAAGAAGAGATGCAGTGGCGAGTGGGTGAAAAGGCCCAAGAGGATGAAGTGGGAGATGAGAGTCTGGTTTCCCACCCAGACCATTGCTCCTACAGAGGGATGTGCCAGACAAAGGGTTGGGATCTGGAAGCAGGAGATGTATGCTTAGTGCCACAATACTGAGGACATTAAAACTTTGCCCAATGTGTTGTCCTCTTTAAATGTTACTTGGTTTAGAATAAACTCTTTTAGTTTCTCTTTTTTTTTTTTGTTTCAGAGGTAGAGTATAGTGATTCATCAGTCGCATATAACACCCCGTGCTCATTACATCAAGTGCCCTCTGTAATGCCCATCATCCAGTTACCCCATTCCCTCACCCACCTCCCCTCCAGCAGTCTTCAGTTTGTTCCTGTAGTTAAGAGTCTCTTATGGTTTTTCTCCCTCTCTTATTTAATCTTATTTTATTTTCCTTCCTTTCCTCATGGTCATCTGTTTTGTTTCTTAAATTCCACATATGAGTGAAATCTTATGATATTTGCCTTCCTCTGACTACTTCACTTAGGATAATACCCTTTAGTTCCATCCACATCATTGCAAATGGTAAGATTTCATTCTTTTTGATGGCTGAGTAATATTCTTATATAAACATAAACACACATACACCACCTCTTCTTTATCTGTTCATCTGTTCATCTAGGCTCTTTCTATAGTTTGACTACTGTCCAGCATTGCTGCTATAACCACTGGGGTGCAGATGTTTTAATTCCTAGGACTTTCTTCACATAGCTGAGAAGCAAATTTTAAGCTCTTTATTGCTGAAGTGGGCATTGCTTCTGCCTCTGCTAGGAATTGGGCTGTTCTCTAGCCCTCATAGTTGCTTCTCCTGTAAAGGCAAACCTCACTCAAGGATTTGTCTTTTCAGGAAAAAGTACAAAAGTAACAAAGACATGTGCCAACTTTGTGCACTGGTCATTTATGCAAAAATTTTGAACCTCAGTTTTCTTATCCTGGGTAAGAATAACAATCTCATCATATAAGGTGATAGTAAAAATTGCAGGTGACAACATAAGTAATGTCTAGTAGCTTAGAAGTGACAAAGCTGATAGTAATTGAGCATTTCTTATGTGCCATGCATTACAATGAACACTCCACGTCCTCACATTTAATCGTCATAACTGCCCTGAAAGATTCATCATTATTCTCATTTCACAAGTGGGGAAACACACAGAGAGGTTTATTTTTTTCACATATAAAAGCTAAAAGTATTTCCTAAAAAGCTTTGTAAATGAGAAACTGAGGGCAACCCAAATGCCCAAAACAATGAAAAATATAAGCAAATACTGTGGCAAGCACAAGACAATTTAATAGATACCGAAAAAAATGTATCTGCTCAGTATTTTAAAATATTTCTAAAGACTCGGAGAAAATTCTGCCCAAATATTATCAATGTGGTTCCTTCTGGATGGGATTAAGGGTTATCTCCCCCAACTTCTTTGTATTTTTTTTTTAAGATTTTATTTATTTGACAGAGAGTGACACAGCAAGAGAGGGAACAGAAACAGGGGGAGAAGAGGCTTCCCACTGAGCAGGGAGTCCGATGCGGGGCTCGATCCCAGGACCCTGGAACCATGACCTGAGCTGAAGGCAGACGCTTAATGACTGAGCCACCCAGGTGCCCCCCAATTTCTTTGTATTATACACATTTTCTATAAGGAATGTGGGAAAGTTATTTTTTTAAAGTGAAGTAATATTACAAAGCTGTAGTCATCAAGACAGTATGTTATTGGCAGAAAAACAGACACATAGATCAATGGAATAGAATGGAAAACCCAGAAATGAGATCCTCAACTCTATGGTCAACTAATCTTCAACAAAGCAGGGAAGAACATCCAATGGAAAAAAGAAAGTCTTTTCAATAAATGGTGCTGGGAATGGGGCGCCTGGGTGGCTCAGTTGGTTAAGCGACTGCCTTCGGCTCAGGTCATGATCCTGGAGTCCCTGGATCGAGTCCCGCATCGGGCTCCCTGCTCGGCAGGGAGTCTGCTTCTCCCTCTGACCCTCCCCCATCTCGTGCTCTCTCTCTCTGTCTCATTCTCTCTCTCAAATAAATAAATAAAATCTTTAAAAAAAAAAATAAATGGTGCTGGGAAAATTGTACAACCACATGCAGAAGAATGAAACTGGACCATTCTCTTACACCATACACAAAGATAAACTCAAAATGGATGAAAGACCTCAATGTGAGACAGGAATCCATCAAAATCCTACAGGAGAACATAAGGCAGTAACCTCTTTGACATCAGTCACAGCAACTTCTTTCAAGATACATCTCCAAAGGCTAGTGAAACAAAAGCAAAAATGAACTTTTGGGACTTCATCAAGATAAAAAGCTTCTGCACAGCAAAGGAAACAGTCAACAAAACAAAGAGGCAACCCACAGAATGGGAGAAGATATTTGCAAATGACACTACAGATAAAGGGCTGATATCCGAGATCTATAAAAAACTTCTCAAACTCAACACTCAAAAAACAAATAATCAAGTGAAGAAATGGGTGGAAGATATGAACAGACACTTCTCCAAAGAAGACAGACAAATGGCTAACAGACACATGAAAAAATGTTCAACATCATTAGCCATCAGGGAAATTCAAATGAAAACCACATTGAGATACCACCTCACACCAGTTAGAATGGCAAAAATTGACAAGGCAAGAAACAACAAATGTTGGAGAGGTTGTGGAGAAAGGGGAACACTATTCCACTGTTGATGAGAATGCAAGCTGGTACAGCTACTCTGGAAAACAGTATGGAGGTGCCTCCAAAAGTTAAAAAAATAGCTACCCTATGACCCAGCAATTGCACTACTAGGTATTTACCCCAAAGATACAAAGGTAGTGATCTGAAGGGGCACATGCACCCCAATGTTCATAGCAGCAATGTCCACAATAGCCAAACTGTGGAAAGAGCCGAGATGCCCTTCAACAGATGAATGGATAAAGAAGATGTGGTCCATATACACAATGGAATATTTCTCAGCCATCAGAAAGGATGAACACCCACCATTTGCATCGACATGGATGGAACCGGAGATTATGCTAAGTGAAATAAGTCAAGCAGAGAAACACAGTTATCATATAGTTTCACTCATATGTGGAACATAAGGAATAGCATGGAGGTCCATAGGGGAAGGGAGGGAAATCCAAAGGGGGAGAAATCAGAGAGGGAGACAAACCATGAGAGACTATGGACTCCGGGAAACAAACTGAGGGTTTCAGAAAGGAGGGAAGTGGGAGGATGAGGTAGCTCGGTGATGGGTATCAAGGAGGGCATATGTGATGAGCATTGGATGTTATACACAACTAATGAATTGTTGAACACTACATCAAAAACTAATGATGTACTATATGTTGGCTAACTGAAAATAATTTTTTAAAAATAGAAAAAATATATTATGTAATATTATTTAATACTAAATTTTACATTTGTGTATGTAAAAAAGAAATGTGTGTGTAAATTTATATCTATAGATATAATCTCTGGAATGAAACAAAAAAAGTAACATTATTAGCCTCAGTGGAAAGAATCATAAAAATCAGATTGAAAACATCTAGAATAGAAAGAGTTTGATGGTATACACTTCGTGCCTCTTGAGTTGTATTCTGTGAGACACCTACATCGTCTAAATAAATACATAAATACAATGTTGAAATGATGCTCAACAGGATGTGCTATGGAATTGATAAAGTGAAAACCAACATGCATCCCCAGTTTGTTTTACGTGCTTAATAAATATTTGCTGAAATAAATAGCCAAAGTAATATTTAAAAAGTAACACAGTGTTCAAAGAAAAAGGGAAACTGACTTGTCAGTAATCAAAAAATAGTCTAGTATTGATGAAACAATAAGCAAATTGACAGAGTAAGTCCAGAATCAGACCCATATGTGTGTGAAAATTTACAGTCCAATTTAAATAATACAGTGTAAAATCTGAGGTGAAAAAAGGCTATTCAATAAATGGTTTGGAAAAAATTTTTCACCTGTTTTGAAAAAAATAAAATTAGATCCCTACCTTATACCACACACAAAAATAAATTCCTAGCAGACTAAAGAACTAAGTAGAGAAACCTTAACATTGTCAGAAGAAAGTAATAATGTATTTATGACTTCAGAGTAGGAGCAATCTCATTAAATAAGACATAAAAATAAACAAAATATTTAAACATACATTATTATAATAAGAATTTACAATATATTACATAATACATACTAGAAAGGGATTCCTTTATCTTCATATATATCTTCCAAAAGATATAAAGAACACCCATAAATCAATAAGAAAGAAGAGTAAAAATATCAGCAGTAATTCTCAGAAAAGAAAATACAAATAAACATTTAAAAAATTGCGTGATGGGAATTAAAGAGAGCACATGATATCCTGGGGTATGGGGTTTGCTTCCTACTGAGGAGAAAGAGAGGGGAAGCGGTGACTCTCCAATGGTTGCCTTTCTCCCAGATTTAAAGTAATAATAGAAAAATTTTAGGGAGGGGGGAAAGATGGCGGAGGAGTAGGGGACCCTATTTCAACTGGTCCCCAGAATTGAGCTGGATATCTACCAGACCACTCTGAGCACCCACGAAACCAGCCTGAGATGTAAGAAAATCTGGTTCTCTACAAACAGAATATCGCAGGCGGTTGGTTTCGAGGTATGAAGCAGGGAGCCGTGATTCTGCGGGCAGATATTGGAGGATAAACAGGCGGCGGGAGGGTGCCTGGACGTGGGGATCCTACACTGCCCGTGAGTGACAGCCTCGCATGCTGGGGATGGGGGCACAGACTCACAGACTGGTAGCGTTGGGAAAGGACTTTAGGGCAGCCCCCGGGGTGGAAAACCAGTGCGGCAGGGTCGCGCGCACCCGAACCGCAGCCTCCCAGACAGAAACCTGGAGTGACGGTCCGCGCACATGAACTGCAGCCTCCCAGACGGAAACCAGTGCGCTGGGGTCCCGCTGGTGAACTGCAACCCCCGGGGGTGGAAACCCCAAGAGGCGGAGTCGCGTGCGCGCAAATTGGGAGCGGCTGGCGGTTTTAGAAGCACAAAGGGCAGAGACGTGCCCCGAAATGGAGGCAGGACTGGGAGCGCTGCGGAGGGGTGCACAACCCAGGACGCTGCAGTTTATAGCAGCATGGACAGAAACGGAGACGGTGTGGCCTAGAGAGCTCGCTGAAGAACAGACTGCGGTCTCTCTGCTCTGAGGCAGAGGGTTGGAAATCCTCTCTTCTGCTCTGACTCGCGGAAGAGATGCGGAAAGCCGCCAGGAAAAGGCGCCAGAGAACAAAAGCCCCAAAGACTGATTCCCACTGAGCCCATCCCCCACCACAGGGGGGCAGGGCAACTCCACCCAAACAGGGTTGCCTGAGTAACAGCGCGGCAGGCCCCACCCGCAGAAGACAGGCTGGGAAAACAAGAGGCCAGCAACCCTAAGGTCCCAAGAAAACAGGTGCATCTGGCTTGGGTTCTGGTCAATAATTTGGACTCTATACATTCCCTCAAACACCCATCAACAGAATGACTAGGAGGAGGAGCCCCCAAAACAGAAAAGACTCAGAGATTATGACTTATGCTGCAGATTTACAAATGGATGCAGATATAACCAAGATGTTGGAGATGGAATTCAGCCTAGCAATTGTGAAGACAATGGCTAGGATGGAGAAATCAATTAATGGCAACATTGAGTCTCTAAGGGCAGAAATAAAAGGGGAATTGGCAGAACTTAAAAATGCTATCAATGAGATCCAATCCAATCTAGATAATCTAACAGCTAGGGTAACTGAGACAGAAGACAGAATAAGTGATCTGGAAGACAGTATAATAGATAAAAAGGGAAAAGATGAGGCCAGGGAAAACAACTCAGAATCCATGAAAATAGAATCAGAGAAATAAGTGACACCATGAGGCGTTCCAATGTCAGAATCATTGGAATCCCAGAGGGAGTGGAGAGAGAAAGGGCTAGAAGATGTTTTTGAGCAAATTGTAGCTGAGAACTTCCCTAATCTGGGGAATGAAACAAACATTCGAGTCCTAGAGGCAGAGAGGACCCCTTCTAAGATCAAGGAAAACAGGGCAACACCCCGGCATGTAATAGTAAAACTTGCAAATCTTAGAACCAAGGAAACCATCTTAAGGGCAGTTAGGGGGAAGAGATTCCTTATGTACAGAGGGAGGAACATCAGAATAACGTCAGACCTATCCACAGAGACCTGGCAAGCCAGAAAGGGCTGGCAAGACATATTCAGGGTACTAAATGAGAAGAACATGCAGCCAAGAATACTTTATCCGGCAAGGCTTTCATTTAGAATGGATGGAGAGATGCAGAGCTTCCACGACCGGCAGAAGTTGAAAGAATATGTGACCACTAAGCCGGCCCTGCAAGAAATATTAAGGGGGGTTCTATAAAAGGAGAAAGACCC